>NW_027397120.1:1477200-1478193 GCF_003265705.2 Callorhinus ursinus
TGGGTGGTCTCTGCAGGAGAGGGTCTGGACTGGTGGGTGGTCTCTGCAGGTGAGGGTCTGGACTGGTGGGTGGTCTCTGCCGGTGAGGATCTGGACTGGGGGGTGGTCTCTGCAGGTGAGGGTCTGGACTGGTGGGTGGTCTCTGCCGGTGAAGGTCTGGACTGGTGGGTGGTCTCTGCAGGTGAGGGTCTGGACTGGTGGGTGGTCTCTGCAGGTGAGGGTCTGGACTGGTGGGTGGTCTCTGCAGGTGAGGGTCTGGACTGGTGGGTGGTCTTTGCCGCGGGGGGGGGTCTGGACTGGTGGGTGGTCTCTGCCGGTGAGGGGCGGGTAGTCAGCGCGTCCGCTGTCCCGAAGCGCCTTGGGTGGCCAGTCACGCGAGCCGGGACCCTGCTTCCCCAGACGGCTCCCCGCGTGCGGCCCCGCCCCGCTCAGTGCGCCCACCACACCGCGTCAGGCCCCGCCCCTTCCCGCGCCTGCGCACACACGCCCCGCCCCTCAGAGCCCCGCCTCACGCACGCGCGTCCTGGCCCTCAGAGCCTGCCCTGCGCACGCACGCCCCGCCTGCCCCGCCCGCCGATACCGTTCCGCGCACGCGCACTGCGCTCCTTAGGCGAGCCCTTAGCCCGCCCCGCGCACGCGTCGCACGCGCCGCACGCGCCCCGCGCGCCCCGCGTTCTCGCGCACGCCCAGGCCCCGCCCCGCGGCCAATTGGCAACGCCGCGGCTTTTCCGCCGCTTATCTGTCGTGCGTCCGTCGGGGCGCGTCAGTCGGTCGAGACCCGCGTCTGGGGCTCCCGCGCCGGTCCCCGCCCGACCCCGACCCGCTGCTGCCGCGCCGTGCCTCGCCTCTGGCGCCATGTCGCAGAGCGGGACCCCCGGCCTGCAGGAGGAGAACTTGCAGGGTGAGGCCGCGGGGGAGCCGGGCCGGGGGGCGGCGAGGGCCCGCGCGGGGGTCTGCGGGCCGGGGGCTCGCGGGGAGGACCCGCGCCGGGGG
>NW_027397120.1:1478203-1550389 GCF_003265705.2 Callorhinus ursinus
CGGGGGTCTGCGGGCCGGGGGCTCGCGGGGAGGACCCGCGCCGGGGGTCTGCGGGCCGGGGGCGGGGGGCGGCCGGGGGTCTGCGGGCCGGGGGGCGGCCGGGGGTCTGCGGGCCGGCCCGGAGTGGCGCTCGCTCGTGGAGGGGGTGCACGCAGCCTGGACCCCACCAACAAGCCGAAGCTCGGTCCCTGCCCGGCGCTTGGGTGTTGGCTTTGGCGAGCAGAAGCCGAGGTGCTTCAGGCGGAACGGTGGGGCCCTCGGATTTCAGCCGTACGGGTTCTGTCCGTGGGGGCTGTAGGGCATCGTGGGCAGGAAGGAAGGGATGAAGGGGGTCCCGGTGCTGCAGGGCTCAGGTGCGCCCACCGCTCTTCAGTGGAAGATAAGCAGCTTGCAAAACGGTGTCGGCAGGTAGTAGGTTTTTTTTTATTAAGTTCAGGTTCCACTTGTACTAGCCGGTCAGTTCCCAAACAGCTGGAAATTGATTTGTGGGGTAAGAAAAATCCAAGCAGAGGGACACCGTGTGCGTGCGGGCCCCCGCCCTGTGCCTGCTGTTTGTGCGTCCGTAGACTCTGCTCCTGCTTTTCCAGAGCCGGGCCCGGACCAGGCGGCCCCCGCTCGCTTGCACGGCCAGGTGGGCGGCAGCCTTGGGATCTGCCTCTTGGGTCTCGCCTCAGTGGGGCCGCCACCCAGGCCTTGTTGTCCGGGCCCCTTGGAGTGATCCCCGGGGCCCGGGAGAAGCCCGCTGACCCACGACCTTTGTGTTCTCCGAAGCAGAAGTTCAGTGAGCAGCATGAGCGTGTAAATAAGCTTTGGAGACGGCCGTTCAGACCTTTGGGAGTGAATTTTTCAGCTCATTGGGACTGTTAAAATTCTTCTGTTCAGAAAAATCTAGTGAGCTGCCAATTATTTTTCTTGTTCCTTAACATGATTTTACTGGGCAAGACGTAGTCTCCTGCTGTGTGTAACCAGCCACTTTTAAAAGTTCTGTAAGCTCCTTAAAATTCTACATCGACTGATTTTCTTTGAGACAGATAAATGGGTTAAGGGTTTAAACTTCTGTCTCTTGGTCAGATCCAGTTGCATGGACTCTGCCTTAGGACCATCCTTTTTCTAATGACCAGGCTACTTCCCCAGCACCGTATTTTACTCACAGCCTGGGGTCTAGTCTGCAAGTGTTCTGCGTCCTGAGGGGGCTCAGATGGCCGTTCCTTGACTGACCCCAAACTGCTGAGTCATTGGCGATACAAAATTGCCAGCTTCTGAGTTAAAAGATGTTTCTGTGTTTTGCATATTCTATAAAAAGATGGTTACACCGAGGCTCCTCTGGTCCCTTCTGGAGTGTACGTGCTGCGGGGCACTAGCTCGGCCTCAGCCGCCGTGGGTGGAGTCGCTTGCGTCACATCACGTGGGGCCTCACAGCTGCCCTGAGAAATGTGAATCCGGGCCTGGTTCCTGGCTGAGGCGGTGCTTGTCCCCGTCTGTCCTGATTCGATTACCTCTTGTTGATGTTTGAACCAAGTACTAAGCAAGCCTGGGTGAGCCCAGCCTGCAGACATCCTCCCTGAGGAGGCAGCAGCAGCACTGGTCCCTTTTTGCCCTCTGGTCCATTCTGGTTTGAGCTGTTGTCTAGCAGGATACTGTGTGTGCCTTTCTTTCCCCCGGGACCTAAACCTGCCTCAGTCTGGGTGGGAGAGTTGTGCGCAGATGGTGTCAGTACCACAGGGAGGGGGTTGCATCACTGACCTCCTGCGGGACTCCTGAGCATGAAGCTGAGCTGCTCGTGAGTGCCAGCCTTCGGTAAGGGGCCCACTGCTTTGCTCTGAGACGGCCCCCTCCCCTCCGCGCTTTCTCTGCAGCCAGCCCCACGGTTTGGTTGTCGCAGGCAGCCCACCGTGGGCAGAGGTGTCTGAAGAGAAAAACTTGATTTCTTTTGAAGGATAATGGTAGGACCGAGAAGTGTTGACAGTGAAGGGGTTTCGGCCACCTAGATCCTAGCCCAACCCCCACATCTCACAGATGGTCACTGTGCGGCCCAGAGGCTAAGTGGAAAAGAGGGGAGGGGACCTGTAAGATGAAGGGCCAGTGGGATGCTGGGAGCCTGAATGACAACATCTCCGACGGCGGGGTCCTGGTGCACCTCCTGAACCACCGGTGGAGGGAAAACCACCCAGTTGGGAACCGGGATCCTAAGTGCTCCACCCCGTTTCGACACAAGTTCGAAGTTACGGGTTCATCAGGTCTCTCTTGTTCCTGTCTCACCTAACCTGAGAAGCTTTTGTTATTACTTATTTTCTAAAACACTGTTTTATTTACTTGTAAATAATGATCCTGTTTATGGAAAGCTTTTAGCACCTGCAATTTCGTAAATAAAACCCACCTCTCCCAGGGAGGAAGCCCACTCCAGAACCAGCGCCCCTCTGTTGACTTTGATCCCACTGTCCGGAAGGTTCTTGGGATGCCTGCCTCCCCCTCATCAGTGCTCTCTCCCACCCTGGCTGCCCAGCATCGCCATTACAGCTTTTTCAAAACACCCGCGTGCTGGGATTCTGCATCAGCATTCCAGGCCAGAATTTTCAGAGTGCTGGGCCGGGCTTCTCCACACCAGCCAGGGCCACTCAGTGGGGTGGCCTTCCTTGGGCTGGAGACAAACACTTGCCCGGATGTGGAGCAGGCACTGGGGCCAGGGGATTCGCTGTCCTGTTACAGGGGAGGCAGGAGCTGTGCTGGGCACCTCGTCTCTAACTTGTGGAGAGATGGGACGCCCGCGGCCTTCCTCTGTGTTGGGGGGAGATAGCGTGGGGAGGGACGTGAAGTTAGGAAGGAGGGCTTGCCTTGGGTCTGTAACACCACGGTCTGTTTCTTTGATTATTCCAAGTTACTGGGTATATTGTGATGCTGAGGGAAGCTTTCTGAGGTCACAAAGCCACCTTAATTCCCACCTTTCCATCCCCACCTTTATTGCTTAAAAAGAGTGATTTTAATGCCCGTGTGATGTAGGTGGACCAATAGCCAGCCCTGTGTTCCCTTGCCAGGAAGTACGCTTCCTGCTTAGTTGTTGCCGGTTAATAATAAAACACTTGTCCTGGTAAATCATTCTTGGAATACAGGTTTTGGACTCAAAGGTATAGACAGTCCAGAATGGGATTTTTTACTTTCTTGGGATGCTTAGAGCTTTTTAGGATATGATTTTTAAAAAACATGAGTCTGTCTCATTGGAATGTTAAGTTGGCCCTTGTGATGTAACAGAAAATGTGTACCTGCATCTGATAGTGTTACATGTTAATTATATCTGTTTATTTTTTAATTTTTTTTGAAGATTTTATTTGTAAGTAATCTTTACACCCAACACAAAGCATGAACTCAACAACCCCGAGATCAAGAGTTGCACACTCCTCTGACTGGGCCCCTAGGTGTTCCAATTACATCTGCTTAAAAAAAAGTTCATATGTGATCTTTTTCCCTTCTTCTTGGCACAGCTCCAAAAACCCTTGGAATTTGAGTGATACTAGTGGCTTACTGATCAAGAGCCCCTTTTGTGAGGAGCCCCTTTGGAACACAGTCTGGTAGTGAGGTGACTTGGGGGTGGGGTAAGACGGGGGACACCCCCTCGTGGATGGGAAGGGCTGGAGATGGGTTAGAAAACCTTCACACGGGCGCCTGGGTGGCTCAGTCGGTTAAGCGACTGCCTTCGGCTCAGGTCATGATCCTGGAGTCCCGGGATCGAGTCCCGCATCGGGCTCCCTGCTCCTTGGGAGCCTGCTTCTCCCTCTGACCCTCCCCCCTCTCATGCTCTCTATCTCATTTTCTCTCTCAAATAAATAAATAAAATCTTTAAAAAAAAAAAAAAAAGAAAACCTTCACACAACAAGGGTCAGAGTTGTGTGGAACGAGCCGCTTTCCTCGTAGCCGGTCCTGCGGGTCTTTCCCGGTGGGCTCTTCCTGAGTTGTATTCTGTCTGATAATGGGTAGATGGACGTCAGGTGTCTTCCTGAGTTGTGTGAGTTGTTCTAGGGAATGACCGCACCCGGCCGGGTGTTGCAGGGGCCTGACTGGTAGTCTGCAGCGGGAGCGTGAGGGGCCGGGACAGCCCGCGTCTGCTCCATGAGAGCCACTGTGCGCTGGGACTGCGTGTGCGGACCCTCTGCGCTCCGGCTTGTGTGCCGGTGGGGCTGAACCCCTGCACAACGCACCCCCATTGCGTGTCAGAAGTGGAGCCGGGCCCGGCATCTGAGTGACAAATGGAGCCTAGGAGTGTGGAACCGAGCGGAGCTGGTCTCCTAGCTGGCGGAGTGGCCCCCCGGAGCAGGACCACGCCAGAGCTTTTATCATGATCCCTCAGGGTTGGGCGGCACCGGTGGTGGGGGGAGGTGGTGGGGGGAGGTGGTGGGGGGAGGTGGTGGGGGGCCGGTCCGATGCACGGTGTCAGGGATGCTGGGGTGTGGGACACCTGAAGGCCCTGCAGCCGCTGTGGACACCGTGGGTGGGTGGCCCTGGCCTCCTCGTGCGGCCGGGCCGGCGTGAAGCACTTGAGACGTTAAGGAGAGAAGGCCTGTGCTAACCAGAAAGCTTGTGTGATCATTTTGTTAGCTAACTGGAGGCTGAGGAAAGCTGAGTGGCAAGGTCTTTGATTTGCTTTTTTCTGATGGTGACCTATGCAAGCAACAACCGAGGGCCGGTTAGGACTCCGAAGAGATGCCCGTTTGGCGTGCTGGGAAGCTGGAGGCCTGCTGGTGCTTCGGCCCGCGTGGTGGAGCGGAGTGGGGGGCTCCATCCCTGCTGCCCGCACAGTGTTGGAGATCGCGTGGTGTTGTGCAGGGCCACGCTGGTGTCAGCAGAGGGGCAGTTCTGGGTCACGATAGTTGTAAGACAATTAGCTACAAACATGGCTCATTGTGTGTCTCTGGTCTCTGCATTTCTGTCTGTATAGGCCACCTTCACCCTGCCTGTTGCACCCCTGGCCTCCATAGGCCACCAGGGTGGCCTCTAACAGATGGTGTTGGAGATACATAGACCTGTGACACAACAGAAACTGTCCGTCTTGGGCTCAGAAACAGACCTGCACACATCGCCAGCTTGATTTCTGACAGGAAGTGCACGGCACGGGGGAGCGGGGAGCAAGGGCAGTCTGGTCAGTGAGCAGAGCCGCTGGCTGTCGGCAGGGAAAACCTCACCCGCTTGAAACCATGTGCACAGACTGAACCCAGGCTCATTAAACCCAGATCTGCGTGAGGGTCCCCACCAGACAGGTCTCCATGGCCACAGAGTAGGAAGAGATTGAAACTGAATTAAAATCAAAGACCTGTTAGAACATGACCTTAAACCTGAAAAGGCAAGCCACAGGGAAAGTTACTTTGCTGCGTGTTCAGTCAAAAAAAGGCTTGTGTCTTGAATATTGAACTCCTACAGAAAGAGTAAGAGATTTTTGAACAGCTAATTTATTTATTTTTTTCAGAGTGTGTGTGCAGGGGCAGAGCGTGAGAGAGAATCTCAGGGAGACTCTTGCGCGTGGAGCCTGACGCAGGGCTAGATCTGAGGAACCTGAGATCATGACCTGAGCCCAAACCAAGAGTGGACGCTCAACCGACTGAGCCACTCAGGCGCCCCTTGAACAGCTAATTTAAAAAGATGTTGTCCAAATGGCCAGGAAACAGGAAAAGATGTCCAGTTCCATTGGAAATCAGAGAAATATAAAATAAACCACACAAGGCACTGTCACAGAATGGCTAAATTTAAAGACTGGTTTATTGGGAGGACCATACCTTGGTCCAGCTGTGTCAGAGGGCAGGCCTTTCCTAATACCACTCAATCTACACGTGCTACCGTTGGCCACAGTCCTGCTCCTGGGTCTGTCGACAGAAACGAGTGCGGCCACCACGAAACATGAGCAGTTACGGGGGCGCCGGGGTGGCCCAGTTGGCTAGGCGTCTCACTCTTGGTTTCAGCTCAGGTCATGATGAGGGTCCCTCCTGGTGCACGCTGTCTCTCTCCCACAAATAAATCAACCTTAAACATACTAGCAGTTACGGGAGCGCTAGTGCTTGCTGCCACATACCTACCAGATGGACAGTTGGTGGCGGAGCCATCCGGTGCATCCTGGGCCGCAGCCCCAAATGCGGTGTGCTCATCCACGAGCACTTGGCGGGCCCCCAAGTCCAGCCCCACTGGGCGTTGCGGTTGGACCCCCCCGCCCAGCTGTGCCAAGCCTGCTACTTGCAGTGCGCTCAGGATGTCTGTGTGTAGGGTCGCATCCACCCTTCGGGACGGGCCAGGACTGTTCTGAGCTCTCCCACCTGTTGGCTGCCCCCAGACACAGGCACAACCGGCAGCTGCTGCTCCCCAGCCAGTCCTTGCCGGGCCCCATGACTGGGGTGCTGATGTGTGTGTGTGTGTGTGGGGGGGGGTCCCTCTCCCAGCAAGCATGGTGCGCCCAGGGCAGTGTTGAGATCGGATGGTGGGCTAGCCAGAGACCAGCCTCGCTGAAGATACTGGCTTCACGTGCAGGGTGTGGTGGTGGGTCGGGGGTGGTAGGTGCTAGGTTCTATTTTGGTAAGCAGATGATCTGGTGCCAAGACAGCTCTCTGAATCTACAGAATCTGGGTAGAAGCAGTTCGGGATGCATAACAATTGTCAATTTTTAGTTCAAGTAAGAAGGCTGACTTCTTCCTGTGAAGATGTGGCTAATTGAATACGTGGGGGATGGCTTGCTCTGGTCAGTCACGTTCAGTGAGAAATTACCTTTGTTCTAGGCAGAGTATGTTCATCTGGCTTCTGAGGGAAGTAAATAACAATAGCAGAGACGAGTTTTGTGGGGCTTCAGGATCAGAATGATGCTGGTGTGGAAATAAGTGAATAAGAGATAGTATAAACCTTTAAAAAAACTTAAATCTCTTAAGCTCTTGTTGATGCCCTTTTTCTTCTGGAAGTTGAGTGGGGAAAAAAGCATTGTGGTCTGTTGGACTCTGCTGGCCCAGCAGGTTACCAGGCACCCATCTGGTGTCCCGGAATGGCAGGAGACCCGCAGATGAGCATCTGGGTGCTAGGGGCCGGCCTCGGGTCCCTGGGAGGGTGAGGCTAGGCCAGCCACTGGGATGCACCTGCCGGAGATGGGCGTGTTTTGGCAAGTTTCAAGGAGTTGGCCTGTTGTGTCTCCCTGGCGCTTCTTAGAAATGGAAGGGTGGAAGGGTAGGCTGGTTGTCTGTCAGGACTAGGCTCTGCAGTGGGCAGAAAATCCCAACGGTGCCCTTCTGTGTCTCCATCAGGCTCCTGGGTGGAATTGCACTTCAGCAATAACGGGAACGGGAGCAGCGTTCCAGCCTCTGTTTCTATTTATAACGGTGACCTGGAAAAAATACTGCTGGATGCCCAGCATGAGTCTGGACGGAGTAGCTCGAAGAGCTCTCACTGTGACAGGTGGGTAAATAAGCACGTTTGTTCCGGTGCTGGTTTATCCCGCGTGCGGGCCAAGTCCCAGAGTGCCCTCCCTCTCCCCGCCGGGTTCGCGGGAGCCTGGCCCTCCGGTGGGAGGGATGGGGCCTGGTGTTGGAGGGCCCGCGGTAAAGCCGGCGGGTGGACGTGGCATGCAGCCAGTCACCGTGCCTCTGCCCCCGGCACGTCCTGGCTGACTGCAGACAGCACGGTTGAGTCAGAAAGCAAAGGTCAGGTGCTCTCGGGCTTGCCTCAGAGCACAGAGCTGGTGAGAAGGGCAGTACGGAGTCCACCCCCCCACCCCCCAAAACTGGCTCCCCTCCGCCTGCCCAGCTCAGCCAAAGGGGAGCAGAGATGGTGGGAGGGAAGATGTGGGTGCCGGCGCCCGTGCTTCCTCTTTGAGGAGACGGTCCTGGGCCCGGAGGGGCTTCGCTTCTCACGACAGAAATCATGTTAACATCCTGTTAATTTCTCGCATTCCCTTCTGTGTGCCTACCAAGCCCACCTCGCTCACAGACCCCTCAAGATACGACCCGAGCTTCGGAAATAGACACCCACAGCATCGGGGAGAAAAACAGCTCTCAGGTGGGCTGCAGCAGGTGTTGGTGATCTGCTGGCACGGTGAACGTGGCCAGTGGGACTGAGGAGGGAAAAGTGTGTTTTTGTATGGGGGTCTCTTGGCTTTTTCTAAAGCTGTGGGGTAGGAGCATCGCCCCTGCAGGCCTCACACTGAGCTGACCAGAACAAATACAGGCTCCGCTTAGCACGTGTTGCGGGGCCTCTGCTGCCCTCATGTGCCAGCCCAGGGGGGGGGGGGGGGGGGGGGGGTCCCTCAGGCCTGCAGCCTGGACAGGCCCGTGGCCGGTGGGGAGAGTCCCTGGGAGCCACTTTGTGGCCGGTCTCTGTCTTGGCTAGCAGTCGGAGGTGAGTGGGTTCAGGAGAGCCTGGCATGATACATGGAGCCACTCGGGGGCTCTGCCAGTGTGGGGGTGGCGCGGACACGCTGCAGTTGGCTGCCAGAGCCTCTGGCTTGCTAATGGCGCTTGCGTGGCTCAGTGTTAGCCCACTGGCCACTTACTTAAGTCGAAGGCCACTTTCCTACCATGTGCTCAAATGCTTCCTGGGTCTTACACGCTGGGGCTATGTTCCGTTGTCAGGCAGGCCTGTCTCTGAGAACCTGGGGCCCAACAGTGCTGGGCTGTGAGGCCCCGGCCCCCCCCAGGACCGCCGGACCTGCGCACGTTGGGATGCACGGGCCAGGTTTCCTTTGGGTGTTTTCAGTGATGATGAGAACACGAAACAGTTGACTTCTCCCGTGTTTAAAAATCGCGTAGGAAGTGAGGTCTTGTGGTCTGTACCACTGAGGCACTGGATCCCGTGGGGTCTCACCCCTGGGCCTCCCTCCCACCCAGGCCCTCCAGGTGCCCTGATGATACCCTCAGGGCAGCTGGTTCGTTTTGGTACTGTATTCTAGAGTAGCTTTTGCTGATTTTCAAAAGGAATTACATAATCTTTTCTTTTTTTTTTTTTAATTTTATTTGGCAGAGAGAGACAGCGAGAGAGGGAACACAAGCAGGGGGAGTGGGAGAGGGAGAAAGCAGCAGGCTTCCTGCCAACCAAGGAGCAAGGAGCCCGATGTGGGGCTCGATCCCAGGACCCTGGGATCATGACCTGAGCCAAGGCAGATGCTTAACTGACTGAGCCACCCAGGTGCCCCTGGTTCAGTTTTTTTAAATGAAAACAAAACAAAACTACCTGTGATCCTCCTTTTTAAAGTCCCCTATAATTAGCGTGTTTTCCTAACGTATCTTATTTTTTTTTTAAATGTTTTATTTATTTATTCATGAGAGTCAGAGAGAGAAGCGATGCGGGACTCGATCCCAGGACCCCGGGATCATGACCTGAGCCGAAGGCAGATGCTCAACCATCTGAGCCACCCAGGCGCCCCTTCCTAACGTATTTTAGATGTAGCTTGAAAACACAGGTCTGTGAGTTTTTGGTTCTTTCCCTCCCACTGAACACGAAATTGTCCTTTTCCAAAGACTGTGGCACTGGCTGCCATCCTGTAGCCACAGACGCATGGGGTCTGTAGATTGTCATCTTTGAAAACCCGCCCCGCGGTCAGCATCTGCATGTGGATGCCTTGTCCTCACTGCTTCCTTAAGGGACAGTGTCGGCAGCCTCGCGTCTGTCTGGGAAGCAGGGACGTGAGCGGAGGCCAGAGCGGCCTGGCACGGCGTGTGCGGGGGGACGGGCAGTGCTCGGTGGTGTGGCTGTGCAGCGCTGAGCGACTGCTCTCGGTTCTGTTGTAGTCTGAGGAAGATTATATCGAGAGAAGGAAAGAAGT
Source organism: Callorhinus ursinus (assembly GCF_003265705.2). Classification (NCBI taxonomy): domain Eukaryota; kingdom Metazoa; phylum Chordata; class Mammalia; order Carnivora; family Otariidae; genus Callorhinus; species Callorhinus ursinus. Next base: position 1,487,976 of record NW_027397120.1, read on the forward strand.
TGAGAGCATCTTGAAGAAAAACTCAGACTGGATTTGGGATTGGTCAAGTCGGCCGGAAAACATCCCCCCAAAGTGAGTGTCTTCGGCGGCGCGGGCGCTTCCTGGGCGAGCAGGTGGCTCACCGCTTGTCTTCCTCCGCAGGGAGCTGCTGTTCAAGCACCCGAAGCGCACGGCCACCCTCAGCATGAGGAACACGAGCGTCATGAAGAAGGGGGGCATCTTCTCCGCGGAGTTCCTGAAAGTCTTCCTCCCGTCCCTGCTGCTCTCGCACCTGCTGGCCATCGGGTTGGGGTGAGTGAGGCCACGCGTGGCCTGTGTCCTGATGGTCCGGAGTATGGGGACCTTGTTAACCCTCATTTAGGTATAGATCGTAAGTCAGCTTAGGTAACATGAGCATGTGGACGAGGCCCAGAATGTGGACCCCAGATCCCGGCCCCCTCACTTGCCGGCCGCACTGAGATCGCGTCTGCCTGGTGCTTCCTGGATGCCTGGCTTCGGGTCTGGGCCGTCCCGTGTCGGCGCGGACCCCAGGCTCGCTCCTTCCGTTCTCGCCCAGTGGACGGATGCTCTAAGCGGTCCCTCCCGCTGCAGCTGGCTGGGCTCGGGGACCTGCCACACCTCCCACAGCGCAGCCCCGTTCCAGTCGCAGGGAAGTGAGCCCCGTGCGTCTCTGGCATCTTGTACCGTGGGCTGGTCTTCCCCCAGCCTCTGCCGTGGTATGTCGTGGTGTGCCACGGTGTTGTGTGCGTGCAGCTTGCCGGACAGACCGGATTGTATTCACGGGCATCTGATGGATCTGGCCTCCAGGGCCCCGAGGGAAACAGGAGGAGACAGCCCCCCATTTTCCCAGATCCCGTGAATGGGGCTGTTCAAAGTCGTAGGGCAGGTGGGCACTTCCTGGTCTTGCCGGGTTCCTCCTGGAACCCGGGTTCCTCCTGCCAGCCCTGTGGGAAGTGAGCGCAAGGCTGCTTTCCCTGCCCTCCCTTTGGAGTCTCGGAGCTTCAGACCCTCATTCTGGAAACTGTGCCTGCAATGTGGCTTCCCAGTGGGCCAGAAGCTTCTGGATGTCAGCGTCCAACATGAAAGTCCTCCATGGTCCTGGGCCAAACCCTGCCCCCCTTTCTGCTTGGAGTCACTGGCTTTATTCTGGCCCCTGTGTCTCAGGGCCAGGCTCGGAGTTTTTTCCAGAACTAGCAAATTAGGTTCCGTGGGAGCAGGGCCTGGTGCAGGTTTCAGTACCTGGCTTGGGCCTTCATTTCGGGGTAAATTTCTGCAGCCCGCTCCCACCTAGCGTCCCTGCCTTCCCTGCCGGACTCGGAGCTTGCTGGTGGCCTGGGCCCGTCAGGGCTGCCTGTGGTGGTTGGAATGAAGTCCACCCCAGCAGGATCTGTGGGCTCTTTTCTGCCCGAGGGCAGGGCTTTGTTACTCCGTAAAGGCCTTGGTGAGGTGGGTGGTGATGCCCCGTGGGTGGCTCCCCAGCAGTGTGTCCACTGTATGAACGTAGAGACAGGCCATGTCGTGCGAGGATTTGTGGTTGGTTGGTGGCCTGCCTTATACGGGTACGGAGCACGCTGGTGTTAGGGCACAGCTGGGGTTTGTTAGGGCACAGCTGGGGTTTTTCAGAATTAGATTATAAAATACGTAATGACAAATCATGAAGTACTTGATAGATTCATCACAAGGTTCTTAAAAGCAGGTCAAAGGTAGCCAGTCCCCGACCACAGAACCTCTAACCCAGCCTGAGCGGCCCTGTCTCTGCTAACTGCTGATTGCTTTTTCTGTGAAGGATCTACATTGGAAGGCGTCTAACAACTTCCACCAGCACCTTTTGATGAAGCACTGGAAGCCAGCTCTCGCCCCGTAGCGGGGTTTCTGTCGGGGCTGGAGGCGGCCCGAGGTGAAGAGCCGCCGCGGGCTGGGGCAGCTGCGCGCCACTGGATGGGTCTGTCTGTTCTGTAAATGCTGCGTTCCTAATTGAGTAGAACGGAAGAAGAGTTAAAAAAAAAAAAAACAAACCATGCCAACCTGTAATCATACCTATGGGAACAATTAATAAGCATGTCCTACTGATTAACATCTACTGTAATAATTTGGTAGTAAATTTTGTTTGGATATTCTAAATATCGAAGTATAAATAATTTTAACACTAGATATGTATGACATGTAGTATTTCAACTTCAACAAAAATTATCTGTAACCAGTTACTCAGTTTAAAATACTTTATATTTGAAAAGAACAAATAATGTTTATTAAATGACGACTACATAAGGGGTTTATCCCAAATGAATATTGTGGCCTTATATTCACACTGTTCCAGGAAATACTATGTTTAAGTGGATGCAGGTTGTCTTTACTGAAGACTACGCTCAACTCTGCTGTCGGTCACGCCACGGAACCCGAGGAGCAGATGTGTCAGTCCTGCTCCGACACGAAGCCGCGGGCCCCTGCAGGGTGTTAACAGCTGCCCGGGCCGGTGGTCTTCTGTCCTCGGCACCTGCTAAGTATCTTTCCTCTCTCAGCCCTCCGGATTGCTGAATTTAGTCCTCCTCTTTGTGTTCGGTTTTTGTGCTCTTAGAATCAGCTTCATTCTAAGCAAACCTGTGTCTACTTCAAAAGACTGGAAATAGGAAAAAATAAATCTTTGCCAAATCCTTCAGAGATGACTGTAGTTACGTATGGTTTAAATGAAATGTCAAAAATCTTAGATTAAACCAAGCGTTGGCCCCATTGTCACCATTACCTTTGGGACGGCGTGTTTTAAAGGCTGCCTCGTGGACATCCTGTGTGTGTCCCATTGTGGAATCTGTTCCACGTTTCCACCCTCATTCAGTTGTGTTAAAATAACATTCTAAGTTTTTAAAATTTCCATTTATATTTAAATGATTACTCTGGACCTAGCAGTGGACAGCTGCCTTATTGGGAGAAAGCTGGTTGATCAGCATTGGAATTCATGTAACTTCTCTAGAAAAGAGAAAGATCCAAGTCACTTGGACACGCTGTGGTCAAGCCAATCTCGTGACTCGCAGTAGGTGGATTTGCCTATTGTCAGAAACCAAAGGGGCTCGTTCCTTTGCTGCTTCTGTCCCAAGAGCCCTGACCATGGGGGCCGCACTCTGCCCGGCTGAGCCAGGTCCAGCATCTTTGGGATCCACGCCCCTCACGCATAGGGACTACCCGGTACCTTCTGAACGGTCTGTCGCCTGGGCGATTGGGGGCCCTCTGCAAGGCAGTTCCTTTTGTCCCCTCTTGGTGGCATTAGTGAGCACCGAGCTGAGCAGCACTGGCTGGGAGTCCTCCAGGACTGTTAGGGGAGTGCTCTTCTGTGGGAGACCTGAGCCTTCTAGAGGCCCCCCTCCCCGCGCCGCCCCCCAGCATGGAGCCGGACAGTTGCCTCCGAGTGCTGTATTTGCATGGATCTCTGTGTGTGGTGTTCTTCCTTTTGGGTAGGGTAATAGCGCTGTAGTGGTTTTGCGAATAGCCCTTTGTACCTTTCATCATATTCACTGAATAGCATGTTTGGATTATGTTAAATGACGTAAAACATTGCAGCTCCCTGGTCCAGACACCTGCAGACTCCGGTGGGGCACTTGGAGGAGTGCAGGTGGATACGGCTCTGGAGGAAAATCAGGCAGTACCTGGAAAACCACCTGCTCGTTCCTTCTGACCTGTAACGCACTTGTAGGGATCTACCCTGAAGATAAACATAGGTTGAGTCGGAGACTCTTGATTTTGTGTGGTCCCGTGTGCAGGCGGGCAGTGACGGTGCCGTGGCGCTCCCTTGCTGGAGCCCAGTGCGGCTTCTGAAAACTACCATGAGGGTTCAACAGACGGCTGGGGATTTCTGGGGCGTGCTGGTTCCCCAACAAACAGGAACTGGAGTTAGCGGCGGGCAGCTTAGAGTGGCCACCACATTTCTGATTGGTCAGTCTTCCCATCTGTTCCTCCCCAGGACCGGCCTGCTTCACCCGCGGCATGTACCAGGGATTCCTAGTGCCGAGGGGAGAGGCCTACCTGGGGAGGGCGGTCCCGCTTCAGTATGGGCCTTCTGGCATCAGGCAGGCTGCCCAAACTTGCCCAAACTGCAGGCTGGTGAACAAAATAAAGTATTTGAAAAGAGAATATACAAGGTGTGCTATCACTGCAGAAAAGAGCCGAAGAACACAACTGCTCAACTTGTGGAAAAAGAAACCCCGAATATAGAAATGTGGGAGACTGGCTGCTGACAGGGGTGAGGGGTGCCAGCTAAGGGGCGTGGGAAGTAGGCAGGAGGATGAAGGCCTATGCCTTTTTCGTGATGGACTCAGAACCACAGCAATGCTTTGAAGCCAGAATCCATAATCGAAGCCAATGTTTTCAAGGGAATTAAAAATGGAATGCAAATAGGGAAACCTATCACAAGTAAACGAGGCCATGCTGGAGGGGCCGGGGAGGTGGGCCAGAGCCAGCGGTGGATTTTACCGGGGGGTGTCCGCACGGCCATCCAAGTGTGTGCGCAAACACGAAGGTTTCTAGCTTTGTCCGGAGGGCCTAATGAGCAATGCCAAGTCAACAGCAGAGGGCTGGCTGGTCCCTGGTTCCTCACGGCATTCTTCAGTGATTCCAGGACAAGGGGCGGGAGTCAGGAAGGGCTCAAAAGCCAAGGTGAAAGAACCCACAGTGGCCTGAAATGGGACAAACAAGGAGCAAAGCCGCTACAGTGATGGACGTTGACCCAGAGACTCGCGGGCGTCCCCGAGTCCACACTGACAGCAGATGGGAGAAAGGCACAGTTCCTCAGAACTCCAGCTCCGTGCAGAAGGGCTGACGGGACGACTGACCATCAGGCAAACAGGTGCCGAATCCGTGGGTGCTGTGCTGGAGTGAGTGCGTAAAGGTGTGACGAAGAGCAGGCGGCCTCCCCGTGGAAGATAATCACAAACTGAAAACTCTGGAGCCTGACGGTGAAGAAGCCTCGTAGAGCCAGAGTAAACCCGTGTGCACAGTCAATTACCCTACGAGAAAGGCGGCCAGAGCCTGTGGTGGGGAGGACTTTCTTCAGGAGATCTGAACCCCTGTGCTACCGCAGAGCACGATGCAGGGTGCCTGGCTGGCTCTGTGGGTGGCGCATGTGATTCTTGATCTCAGGGTTGAGAGTTCAAGCCCCACATGGGGCATAGAGATAGCTTTAAAATCTTGGGGTGCTGGAGTGGCTGGCTCTTCATTTGGGCTCAGGTCATGAACTCAGGGTCATGAGATGGAGCCCTGAATCGGGTTCTGCACTCAGCAGGAAGTCGGCTTGAGATTCTCCCTCTCCCTCTGCCCCTACTTGCATGCTAAAATAATTTTTTTTTTAAGATTTTATTTGAGAGAGCACAAGTGGGGGAAGGGGAAGGAGAGGGAGCAGCAGACTCCCCACAGAGCAGGGAGCCCGACATGGGGCTCGATCCCAGGACCCCACCAGGATCATGACCTGAGCTGAAGGCAGATGCTTAACTGACTGAGCCACCCAGGCATCCCTAAAGTAAATCTTTAAAATAAGATAAAAATCTTCAAAAAAAATTGTTGAAACCACCCAACAATGAATTTAAGACCCTAAACCATAAACTAGAAAAAAATGGGCAGTGACCTCCCTAACACTTGATGTTGGTGATGGTTTTTTGGACTTGACACCAAATGCAAAAGCAACAAAAGCAAAAAATAAACCAGTGGGACTACACCAAACTAAAAATCTTATCAACACGATGAAATGGAAACCTACTAAATAGTAGAAAATATCTGTAAATCGTGTATCTGATAAGGGGCTAATATTCAAAATTCCTGCAACTTCATGGTAACAAGTCAATTGGATTAAAAATGGGCAGAAGACATGACCAGACGTTTCTCCAAAGACGACATCCAGGCGACCAGTAGACACATGAAAAGATGCTCAACATCACTCATCATCAGGGAAATGCAAATCAAAACCACGATGATCTATCACCTCACACCTGTCAGGATGGCTAAAAATAGAAAACACGAAAACAGATGTTGGCGGGGATGTGGAGAAAAAGGAACCCTCATGCACTGCTGGTGGGAACGCAAGCTGGTGCGGCCACTCTGGAAAACAGTATGGAGGTTCCTCTACCTGTTAAAAATAGAGCTACCCTACGACCCAGCAGTTGCACTTCCAGGTACATATCTGAGCAAAACAAACACTAATTTGAACATACCTACACCCCACCATGTTCATAGCACTATTCACGACAGCCAAGATTTAGAAACAACTCAAGTGTCCATCAATGGATAAATAAAATGTGTTGTCTGTCTCTCTTGCACTCACACACACACACACAAATATTATTCAGCCATGGACCTTGATATGCCATGATGCTAAGTGAACTAAGTCAAATACTGCATGATTCCCCTTATATGTGGAATCTTTTTTTTTTTAAGATTTTATTTGAGGGGCGCCTGGGTGGCTCAGTCATTAAGCGTCTGCCTTCGACTCAGGTCATGGTCCCATGGTCTCTCTCCCACTCCCCCTGCTTGTGTTCCCTCTGTCGCTGTCAAATAAATAAAATCTTTAAAAAAAAAAAAATTCTATTTGAGAGGCAGAGAGTGAGCACAAGCAGGGCGCGAGGAGCAGGGAGAGGGAGAAGCAGACTCCCTGCTGAGCCAGGAGCCCGAAGTGGGGCTCGGTCCCAGGACCCTGAGATCATGACCTGAGCCGAAGGCAGACGCTTAACCAGCTGAGCCACCCAGGCGCCCCACATGTGAAATCTAAAAGCAAAGCAAAGCAAAAACCAAAAATCAAGCGCATAGGCACACACAACAGACTGGTGGTTGCCAGAGTTGAGTGGGGGGGGGGGGGGGGGAAATGGGTAGAAAGAATGAAAAGGCACAAACGTCCAGGTGTAAACTAAAGCCACTGGGAAGGAATTCAGGGCGTGGTGACTACAGGTAATAACACTGTTGTATATTTGAAAGTTGCTAAGGGAGTAGATCTTAGAAGTTCTCATCGCAAGAAAGAGCGTTTTGTGATCATATGTGGTGAGGGATGCTAACCAGAGTCGCCGTGGTGGTCACTTCCCAGTATATGCAAATATTGAATCATGTTGTCCACCTGAACCTTGTCTACGTTCATTATACCTCAATGATAAAAAAAAGACACCGTTTCTAATAAGAACCATAGAATTATACTGCATTAAGATACTTGGATTTTAGGGCACATACTTTCCTCTGAATGTTAGTTCTTGGAATGACAAATTCATGCTCCTCATCCTTATGGAACACACATTTTTAAAGATGTCTCGAGATCTCCAAAGACACTAACAATGAACTCTGGGGCAGACAAGTGAACTGTTTCAATAAATCCCAAAGGAACACGTGAAGAGTCTAGGGAGGGGTGTGATGCCGCATGGCGGGCTCCGAGGGGACAGGGCTCTGCCCGCACCTCTGGGCCCCACTGCGCTCCAGTGGCCTCCCGCACAGGTGCAGAGGCCTCTGTTGGAACCCGGTGTCCGTCTGACTCCCGGCCCAGGAGCAGAGCCCGTTGGAGACGTCAGTGGTGCCCCCAAGGGTGCCAGTGGCGCTGCTGAGTGTAAGGCAGAGGCTTGCGGCCTGGAGGGGTTTCGGGACGCGTCTGCAGACTTGGCCACGGGAACGGGGCTCCTTTGGTGACTTACCAGCTACGGGCTTGTCAGAGACACGGCAGGTGTCGCTGGTTCTCACAGTCCTCGAGTGCAGGGGGCTGAAAGTGAACGCAGGGCCGTGCTTGGGGAAGCAGTGCCGCCTGAGGCAGGAAAGGACAGGCCAGGTACCCCTGCACGGCGGCAGCCCAGCCTCCCAGCCAGCGGGGCTGCTGCCCGCCCTGGACACCCGATGCTGGGACCCCACCGGCGCTCACGCCCCAAGGAGAGGGACATGCTGCCAGACGAGGCGTGGATGAGCCCAGCAGCCCAGGCCCAGATGACACTCACCTCCACACGTTCTTCTGTCCGTGATTCCCTGCTCATCCCTTCGGGGCCACAGCTCCACGGCATGCAAGTGTCCCTGTGTCCTGTATGTGCCCGCCCCTCACCAGCTCCATGGGGGCGCGTTGTGGGGCCAAGGCATAGAGTGCAGACGGGAGCCCCTGACCATGACTGTGTGCTGCAGGGTACCCACCTGCACCCCATCACCACACTGGTGTGAGGGAAACCCCTGGCCGAAGGCCTGCGTGGAGCAAGCACCCAGTAGAAGGGGGTTGTCACCATCAGGAGTAGCACCCAGGCCTGTGACTGGGCCTGTGACAGCCTTGTGTGTGTAGGGGGGAGGGGGGCTGCCTTTTAACCCCATGTGATCCCTACCCCATCCATAGTTGGCTCCTGGCCCCGCGCCCAGCTGGTGTGGAGACTCCTCGTGGGGAACATGCTCAGCTTCCTGGGGTGCTCCCTGCTGTGGGCACAAAGGAGCCCCTTTGCACCGAGGATGGGACCCAAGGCAAGCACGGTCGAGCCTGGCCAGGCAGGTGCGAGCTGACCACACAATGGGCCTTCCAGCGAGGGAAGGAGCCCAGGGTCAGCAGGCCGAGGCCTGAAGGCTGCCGTCTGTGGGCCCCGGATGCTGCCTTCTCTCCACCGGGAAGGCCCAAGGACCAGGGTCTTGGTCAGTTATCACGCCAGCTCGTACGAGGCTTTTCTGGACTTCCTACACTCCCCTGCCAGAGCCCCCGAGCCAGGTCATAATGAAATGGTGGTTCCGTCCCCACTTAACCCGAGACAGAGCCCTAGGGCAACCCCCGCCTCAGACCGGGGTGCGCACAGAACGATGTCCCCCAGGCGACAGGCACCTGCTGGCCCTTCACCTCCGGAGCCAAGGCGTCGCCGTCACCCAGGCCGACTCAGGGCTCCTCTGCGCACAGGGCACGGGTTTGAAAGAAAAAGCCCAAGTGCCAATTTGGACATTCTTCTCAACCCCCTCAAGCAAAGACCTGTAGCAATTCCTCCTGGGAAAGCAACGTGGCGACCCAGAGCCCCGGACTCAGCCTGGCCAGCAGGGACTGCCCACACGTGCGGAGCACGGAGCTTTGGGGACAGCCCCCAGCTGGGCAAACAGAGGAGCGGCAGAGACGTGGCCTTTGTTCTTGTCGCACCGCGAACGCCGAGGATTTGTGGACAGCTGACCACCCGACTCTGAGTCTTACACTAGCTTAGCAGCTCAATTTTCCTTAAAAAAGCATGTCTAAATCCACACTTGAATACAGCATATTCACCCCAATCCAGGTCACCAGCCTAGAGCACCGCAGCTTTAAGAAAACGGCGGCACAGAATTCTAAGGATGAAAACAACTCACACAACTTGCTTTCAGGAATGGAGACGATGTAACTGTAAACGAGAGAAAAGGGGGAACGCTGCAGCGGCCGCAGGGACAGCGCTTCCTCCGGCAGGGCCCCTCTGCGATGCGGCGGCGGGCCCGCTTCCTACTTGGTGGGAAAGGCCGTCCGAACACACGCTGCAAATCCAGTTAAGACATTTAAAATTTATTACACCTTTTGATCAAAATAGTTGAACATGTATATACAATCCCATTGGAACTTTTTCTGAAGGACCAGGGTGGACTAACACTTCGAGAACTCTGCTCCACACCTCAGATTTGTCGACTGCGCCACAACGGATATACGGCAAGAATTATTTTTAGATTAACTCTACTTTGAAATTCTCCATTTCTAACTGAATGTGATTTGAAGTGGCTGTTAACATTAATTCAGGGAAATGAACAGAATGTTCATTATCAAGACATTGGTTCTTACAGATCGATACCGTTAGTAATCAAGATACGCCTTAAAATTTCAAGAGCGGTGCGTGCACCCCGGCGCTCCCGTCCCCTGGAGGACGCTGTGATTTGGGCCCGTGTGTGAAATCCCAGTAAGGTCCAGTCACTTAGCATTGTTACACCTCTACAGTTTGTCTTGGGAAATGCTGATTTCTGGTATCAAAGATCCTACTTTAAAAATACGCCACACCAGGGTAGTGATGGCATCGCACAGTAATTACAGTTGCTTAATTCTGTTGGCTTGAAATGCAGTATGAAACTGAGCATGCATGTAATCTCAGCAATTTTTAAAAAGAGTATCCCTCCCACAAGTACTCTTTAAAAAGGTCTAAAGAGAAAGCACGTCTGTGTTCCTGGCTGTACGGGAAACCAGATGTTGTACTTCCGTAGCGGCGGTTCTGCTGCTCACAACTCTCTTTCTCAGAGGCGATCCCAGGCTTTGTGCAGACCTTACCTGGTGTGTTACCTGCACTCTTTCCACAGAAACGAAATAGAGTTACAGAGTTTGGGACGGACGGGTTCAGAGCACACGTGCCACCATTCTGCCAACGGAGGACAGAAGCTTTTCATGTTGTTCCAAAGCACGATTCTGCAGAATTCCATCATGTGCCATGAAAGCAAATAAAAAGCCGATACTTATCTTGGATTTAAAAACACGTTTTAGAATGTGTGGCTTTTATTCGGTGGTCACACCAGAAGGCGTGATGGTAGATACAGGTGTGGGGGGGGAGTAAAGCTGCCTGAGCCTGCTTGGCGAACCCATGCCCGCAATGGAGGCCAGCTGGGCTCGGAGGAAGGCGGGGGGGGGGGGGGGGGCGCCCGCCAGCAGAGGCGGGAGGTTGGGGGGGGGGGGGGGGGGGGGGAGGGCTGCAGAGGGACAGACATTCCATCAGACAACTTTTCTCTTGGGTGTTACCTTTTTGGTCTACAAACTGGAAAGCAAGGCTCAGACTGAAATAAATACATTTATTCTGAGTAATGGCCGTTACTGAGCACTGTCCACCAATGCGGCGCTGAGTGGGTGAGTGGGTCTTCCGCGGAGCAGCGACCTGGCCCGCCTCGCTGCGGGTGGAAGACCGGCCCCTCCAGTCTGTGAAGGGGAGCGGGCAGCACCTTGCTGCTCCTCACCGGGAGGAGGCCGCGCCCCTCCTCAGAGAAGACAGCCGGGCCCAGTCCCCGCGCTGGCTTCCTTAGTTGACTTTGTCCTGGAAGATGTACAGGTTGTTGGTGGCGGCCACGGCGATAATGTTCTCTGCCGGGTGCCAGGCCGTGTGCAGGATCTTCTTATTGAAGTCCAGACTGTCCACACTAATCTCGTCCTTCTTTCTCTTACCGCCTGTACACACTTTCCGAGGCTTTAAGCTGGCTCGAGGCTTGCTGTTCTCCCGGGAAGCTTCCAGCGTGACATCCCTCCGTGTATTCCGATCAAACATCCTGAAGAAGTTGTTGTAGGACCCCGTCATGATCGCACTGCTCAAGACAAGAAGAGAGAGTAACGCCTGTCAAGGACAAAGCGCTCAACACCCCCGCCGCACGCAGGCCCAGCGCCCTGGACGCCCAGCGCCGGTCACCTTCCCTCACCCCTCCTCTACCTGACAAGACCATTTCTAGAAATAAGAAACAACAGTAGAACGGTCAGGAGAGACATGCAGTGAAAATTTCCTCCTGAACTGCGTATGTGCCATCATGTCAGCAAAACAATACAGGATAGAAAGGGAAAAAAGGAATAGCCACACTTTTAATCACGCTTTTTAAGTGATCTCTACACCCAACATGGGGCTCAAACTCATGCCCCGGAGATCAAGAGTCCTGTGCTCCTCTGACTGAGCCAGCCAGGCGCCCCACATTAATGCCTTTCTACAAAGTAAAAAAACCCGGCACGATCCCAGCCCTGAGTAACTGTGATTTATTTTCAGGTCTTGAACATTTCCAACTCTGTCAATGATTCAAAGTCGGTTTGTGTTCAGTGGACATTAGTCAGACTTCTCCCAGCACAACACACAGTAGCTCAAAGAATACTTTTTAATTCATTTTGATGTCACGAAGTTCTTTCACAGGAAGCAACAAGAACACAAAGGGGAAAAGTCCTAGACCTCAGTGTGGGTCTCAGACGCTGCCGTCTGCCCACGGTCGCGTTTCTCCGGCATTAATTCTAATGGCTTCTGCCATCTCTACAGTTGAAAACGTTTGTTACACTGGTACAAACTTCTGGTCTTTTTCTACAAAACAGAGAAAAATGGCTCACAGCAAGTGTTGCCATGATTTGGCCTGTGGCCACCGCAGACGAGGAGGTTCAGACCTTGCCCCGTGGACGGGGCGGATCCTGCTGGCGGCACAGCCCGGTCCTGGCAGCTCCCTGCAGTCTCCTCCGAGGAGCCCATGGCCTCCTGTCTCGAGGCACGGCTAGCGGCTGACCTTGACCATGGGCAAATGCCTCGTAGTCTGACTAAACTGCACCCAGAAAACAGGATCAACTCAGAAGACTACTCGCAGCTACCCTTATTCCGCTTCTGCTCTCGAATGCCGGGAGCACACAGTGCCAGGGCCGCCCAGCCCAGGGCGCTCTCCGGCTCAGCCTCGTGGGCCAGATGACGTCCATGGAAGGCTGAGCAGGAAGCGTGCCAACGTGCAGCTTCCGCCCATGCTCCTCAAACTTAACTGAACCTGCCACAATTCCTCAGAACACAGGTAAGATTCTTTCAGGAGAATGCTATTTTAATTTATTTTTTAAAGATTTTATTTATTTATTTATTTGATAGAGCACAAGCAGTAGGAGTGGCTGGCCGAGGGAGAAGCAGGCTCCCCGCAGAGCAGGGGGAGCCCGATGTGGGATTCGATCCCAGGACCCCGGGATCATGACCTGAGCCGAAGGCAGTCGCCCAACCAACTGAGCCACCCAGGCGCCCAGGAGGATGCTATTTTATTATTGGCACGGATTCCAACTGCTGGTGCCTGGTAAAAACCAAAGCAGACAAACTTCAATACAGATTCATTATTTCTTTAGATTTTAAAATTTTATTCATTCATTTGACAGAGAGAGACACAGCAAGAGAGGGAACACAAGCAGGGGGAGTGGGAGAGGGAGAAGCAGGCTTCCCGTGGAGCAGGGAGCCCGATGCGGGGCTTGATCCCAGGACCCTGGGATCATGACCTGAGCCAAAGGCAGACGCTTAATGACTGAGCCCCCCAGGCGCCCCTTCTTTAGATTTCTGACCGCCAAACCCACATGGGAGGTGGGAGGTTGGCGTTCCCACTGCACTGGTCCAGCGACCCAAACCACACAAATGACCACCTTCCCAAGCACGTGGCCAGGTGTCATCCTGTTCCCTGGTGGCAAAGTGGACCCAGGAACAAGTGGCTATGTCCACTTCTGCTAGGCAACCTGAGCACAGCCAAGTGGTGCCACATGACTGCACGGTCCTGGGCAGAGTGCAGGTCTCCCTCCCCGCCCTCCCCCCGCCGCCCCCCGGCCCCACGTCACACCATCCCTCACCAGGTGCTCCCTGGCAAGAAGGCAGGGGAGTGTTTGCAGAGATGAAAGAACAGGTAAATGTTACTGGAAAGCCTTCGGATGTTCTTGGAGATGGGTAATTGAAGGGCATTTTTCAGTATTTTGGATATACCAAGAGGCATAAAAAAAATACAGTGACTGTCCATCTACCCATAAGCCACCGCTAGCTCGGTCTAGAAAGACTGGTCTCCCACCCTGGGCCCCTAGCGGGACAGACAGTCCTTATAGTAGGGGAGGATCATTCCTGTACATGTTTACATCTTGAACAGTTACGCATTCTTAAAAACGCAACCGTCTTGTACGTTCTAGATGACACAGAAGTCAGTGAATCATATTCTTCCAACAACAAGCTTTCTTTGCTCTTTATCCTTGTGAGATCATCTACGGTTCTTAGTATTGTAGGTTATGAACAGACAAGTTCCTTGTTCACTCACCCGACGGTGAACGCTGAGCTCCTTCAGGGGTTTGCTAGTTCCTGTTTCTGAACATGTTTTCCTGCCTGTATGTGCATGAGGTTCCTGACCCACATGGGCCGCTGCCAGTCTCCAAAGGGCCACGGTCAAGGCCACTGGCCCCCACCCCTCAGCCCGACATCCCCGTGGTTGTGAAAGCTCTGAGAGGGCATCTGGCTGGTCTGACCTGCCGACTCCTACTGAGGACGAGCATTTTTACCCATTTTCTTCCCATTTCTATTAATTCCCATTTATGAGCTGTCACTTTCCTATAGACTAAGAATTTTTTGCATATTCTGGATACTTCTCTCTTTGCCAGTTATATCTGCTCTTGCAGGTTTCATTTTTATTGTTGTATTCCCATATAAAGAAGTTTACCATGTAAACATAGGTGAAGTTCCTACTGTTTTCTTCACCGTCTGGATCGGAGCTTAATAAGTCCGTAGTGTCCTGCGTGCGGGTGGTGCTCTCCCACAGCTCTGGCCCAGTCTTTACAACACTCAAGAGCTTGTTTACTCTGGCTGAGGGAGAGCTATAACCTGTACCCCCAACACAGACTACCAATTTAGACAAATCACTATCGTTCAGAGTCAACGTTCCTTAGCTTTGCTTGCAGGGCCGGGGCCGGTGATGGCTGCCTGCCTCCCTGAGGTCTCACACCTGCTTTCTGAGCCTGCGTCCTTGCCCAGAAGCGCACCCTCTAGATCTGTTTTGTGAGCTCCCATCAGGGTGAACTGCTCTCCATCTGAAAGCACCTTTATCGCACACACGTTCTGAATGATCCTTGTCTCTCCACACACCCCAGGCTGACAGCAGCTTTGCCCCAGCATGCTGAAACAAGCACAAGGCGCTGCGTCACGCCACCTTCTGTATGTCTGCTATGCTGAGCAGGCCACACTCAGCCTGACCGTCCGTTCTCCAAATAGTAGTGTGTCAGTTTTTCCATGGCTGCTTTTAAGATCTTCTCTTTGCTTCTGGTGCCCCGTGATTTCATTCTGACACAGATGTGGATTTCTGTGCTTCCTGAATCTGTGTGCTCAGTCTTCCGTCAGCTACAGAAAATTCCTGGCCGTGTCACACGTCCTCCTGGGCACGCCTCCACATTTCGCTGTGTGGCCCCCTCCCCCACCCCCCGCCCCGCAGGTTGCTCCTGACCTTTCTCGGGTCCCACCAGCCACTCCGCGCTGCACCCTGGGCACCCCCAATGTTCTTCAGTTCACTAACCCAAGGTCTCTGTTGCTGCTCTGGATCTCCCACCAAGTCCACAGTGATTTTCAATCACTGTGTTTTTCATTTCTAAAAGTTGATTCTTTTACAAATCTCCTAGGTCATTTTTAGGGGTCTTGTTTATGGTTTCTTCCATTAATCCGAAAATATTTTCAGCATTCGTATCTTATACTCTGCAACTTATGGTTCCAGTATCTGAATCCTCAGAGGTTAAGTTTTGTTGCTGTTTCTGACTTGTTCACAGTAGCTTTCCTACAGGTACTTGGTTCTTTTTACCTGTACGCTCATGTTTAACGGATTTTAATCTGGGGAAATCCTGAGTCCTGGGTGTAATGGGAGAGGCACACAGCCAGATTTTCAGTGGGTTTGCCAACACTGTGATTCCTGAGTGCTCTCTCCCTGGGGTGAGCACCAGGGCCCTGCAGTGTCCAAGTGCAGGTGTGTGTACCACTCTCTGCAGAAGCTCAGGGTGCACTGGTTGTGACCCCAGCCCCACTGCTCGTGTGGCACTGCCTAGGCCCCTGGTGTTGCTGCTGAGGGACTTGGGAAATGGATGACTGCATAAAGCGCAAACTGCTTTGCAGGGCTGGGAGTCTGGTGCTGCCTCTGCTCCAGGAGGCTCCCTTCGCTGCAGCATCCACGAAGCACAAAGAGGTGGCCGTTGGCATGTCAAGAGGGTAAAAGCCCGGATCCGAAGCAGTTTGCTCCTCTTGACGCCCAGAGCCCTGACTGCTCTGTAGTACTTAACTCCTCAGTTAGCTTTTCTAGATCATGGAGCCAGTCCAGACACAAACTCTGCATCCTGGGAGGAAGGGCAAGCTGAGAGTTCCACATCTCACAGAGAATTTTTATGCTTCCCCTACCCCCTAAGGTGTCAGACACATTTCCCTTGGGACTCCCCACCTGGACGTACTTTTCCATAATCCTCGAGTGTCTCACTGCACACTGTGTGGACCCAAGGTTGTAAGCACACCAGCCCTCTGCTGTGAAAACCCAGCCAGCGGCGTCCCGGGACCAGATGCCCCCAGGCCAGCTCAGCGACCCAGGTTCCCCGACCTTCTGCTGCCTGCCCCTCTTCACCCTGGCCGTCGGGCTCTCCCCCTCGTTATGTGCGCACAGTGACCCATGTGCACAGGCCCCCTGCCACGCACGTCCCACAGGGAGGCCCCACCTGACTCACCATTCCACTAGGGACGATGGGGGGACAGTCTCTTTCCAGCACCAGAAATGCACTATGCTGTCTGAGATCGAAGACACAGCCCTCAGCAGTACTGCTGTTACTGCCCTCCTCAGAGAATGTGCCCAGAATAAACTACCGAGACGCCAGAGCCTCCACTTCCTAGAGGCCACCAGGACTTCAGGTCAGCCACCCCACCTGCTGTCCAACACGACCACCAGCGAACTCGGAGGGCATTTTCCCCTCTTGTTCCCTCTAGAGGAAATGGCAAACTGGAACATGGCCATTCCACATGCTTAGTGGTAAATCATTACCCCACGTCCTTCCTTCCCGCTCATCTTGGAAACAATACAAAAAATACATATATTTTGAAAATATTTTAAAAGCATTTTAAAAACCACCAAAAGGAACCTTAGTGCCATGTGTACCGTCTGAATACAGATGGGACCTAAGCGAGGGAACAGGTGCTCAGACGCCCTCTCGTCTCCACCTTGAACCTGCTGCTCGGCAGGCAGGCGGCCTGAAGAGCGCAACCCAGCAGCCCCCAAGGCAGCTCCCACGCACCCAGGGCCGGTCCACCATGACACGTGCCCTACCTGTCCGAACCGCTCCAGCAGCACTCAAACTTGTCGAAGATGCAGTCGTTTTCATACAGAGAACAAAGCTTGCTTCGCAGGTACTCGTGGACCTTAATGAAACCACAGGAAGGTTAGAAAGCGTTGTGCACAGGTGTGGCGCCATGCCTGCACGGTGGCCTCACCTGGTGGGTCTCCACGGGCCGGCTCTCCATGTTGAGGTCCCACACCTTCACTGACAGGTAGTCTCGGGTCATCATGTACCGACCGCTGTGACTGAATTTTACGTCGGAGATGGAGGAGATTATTTCTGAGAAGAAGGACCTACTGCTGGGATCTTCAGGCTCTTCAAAAACTGAAAAACACAAAGTTTTCAGCTTCTGTTTAACGTGGGGATGCCTGGGTGGCAGAGCTGGGTTAAGTGATTTCAGCTCAGGTCCCGATCTCAGAGCTGCGGGATCGAGCCCTATGTCAGGCTCTGCGCTCGGCGCACAGTCCGCTTGGGATGCTCTGTCTTCTTTTGCCCCTCCCCCACTCACTCTCTCTAAAAAAACAAAACGAAACAAAAAACCACGAAAACAAAACAAAGCAAAAAGCCTTCACAAAACAACAAACCGAGAGAACAAACCATGTTCAAGTCCCTGGGCCCTCCCTGGGGGCTGCAGACTGCACACCACTCACGCTTCTGATTTTTCTGATCTCAGTATGTTTTCTGGCCTTCAACTTCCGAGCTTAAGAGACTTAGATGAAACGTCCCAGTGCCAGTTACTGCCAAGGGACAACATCAGAACACAGCCCCCCCCCCCCCCCCCCCCCCCCCCCCCGCAATCTCACTAAGACTCTGGAGCACCACATCTGTGCCTGAGGCCCCGGGCTGGGGCCTGGAAAAGCCCCTCAGGACACTCCCATGTGCCTTTTGGTCAAGAACCCCTGTGCTGACCACAGGTTGCTACCACACAAACACCTGCGAGTCTGAGCAGCCCAGGCCCTGGCGAGCCACGTGCAGACCTGTCCCGTCCATATCACGGGAAGATGATACGGCGTCACCTGGAAACACCAGATCCAGACTGTAACCTCTAGAATGGTCCCATATACCAAAGCCTGTCAGGAAAAGGGGTCTGTCTCTGCTGTTCAGGAGTGAAGCTCCACATAACAAAACCAAATTACTACTTTTCGAAAGATTCCAGATGCTTCTTTAGCAGACCTTCCTTTCTCCTACAGGTTTTGCTTTCTAAGAAGCTCAATAGCCCTCCACCTGCGAAGCAGTAGAGACCTCAGAGGCTCCACCAGACCCCTGATCGCATCATCATGCCCTCAGCTCAGGAAACTTCGAGTGAGTACTTCATTTTAAGCTGCTTTAGCCTTTTTTTTTTTCTTTTAATGTAGAAACCTATGTTTCTTGGTTCTGCATTTGAAGTTAATTTTAAGCAAGCCAGTGGCAATACCAAGCATTTACTCAAAAGTATTTTGCTGACAAAAACTACTTTTGGTATCTAAAATGGTTTACTCAAGAATATTATCTTGAGGGGCGGCTAGCTGGCTCAGTTGGTGGAGCGTGCGACTCGATCTTGGGGTTTTGAGTTCAAGCCCCACGGTGGGTGTAGATTACTAAAAACAACAGCAACAACAAAAGAATATTCTCTTGAAAGACACAGGCCAACGTTATACGAGGCTCATTCTTCCTTGTGGGAGTCCTATAGGAGGAATTCTCTAAAACATAGCTGCAGAAAAATGAGAACAAGGCAAAAAGGTTACTGAGAACCGGTTAGCGCAAACCCTCTAATGCCAGGCACTGCGGGTGCTGCTACACGTCCTACGGGAGACACTCCAGACACAACGATCCATGAATGGATTTCACCAGAGGAGAAAAGTGTCACAGGAAATGAAAATCGAAGGTACTTCCTCGGACAGGCTGGCTTGACCTGTCAACGGACTGTGAGGACCCTTGAGCAGAGTTACCAGTACACAGTCCAGTCCCCACCATGGGACCTAATGCACGACACACACACTTCCAGTTTCCTCTAAGGTCAGGCCTATTCTTTATGGCTAAACATAAAAACAAAACTTTCCTCACCTAGAAGAAACCAAGGCTCAGAGGATTAAAGCGCTAGAGCTTGGCCTGAGGGAACTGCCTCCAAGTCCAGCAAAGCACTGCGAACAGAGCCCATCCTGACAGCTGAGAACCGTCATGGGTGAGATGCGTTCTGGCAGCCTCAGCCGAGGTCCTAATGCACAGAGGTAGAGGCAACAGATGGTTCTCGGCTGGACCCAGCCAGGGAGTCCTCTGATGATGCCCTGGGATTCTGGGTGTGGGAGGAACCCTACGGGCTGCCCCACCATGGCCTCACGGCCCACGTGGTGCCAGCAATGGCCCACCAAAGAGCCACCCAGGGACTTAGGATCAAAAGCCAGTCCTACACTTGCACAGGTCTAGGGAGACCAGAAGAAACGCTAAGTCTCTGGAGAGGGTCTCAAGCCTGGAAACCAGGATCAACAGGAGCCATCCCAGCCCTTCCAGGCACTTACACTTGGAGTGTCTGTCACACAGGGCTGAAGAGCGCATGTCACACAGTCGGACGGTCCCTTTGCTGCTGCTGTACACAAACACGTTGCACTGGTGCGGGTGGAACTCGGCCGCGGTGATCACCTCCGTCAGCTCCTCCATGTTCACAGGCTTGATGTCCACGATGTCTGGAGGCGCACAGTTAAGGCAGAGCGCTTGGCGGGCTTTAGTCCACATTCAAGCCAACGTCAGGTGTGCGACACCCCGCAGCGAGGGGTGCGAGCAGACATGCACAGCAGGTGCTCCTGGTAAGAGAAGCCGCGTCCCCGCACTGCTCACACCACCACCGCACGCCTCACCAGGCCTGGGCCCATGCACACGCACACACTGCCTGCACCCTGCCGCGACCACGAACGTTCCACGGGAGGACGTCCCCAGCAAGATCAGACAAGCTCAATGATGTAAAGAAGAGGAAGCAAGCGGCCACCTGTGCAAAAACCCCATACCTATATCCATAAATTACACAAGAGAATTGCCAGATTCCAAGATTCTGCTTTTTCGAGAATCTTTTCTTGATCTGCCATCAAAAGCTTGTTCTAAGCAGTTAGAACAATGTTAACATTATAGCTTGCCAGACAGAGAAACCACGCAACTGAAGAAAACAAAGAAAGAGTAGAATCCGACTTTGGGTCGGGATGGAACAACAGGGTCCAGATGAACCGTTCCACTGAAACAAGCAAGAAACCTGACACCACAGCTCATCGCTGGAGACGAGACAGCAAGGCCGTGGCCCTCAAGGGGCTGGAGGCACCTCGACAGACGGAGCAGCGCCCCCGCTCACACTCATACACGGCACAGTCTGCGAAGTTAACCAGGAAGCAAGAAGCCCAAGGTGCGCGGAGGGGACGGCTGGCTGTGTGCAGACGGGCACAGCCGAACGAGGGCAGGGGGCTGAGGCTCTGCAAGAAGCACGACCCGCTGCCAGAGCGCTCATGGCAGTGCACCAAAGGTACTTCTAAGGTAACGGTATCAGGAAATACAAGCACGTATATGAAAGCGTTGTGTTTCACAACCTAGGTCACAAGGAAAGGCATCTAAAACATGATTGCGGGACAAAATTTTGTAAAGGCAACGAAAAGCATGACTGCATACACAAATCATTTATGAATTACAGTTCTCACAAATCATGAAGAAAAAAGATGAGATTCCAACAGGAGAAAAATCAAAAAGGACAGTAAAAAAAACTCACACTAATGGACAGTAAATTAACAAAAGATACTTAAACTCACCTATAATCAGAAAAATTAAAAATGGCCTTATTTTGGTTTTACTGATGTGAAAAATTATTTTAAAGAGGGTCCAGGGTTCTGCTAAAAACAAATACTCCGAGGCAGTGGGAGCCCCCACGTCTCAAAGCCTGCACGGAGGCTGGCGTCATGCGGATTGAGGCTCACAGGTGCGCACAAGGGGCGGCAGCAGAGCGGCTCGGGGCACCGCGTCCACGGCTCTGCGTGTGTACAACCTGTCCTGCAGCTGCAAGCGGGAAAGATGGTTCTAATGCATCAAGAAACGACAAGGCTAGCAGCAGGGGCTTTCTGACGTGCCCCAGGCCCTGTGCTACCAGCTCTGCAGCCACGGGCTCTTGGGTTCCACAGAACCGCAGGCGGCACCCCAGGAGTGCGGGTTTACGGAGGAAGAGAAAGACCTGGGCTGACACAGGGCCGTCATGTAATTAAGGTCTTCGAGCAGAACTCGGGCCCCCGACACCCCCGAGTGCTTGGAACTTCATTACCACTGTGCAGAGGATGAGCCCCACTGTTCCTAAACATAAACGCCCTAATACAGACATAAAAACTGCCTACAACGGCTATCTGTGGAGGGTGGGATGGCAGGGAGAACCTCCTATGAATTATCTGCATTTTGTTCAAAATGGTCACATACTAATAGAAGAAAGAAGGATTTCAGATACGAGTTTAAGGAGAATAAAGAGAAAGCAGGGAGCATGAGCACGAGCCCCGGAAGATGGGAGGTTGCTGCCAAGCTGCACGAGGAGGAGACGCAGCAGGCGGCCGTCCGCACGCGCTGTGCCTCGGCGCCCAGGAGCACCTCACCGCCGGCAGCTGCGGGCGCCGCACGGATGGCGGAACCGCCGTGCCCTCTTTCCATCAGCTAAGTCATCACGTTAAGTAAATAACCACAGCAAGTACGAGGACATCAAATAATAAAAATCCAGTGTGAAATGCTAGAATTTAAAACACCACACACACTTCATTTCATGGATTTTCTTGAGTACAAGGGAGCGCGCACACATGCCTAGTCCCGTCTCGGCTGCAGCCCAGGCGACCCGAGGGCATCTGTCCCACTCTGGCCGGCCCGACATCGCTCCCAAACGTGGGAAATCCTGACTGATGGCCCTCGATGTGCACATAAGACAGGGCTCTCATTTCTGGAGAAATCAACAACTTTTAACATGAGTGAATAACCAGTCGCATGTAGATTTTCACCATAACGGTAACCGCACAGCTGCAGCCTTAAGAGAGATGAATGTTTGAATATTCCTTAACAGCTTGTCTTCTGTAACAGAATTCTCACATGATCAGTCACTCCTCGGGCTGTGTAACTAACCACCACTCTAACCAAAGTCAGTGTCTTCTATTCTAGTATCTACTAGCCAGTTTGTGTTGGGGGCAAGGGACCAGGCAACACTGAACCTCTAGATACACACTATTTAAAATTGTCTCTCATGAACCTGGGAGGGCAATGGACTTGAGGTCATTTTCATTTTGTAGAGAACTCTCCCCAAAGGTAGAAAGCAGTTTCCATTCTTAGGGACACGTTAAATCAGAGAACTTACACCACAGCTACCATGCAGCAAGCTGATATGCAGAAACACACATGCACTGAGAACTTCCCTGAAGAACAAACCTATGAAAGATGCCAAGACAGCCATCTGATGAAGGATACTAAAACTTCTATCTGTGATTTCTAAATGCCATAGATTAATTCTCAGGTCATCTGCAGAAAGATATGTTTCATGATCACTATTTACTGAAATGGAATTTATATGATATGTGTGAGCATTTGCAAAAATTCGTCGTGGACTTGCTTCTACCATAAGATCCATGGGCTTCAATTTTGGAACCTAAAAATGGAAGGAAATAGGAATTCAAAACAAAGATCACCAGAACATAAAATTACAACACTTACAGTAGAAAACAAAAAAGAACACATCTATATTCCCAGCGAGCTAAGAGTTTTGTACAGGCACTACCCCAAATAACCAGTGAGCAGAGCTGTGGAAACAGGCTGCGGACGAGGCCCTGTCCCTCCTTGCGGCAGAGCTGTTCTTGCCGAGGGGCAGGCTACACTGGCACGGAAACAAACCGCCTCCAGGGTACGGGTGCCTCTAATGGTGGGGTTTCACTTTCCTGTCTGTCCTGAAGCCACGGTGAGCATGGGACACAGTCAAGGACCACCCCCTGCCCCTCCTTGCAGCTGCTGCCTTGCAGAGTGACAGTCTGAGCCTCTTCAGTGCCCTGGTCTGCTGCTCAGTGCACATGCCAAGCGCCGCCACGGAGGGGTGCAAGGGCAGGAGAGCGCATGGGAGGGCTCCCAGAGAGCTGATGAGGTGCCACGCTCCATCTGCTGCTGGCCACGTGGGCTCGTGGGCCTGCGAGAGCTCATGCAGCGGTTCACTTCTCTGGCAGAGACAGCTTCTGGTATGTACAATACGCTTCAGTGAGAGTTTTTTTTTAAAAGGGACACAAAAACCCATCTCTGTGCTGGGCACTGCAGTCAGGGAACAGGACCTCTACACCACCGTGCAGACAGTGGAGTCAGCCCGGCAACAGGTGAGAGCAAGGGCCCGGCCTGAGCACACCTATACAACCACGAGGAGGCAGGGGCGCCATCGTGGGTGATCGCGTCCACACGTGAGAAAGGAGAACAACAGTCCCAACATCACTGACATCTAGTGGGAAAGAAGGCAGGAGCTTAAAAGCAAGATGAAAAATTAACAGTAGTAACTCTATTACTTTTCCAATTAAGAGCCAAAGGGAACACCTGGAAAGGCTAGGAGGCGAGCTCTCCTACTGACTTCTCTGCCCAAAAGTCTGCAAGAAATGAGCTTGGGGGAACACGCATAAATACTCCCTTCGTTTTCAACCAGCTAGGGGCTGACCCCGTGCTGGCGTTCTCTGGAGCGGTGGTGTCTGTCCTGCAGGGCGCAGGGTAGGCCACCACAGCCCTCCAACGAGTCTCTAAGTGATCAAAACACAGGACAACTCTCAGGCTAGGACAGAAAGGCTCCTCCTGACTAAATCCCTTTTCTGGCAATAAATGTAAGAGGAAAACAATTTAAAAAGAGCAGTATTTGACTCCTACTCAGGTAAGTTTAGACAAATAGTCCTTTTTTAGCTTTGAGAGAGATAATTAAGAAATCAAATATGGGCCTAAAGTGACAAAGGTCAGTCATTTTATGGCCTGTGACTCTGAAATCACAGTGTGTTCCTAACAGTCGTTTCTTATGAAACAACACCTCGGCCCAGTTAGACCAAGTGTATCTAGGTGACTGTATCAAAGAGCCTCTGAATAAAAGGGACACTGAGCCCACCGAGACCTGTGGCTTTTCCAGCAGGCACGTGAGCGTCTGGTGTGGCGAAGAACGCTGACAACGGGGGCAGTGTGCTCGGCAGGAGGCCGTAAAAGCGGCGGGGGACAGACAGAGACCAGGGCACCCAAAGCCTCCTCCATTCGGCCACACTCGGAGTTTCACATGCAGCTGGAGTGCAAGAGCTACTGTCACTCCCTGTGGTTTATCACTGCCACATGGATGTGGAAGGGCCTGGTGGCAGAGAAACCACCGGTGTTCAGATCAAAACATCCTGGTTCGAATCAGCGTTTTAGAAACTCGCCCTGAGTCAATCACACTGCTTCTCCGTGTCAACCCCCTGGCCATACGGTGACACTTTGGATGCGAAAGTCTATGAAGACACGGACCCACCTGTGCTTCTCCTCGGCAACGCTGCTGTCCCCCGCGCCCTGGGGAGCACTGCCCCTACACCTGGGCTGTGGCGGTCCTGTGCGCCCGCCATCCCAGCACCCCGCATGCACCCAGCACGCAGAGCTTAGGGAACGGAACCGAGACAGACCCCGGGTGCTCTGCGCCTAGCGTCACTATGGCCTCTGCAATGGGGTGTCCTTCCCCGGAGCACCTTACTACTAACCCGCAACATGTTCACCAATGAGGTCTTCACTTGATAAATAATATTCACCAAAGCTTTTAAACCCCGTTAAAAAACAAACCAGCCAACCAACAATTCTCACAGGCACGGGGCAATGGTTTAGGTAACACCTCAGGACTAAGGCCAGTGCTGGTCTTCCTGCTCATGCCTCATGCATGCAGAGTGTCCTGGCGCCCCACCTCCCTTCCCGTATCTCATCTCGTCTCACACCCCCTCCAGGGTGGGCACCACTGAGCAGTGACCTGACTCGATTTCACAGACGTTACAATGTGAACCAAACCTAGGTATCAGAACTGATGAAGATGGTCATGTCACAGGGTGCCCAGGGATACCAAAAAGGGAGTGAAGAATTAAGACTTAACAATTAGAAAAGGAAGTGATGATACCACGGACTGACAGGCAAGAATTCTGAAAGCTTAGAGTGTGCCTCAGCTAACTGAAGAAATGCCACGAAAGCCCCGGCAGTGCGAGGCTCACCTTGCATCTGCAGTCCATGCGGCTTCATCCCGGGCACCATTCTGAGTCCCACAGGGACCTCACCACCACCAACGTGCTACTTACAACCTTTGTAGTGAAAGGCAGTTGATACGCTGAGAAAGACCTGTTGTAGGATTAGACCTGAGTCTTTAGTATCATTAGATTTTCTAAAGTTACTGTGTGACTTCCTGCTTATGTGAAATATGAGGAATCCCAATTCTAACACACATATAAGCTGATGACTACAATTACAAACAGGTTCCACGAATCGAAAAGGCAGATGTCACAGCAGTCCTACTCAGCGGTCTTCTCTAAACAGCTGACTTACGCACCGTTCCCGATTAACTAGGAAGAGAACTGGGTAGTTTAAGGAAAGGTAGCGTGTACCCGCAGTGCTGTAATTCGAAATGGGTCTCGAAGCCGTCCATCTTCATCTTTCAAGTTATAACCTTCTGCTCTTTTGTCCCGTTCGCTTATTTTCCATAATTTAATAGTTTTATCTGAAAATAAAAACCTTAGTGTCCATATTAAAAGAAAAACCGTATCATGCACCACTATTAGTCGAGTATTGTTAGAAAACTGTGTGGTTCTATGTTGATTGGTAAGCTATGAGACTCTGAAGGTTACTTTCCAGTTACGGATAAACCTGGACATTCTCTTTGCATGGTAAGTAAAGGTGTGGAAGTCTGCGCTGTAGGGCAGTACCACACGGGGAGTATGTGTGCATGCTCACTTTTGTATACTTTAAGTTTTCAGCCTACCACCTGCTACCTAGCTAATAATTTACCTTCTCCCCAAAGTTTAAAGCAGAAACTACTTCTAGAATGGGTTAAAGAAAAAGTAAAGTAAAAACGTGCTACACCCAGCAAATTAAAAAAGAAAAAAGCTCTTACCATTTGTAGAGAGTAGAAAATGCGCAGCATTCTGTTGTGGTAACCACCTAATTTTATTAATTTTTTCCTCAATTTCTAGACTTTTCAAATAGTCAAACTCTGGTTCATGACTTTGAAAGGTACTGTAAACATTATATTCTCCCCTAGAGTGAGGGCGACTTTTGTTCTGCAAGGAAACATGAGCTGGGTTAATGAACAACGCACAGTGCAAAGGAAAATGCAGTGTACTACCAATCTGAATACAAAACGACCACACACATTTTAAAAGTAAAAGAAATCCTGGGTCAAGAATTATCAAACAGAGGACACTCCGAATTAATTTACTTGGAAAAAACCAGTAACAGATGATTTCGCAGACCTTCTCTCCTGCTCCTGGGCGCGCACTCCCAGGCAGGTTCTGCGGGACCAGACTGCTGCCTGCACAGGACGAGGCTCCATCACGTATGTGTGTTTTCCGGAGGGGCCCGTGGGCCCACGGAGGGGGCAGCACCGTGCAGCGTGGCGCTGAGCGGTCTGCGCCGAGCCCTGAAACAGCCCGCCAAGACAACACTCGCACCCCCGCCCCTGGAGGAGGAGGAGGACTGAACGGCACTTAGGCAGTGACCAGCACCAGCAGAGGACCCGTGATGGAATTTTTAACACACGTAAAACAATTCTATATGTTAAAGTAAAAGTAGAAAAACACGCTTGGGAAGATGCATGATGTCTTCAAAATAATAACCAACTCTGGGAAGGCAGGCAGCATGAGAAGGTAGATTTGGGAACAAAGCTGGAAGACAAAATAGGGAGAGCACAACGGGCGCCTCATCTACCTGCCGAGGGCTTGCTTTTCTTTTAGGAAAGAGGAAAACCTAGGTGGTGGGTTCGTAAATGTATTTATATTAGTCTCCGAAATCTTCTGTATCCAAAATGACATTTTCTATGAAACAGTAAAAATGTTACATAACTAAAAACCAACGACACCAAGATTTTGTTTAATTCTTGCTATATAATCAGCATCTAAAATCTTACATTTTTATACTTTAGGCTATGTGTCAAGGAAACTGAAAGAAACAGAAGAACATTTACGTCTAGATTTCTTTGTATTTCTGAATTAAGATTACCTATTATGAGAAAACTTCCCCCCAGCTCCCTGAAACTCTCTACCACATGGCTTTTTATGTGGCCACACACTCCTGGAAACCATGGATGGACCCCAGGATGTAGGACATGGTTTCCACGCCTGACTGTGTTAGGTGCATTAACTCTTTCTTCAGGCCCGCACCCCTCTCTACGAGAAAGCAGAATACACCAGCAGATGGTCTACCTTGCTAATGAGAAAGAAACTGAAATCTTTAAAAAAGAACAACCTGTGGCATCAATGAGTGTTTCTGTGAGAACACTATGAGAAAACAGAATATTAACAACTATATGTGGCACCCACCCCACGTGCCACCTGCCCTTCCCGGCCACGCTCCCCAAGAACCGCAACAGACGCTCCCCATGCTACAGGCCCGTCTTCCTGTTGTGAACTGCACCAACCCCCACTCCCAACACCTAAAACCTCCATCCAACAGGCTGAGGCCCCGCGTCAGCCTCTGAGGACCCCCAGGCAGTGAGTGGTGGTCTCCACGCTCTGTCCAGGGAGAGGTAAGAACAGATAAGGCGAGAGGAAGGGCCTCGAGGAAGACTTGCTTGCCCATGGCAGCTCGGTCCCGAGGAGAGAGCAGAGCCAGGGCCACCGAGGCTGCCAGCCTGAGGCACTGGAAACAGGACGGGCAAGGACAGGGAGATGGTGGAAAAAGTGCATTCTGGTTTCAGACACACTGAGTGGTGTCGGAACTACTCAAATTGAGTAATGTGCACGATGAGCTGCAGAGCGGAACCAGGTCCCAAACTCTGCTCACCTCAGAATGACAATGTTGGGCTTCCCGAAACAGAGGGCTCTGCCACTAAGACGAAAAAAAGCGCGAACGTCACGCTGCTGTGGTCCCTGCCTTGCGTCATGTGCACACCCCAAACTTTCCGACGGCCCCCGCTCGCCCCAGTCCCCTGGCCTGACACCCGCGCCACCTTCCGCAGTCCGGCACGGCCCTGCGCTGTCCTCACACCTTGTGCTTCCCACAGGCCTGCGCCCTGGGGCTCCGCGGGGGGGGGCAGTGCTTGCTGAACTGAGAGCACTGGAAAAACCCGAGTCCATGGTGAGGCTTATATATGGCAACCACCAAAATACTTTAAAAGCAGATGGAATATGAAGGCTCTTTTTATGTTAACGAAAACATGAAGAAAAAGATGCGGTAAAAAGTTGCCCGGGGTTTATTAAGTTGCAGATGGCCGGGTTTATCAAATTTAAACAATGTCAACAACCCGCCGCTGTATGAATCTGCGCCTTCACATTATTAACCATGATTTAATACATCTTAACTAAACCCTTCATGCTACAGGTTCTCAAAATTGTGACGCCCAACGTATTTTGTAACAAGATGCTCAAGTTTTACTATAATCTATCTCACATTTGAAGCTAGTATTTTTTAGGTTTAAATGAGTCACAAAAATGAGAAAAATTCCATTTTCTATAAGAATATCATTAAAATGGCAAACTTTAAGGAGCTAAAAGTGAACTCTTAAATTTAAGACAGCTATGACTCAGCAATCTGCTAAATAATCCGTCTACTAAAAGTAATAAACATAGTTCTTTTTAAGCAGCACCATGTAATAATCTACCTCTGGGACAGAATGCAAAATTATAAACTTATCAAATCATCTGTGAAGATCTAGAGACACTAATGACAATATACGTAATATCCACAAAAGAATTCTCACCATCTCAAATCAGAAAAAATAGGATTAAAAAAGTTTTTAAATCTACGTGGACATAATCAAAATTAGAGCGGCAACAGGTATATTTGAACGATGAGATGTTGGCGTTCCCTAAATCTCTTCCTACTGACCAAAGCAATCCTTCACTTTGACTGGGGGGCCCCAGGGCCCACCCTCCACACATGCCCCCGAGCGCCCCTCTCTGGCACGGCAGGGCTGATGTTCGCTGCCACGTAGATCTACTGGAAGGGAACAAGGGCCCACTAGATGCCATACCAAAGTTTTACCACAAAAATAGAGAGACTAGAGAGACTAGAATCCGGAGATGGGAAAGTAACTGCCCACGGACCTGTGTGGACACAGACGAGGGGCCCTGTGTGTGAAGCTGCCCAGGCTGGGCTGCGCCGTGGTTCTTGCCCAGAATACGTGCACAACAGACCAGCCGAGCAACAGGCTGTCTGGCTTCCTTCCTCAGCACTTGTCATGAACTCTAATGAGGCTCCCCAAAAATAAGGGGGAGCTGGCAAGGCCTGGTTCTACCTCCCATTCTCCTCTTATGCATAACTGAAAAAGACAGGTTTCTCTGCCCTTTTCCCTCAAAAGAGGGAGTGCCCTACAAAACGGCTCATGAGTGCGAGTCATCTGTGGGGCCCGTGCTGAGGACTCCTTCCTCTCAGCACTGACAGTGGGGCCCTCAGGGGGCATGGAAGAAGCAGGCTGCTCACCTCTGACTGAGGAGGGAGAGAGAATTCATGGCCCCCCAGTACACACGGACTCTTCCCCAGGGGCCATTCAGAGCACACTGCAGTGCTGGACAACAGGGCTGGGGGCCAGCACCCCCGGGGCTGTTGAAGTGATTCTCACCCACAGCCACTTTAATTAATTACAGGATGAAAGCAGAGAGATGCCGCACCCCACCACCCCACATCCTTCAACTGGCCCTCACGGCCGCCTGTGGGTGGGGCAAGGACTCTCCTCTCCCGAAGAAGGGCACAGGGGACTCCATCGGAGCTCAGTGGTTGGACGTCAGTGGGCAGAAACACAGATCTTCTTGCTCACCCAAGACAAGTAGCTTCTATACGGTTAATGTGATGTAACCGAATCTAAGTGACGTCAGAGGCTGAGAAAGTGCCTGTGTTTCCCTCCTTCCAAGTGACATGAGAAAAGCTGGCTTTCATTTGGCTTGTGCACTGACCTCTTGTTCCCGCTGAAAAATAACAACTCTGCCGCCCTTGTCTCCCGTTGCAAGAAGATCTCCAGAGTAATTAAATTCAACAGTTGAGATGATGTCAGCTGTCAATAAAATACAGAAGCAATTTACCAGATTATGATTTTGAAAGGAGTCATAATATCAAAGGTCAATAAAAAAGGTTCAAAAGACAGACAGACACATATAAAACTTTCTCCCTGGATAAAGCAAAATCTTCATGGGAAACTTGTCTTTACCAAGCAGCCAATTCCAGTTCTGGCACCCAGAGCCCAAGAGCACATATGGGCTTACAGGTTTTGCTCAGTGGACTGAATGCTTGGTCCCCAGGGCACCAGGATTTATTTAGACTGCATTGTCTTGATATAAAGATATCGAGTGAAAATTTAGAAAATTAATTTTGAAAAGACAAAAAAACAAAAAAATTGGTCCTAGAAGACTTTTATTTATGATGCATGCCTAATATTAACTTATAAATCTGATTCTTACATGACATTAACAGATGTTTTAATATTCTTTGCAATAACTTTTGCTGGCTTCTGTACAAAATAATATTATACACAGTACAAACTCAATTTCATTGACTAGATACAGCCATTACCATCGATAATGACATCATCACTACCTAGTGAGACACTGCTGTCGGACATCTGAGATTTCTGACACTAAGCACACAAAGATCTTGGCCATCAGCTCACTACGGGTGAAGACCATAGGGTATAAGCAACAAAGCCAACTGCGGGAAAAGTCCTTAGGTGTTCTCAGGCTAAGGTCTCGAGGGAACAGATCGGAATTCATAAAATGGGACTCCTGGATCAAGAAAAAGTTTTAGAAAAGACAGTTTTCTCCTGCTCGGGGGCACAGAGTGCGGGTGGAACCAGCACAAGGACGTGGGTTTAGTCCCGCATGGGCTGCTGTCAGCCCGCTCCATCCAGTCCAGGGACTCTTCACCTTCGTCAGCTGCCCAGACAATCTCATCTCTGGCTGCTGGGAGGAGAGGACACAGGTTCAGCACAAACGCACCAGCTGCTGGAGCACCAACACAAAGGGCCTGTCCGACTGGCGGACGCAGGTGCGTGCTCTGCACACACAGGGCCCCACGGAAGCAGCAGGAGTATTTAGACCAGTACTGCTACACAGCTCCTGGAACAGCTTGTCCAATACTCGGAAACAGACCCCAACACTGAAAGTACTTGAAAAACTCCCCTCGCCACTCCCGAAACTGCCATAATGTAATACAACTCTTAAAGGTGTGCACATTTTAGTCAAATAGTTGTTAACACAGGACTTCCTGCGATACAAGCTCTCACCTGCACTGTGCACGACTTTTTAATTTTTTAAAGCTTTTGTTTGAGAGAGAGAGAGTGAGAGACAGCAGGAGAAGGGGGAGGGGCAGAGGGAGAAGCAGACTCCCCGCCCAGCAGGGAGCCCAAGGATCATGACCTGAACCCAAGGCAGCCGCGTAACCGACTGAGCCACCCAGGCGTCCCCTGTGTACGACTTAAACACACACTGAATTGTTTTGCCTGGGATGTCTTTCCTTTGGTTTCCTTTTTTTTTTTTAAGAAACAAAAACAAAAACACCCCTTCAGTTACAGCTGTAAAAAGGATTAGGCTTCTTGTTAGAAGTGCCACTTTTTAAATTAAATTACTCAAAATAAACCAATTTGTTTAAATGAAATATTCTGTATTGGACTAAATGGGACTACGTCTCTGTCATCCATACCCAGGGGGTGTACGGTATTATATAATTAATGGCATTCTAGCTCTGTCAGTGATTTTTAAACTTAATTAAAAAGGGCCGAATCTTTTAAAAGAGAAACTCCCATGACTACCACTGGTGAGAAATTATTGTCATTAAGTTGCGCAAATATGTATGAATCTAAAATTAGAAAATGTTGTCTGCAGAGCTGAGAAGAGCTCTAAAGTCAAAATAAATATACAAACTAAATACCAACGAAATTTAAATTACCAACATGAGTTTAATGTGATGGCCATTACTTTACAAAACTGGTATCATGCTAGAGCGAAAATATGGTACTGACTGAGGGCACCCAGTGGGGCCTTTACACCTGCCACGGACCGCACAAGGGCTCAGGCACACCGCCCCGGCTGTGTGAGCAACCAGAGGTCCCTGCGCAGGGCCCACGTCAGCACCTGCTGGCCATGGGCGGCGACACTGTATTTGTGCAGTGGCCGCAAGGCTCCCGTGCGCTACTGCACTGTCTGCGCCGAGGCACTCTGCTGGGAGGGGTCCTTGGGCTGATGCAGAACTTACTTAGTAAATGTCTAAGTCAGATTCTGAAACCATGACACACACCTGGTAACCCCTAAGAACCCAGCTCAGACTTTCTGTCAAGTGTGGTCCACTGTGGGCACGGGCCTTTCCCTCCCACCACCACGAAGGTGCCGAAGAGAGCTGAAAGGTGTCCGTCCACAAAGCAACAATGGTGGGCAGGCTTTGCCGCGCAGGTGACGGCAAGGGGCGGAGGCATGGTAGGTGACAGTCTAAGCAGGGGTGATGTCTCAACCTGCCGAGGGCTTCGGCCAGGCTACACACCAGGTGCTGGGCATGGAGATGGCAGAAGGTCAGTTTCCCAAACTGCTGGGTCCCCAAGCTTATCCCCATCCTGCCAGGTGGGAACACACAGTTACTTCCCCTTCCTGTTTCCCAAACGCCAGCTGCCACGAGTGAAGGATTCCCACCATCTCCAGGGCTCCTCTCCGAAATGATAAATCTCCGGAGAAAAGGCCTCAAGATTCAAACACTTGGGGTCCTTAAAGAAATGACCAACCGGGATGCCTGGGTGGCTCAGTCATTAAGCATCTGCCTTCGGCTCAGGTCATGATCCCAGGGCCCTGGGATCGAGTCTCACATCAGGCTCCTTGCTGAGCAAGGAGCCTACTTCTCCCTCTGCCTGCCTCTCTCTCTCTCTCTCTCTCTCTCTCTCTGATAAATAAATAAAATCTTAGAAAAAAAAATATATATAAAAAAAAGAAATGACCAACCACAGGGAAGCCCTCCAGCTGGAAAGCCCACCTGCTCACGGAACTGCCTGCTGGCTCCAAAGTGGCTGCATCTTAGACATGAACCAATCACTCAGGGTCTGCAGACAGGTGAGAGAAAACACCAAAACAAGGAAGTTGGAGGAAAGAGGGACAGTGCATCAACAAAATGTCAAAGAAACAACAATTAATGTCCTCAGGGAGCTAATGCCTGCCAACAGGAATGACCTCAGCAATGTTGGCTGGGCGCCTGCCAGGGCCCTGGTGCTGTTCTAACGGAGCACGGCCCCGTGTGAAGCTAGCAAACCTCCAGCAGCCTAGGAAGCAGGGCTCCTGTCATCCCTGTCTGAGGGAGAAGCAGGCCCTGGGCACGGTATCCAGCTCACCCAGGTGGCAGCCTCCGCCTGTCGTCATGGCACAGGCTGCCAGCCACTTCATCCAGCGGCTTCCTGGAGGATGGGCTGCATGCTACTACAGAGAAAGGAAAAACAAGGATGTGCGCTTCGAAATTCAAAGGGCAGTAATTTCCAAACTCAACACGTCCTCCCAAGGGCAGAACAAAAGACAGAGAGATGGATAAGAGAGGAAAGATGACCAGAGGGTCGGGATGGAAGCTCCGCAAAGACAAGAGAAAGGAAGTGACGCAGACGTCCGAGGACGAAGATGAGTGTGTCCCAGGGCAGGGGCCTGACCCTGGAGCAGACCCTCTCCTACGGCGCCTCACTAAGAAAACTCCAACACCGAGGATAAAGGGGGGTTCTAAAACTTCCCAGAGAAAACAAACAGGTCATAACCAAAGGAATCAGATGGCAACAGACAGGACGCTGGAAAACGGTGGCTGGGATACCTACCAACCTCAAAATTCCGAGAACAAATAATTTTCAACCCCTAATTCTACACCTAGCCAAATTTTCAATCGCGTTTAAAAGGGACAATAAAGATATTTTCAAACATGCAAAAAAAAAAAAAGAAAAAAAAAAGGCACAAACCACACAACTAAAACCCCGTTCTCAGCAAACCACTGTAAGGTGCAATTTGGCAAAATGAGAATAAACCAAGGCAAAGGAAGATGGGGGACCTGACATGCCAACGCTGGTGAAGACAGGACAGGGGCCAATGGCTCTGGAACGGCAGTCGTGGCTGGGGGACGTCGTCGGGGGACAGGGCGGCCGGAGGGACGGCGCCCACTGTGTCTGGGGCCCGCAGGGCGAGGCGCGCAGCACGGCTGCCGCAGTGTCTCTTCACACGCACCAGACAGAACCAAGCGTGTGGAGCCACTAGGCAATCGTTAGCTCTGGGGAAAATGAAATTTGTATGAAAAAGAAAATGTATACTTCAGTTCAGTAACGAACCGTCAGCACAGTGCAGAGGGAACTGAGACTCCTGACAGAATCCTCTCAACTTTCTTTCCTGTTCTTTTTTTTTTTTTTTTTTCCGGGGGGGGGGGGGATGTGGGGGGGAGGGGGTGTTAGCAAAAAAAGCTAAATCATCAGTTACCATAACGGGAAGTCAGTACTTACTGTTCAAAATAAAACCAGGAAATCGGAAGTTAGCAGCATAAGACATTACTCAGGGGCTGCTGAGGATGCTTCATGGCTGGCAGGGGGCAGGTGATAAGAGGCGCTGGATCTAAGAGGGCGTACTGCATGCAACATAAGGAAGCAGGAACAAGACATGGGGGGGGAGGGGGCCCGGAGGGAAAACGTCGTCAACAAGGCATTAAAAGATGGAGAACATAAAGTCACGTTCACATGCCCACGGCACAGCATAGCTGAAGCGGGCTGATGACACAGGAGAGCTGGGTTAGCGGCCAGGTGGGTGCAGGGGCACCTGCACTGGGGGGTGTGTGTTGGGGGGTGGCCAGGGAGTGCACCGCACAGGAGAGCCATGAGTGGACCTGGGCTTGACAAGTGGTCTCATCAGACGGCAGCTCTTCTTTCTAGGGGGCAGGAGAGAAGATTCATCTGCTCAGAGCACAGGTGATGTTGGGGGTGAGTGAAGGAAGTGTTCTTGGAACAGGAGGGAACCACACCAGAGAAATGCAGGGTTGTGTCACGGTATCACTGCCCATGTGAGATTTGAGGGCAGCAGCTTATTTTTTTAAAATTCAGCAAACACACTGAGTGATTACTGTAGGCCGGGCAGTGCCCTGGGTGCTGGGGACCCAGAGCTCCCGGGGACCGACATCTCTGTGAACGGAGTAACTTTAAACGACCCCTTCAGCGGAGCTTCTGGAGTTGCTCGGCAGGCAGCTGGGGAGTGGGGTTCTGCCAGGAGGACAGGGGCTCAGAGAGACAAGCAGGTTAAGAGTGAGCGAGGAGTGACACAGTGTCAGGCCCTGGGGTCCAACCGAAGGGATGGGGAGAGACAGCTCCAGCAGCAGATTCGGGTGCGTGCGGAGTACACAGGAGTTGGCTGTATCAGTCTTGTACTTTCCCAAACTTTTAAGCTTTTCAAAACTAACATGCAAGTGTGAAAATTTCATTTCCTCTACTTCACCACCCTACGTCCGACGGGACCGTCATGTCAGGCTGAATTCCTGGGACAGCCTCCCAAGTGGCCCGCTCCGTGTCCTGCGCTGCCCATCAGAGTTCTAGCTGCACAAAGCAGAGGAACATTCTTGAAGGCTCGAATCACATCACCACCCTGTCTAAGGCCCTATCAATACCCAACTATCACAGCTCATCTGTTTACCAAATAAGTAACACATGGAATCGGAACTTACCACCTAAATTGCTGAGTCATTGTCAAAACAAAATGAAACCACAACAATGATGAGGGAGATACAGTCACCAGCCATTTAATTTTTTCTCTCCTCTCTCCAGGTAGCTCAAGCTGTGGAGGCTAATTTAAATGCCACCTTCTGGCCAGGGACCTGTCTGTTCCTGGTAAGGAAGCTCCGTGGACCCCAAGAGCACTGGCAGGACGTGGGGGAGACCCAGACTTGTGCACACGCTCCTCCTGAGACCGCTGTCCCCTTCCTGACCTTCTCCCCTCACTGCCAGGACCTCGTGAAAACCAGTCTCAAGAAGGGCTCATGATGAAAGCCAATCACCTACTTCCCCTTAAAGCCTCATCAGAACGGATCCCCGGCCAGTAAGGGTCTCAAGCAGTGTGAGTGAAAACCACCACACGTCCGCCAGCCCGATGGGGGACAGCCTCACACACCGCTTGTGGCGGGGGGGGGGGGGGGAGGGCACCAGCACTTGGACGGGCCATGCCCGCCAAAGCTCGGCAGCCACACATTCCATGACCCAGAAACCCCACTGCAGACACAGGCCACCAGCCACACGGGCGCTCGGTCAGTGCGACGGCACTTGGCGGCGGCGCATTCAGAGAAGAAACCACTCGCGTGCCCACCAACAGGAGAAAGATGCTCCCATGGTGGAGCATTCACAGGGTGACACCACCCAGCCATGGAAGCGGATTTCAGCTACACACCGACCAAATGGATTAATCTCACCAAGAAAATACTGAGGAGCACTTACAGTGGGATCCCCTTTATATCAAGTCCAAAAGCAGGGGGATCTAATCCGGTGTGAATACTTCCAAGGGGAGGAGGGCCCTGGGGAATGTGCACCCCATACGTGCGTGTCTTCTGTCAGCAGCGCACCGCGCCGCGCCTCCCCCACATCCTGTTTACTGAGGTCTACCTTGTCCCGGATTCCCATCCCCACCGGGTCCTGGGCTTCCCCGAGTCTGACTCAAGGGCCCGCCCTCCCCAGCCCTCCCCAGCCCTGGCCTCCAAGCCCGGAGCTGCCCCGAAGCCTTCTCAGACGGCGGTGCTCTGCTCGCGCTCCCCGGCCTCCACGGCCTTTGGCGGCGCCCCCAGACCCCCGGGCAACCATCTCTGCACACCTCGTCCTCTGCCCACGCTTCCTGTGCGCCAGCCCCCGCCGCACTCTGCTAGTGATTCTGCCTATTTCGCTCAAACCAGAAGCGCCCAGAACAGATCCTCCGCACAGTCGCGCCACCAGGAGGCCCCGTCCCACCTAGACCCCTCGAGGACTCTGCTCCAAAGACAACCTTCCCGCTCTCTGCGGCACCATCCTTTTTCCCCCCTCTACAGATGAGTCCTAATTTCACACAGAAATACTGTAATCGCTTATCTTAAAAAAAAAAAAAAAAAAAAAAAAGCTGATCTCCACTTCATCCTCTTTAACGCAGAGCTGGACAGTGCTCTGTCCTCACGGTCTCTGCCTCCTCTCTTCCCACTCCTTCTGGAGCCCACTCTAAGGAGCGTCTGCCTCCACCACTGGGCAAGGTCACTTGCTTCAACACACCCAGGTCCTTTCCCACCATGGCCAGACCCATTCTCTCCTCTGTCCGTGAACGTGTAAGACATGTATCAAGGGCACTGGCCACACCATTTACCTCATGCTCCACAGCATGCCAGAGTGCATGCATATCTACTGTAGGAGCTCCAACAGTAACACAGATAATTAATCCAGTGACAAGAGGCTTTGGGAAAATCACACTCAAAAAAACTTAAGATGCTTTACTATATATTCAGACTTAGAAGTACTATCTACTCTCCCAGGACAAAAAGTCTAATGAGCATGTCAGATAAATCAGAGAATTTCCGCTTCTTAGGGTGAAAAACATTACACATTTATATAAAAAAGTGGAAAATTTTCTACTAACAGACACAAATAAATAAACATGCGTGTGTATAGCATTTCTGTCTTTTTAAAGCAGATCACCAAAGGCAAAAGTTCTCTTTCAGAAACCAGACATGAACTGATAGAAGTGAATTATAAGCCTCCACCAAACATAAAAAAATGGAAAACCACCTGTAAGAAATATACTAAGGTTCTAAACTAGAGACACTATAATCTTAAAAGCACTCGAAATTGAGTTTCTCCAAATTATGAGTGGACTGTATAAAATGTGACAAAGCAGGGCGCCTGGGTGGTTCAGTTGGTTAAGCGTCTGCCTTCAGCTCAGGTCATGATCTCAGGGTCCTGGGATCGAGTCCTGCGTCGGGCTCCCTGCTCAGCGGGGAGTCTGCTTCTCCCTCTCCCTCTGGACTCTCCCTCTCTCTCTCAAATTAATAAATAAAATCTTTAAAAAAAATGTGACAAAGCAGAAAAATCTGAACATTGTTTTCTAGTCAATCACTAAAAAAAAAAAAAACAGTTTGTAGCAAATTATCTAAATAAACTGGAAAAGTCAGAAGGGAGAACTGAAAGTCATTTTCTCTGCTCTAGAATAAAGAGTATTTTAATAAAAGGAAGGAACTGTATCTTAGGAATACAAAAATAGTTTAAGATCTGAAAATGAACCAACATAATAATACACCATATTAATAGAACGAACAGACAGAAACCACATGGTTATCGCCTGTGCAAAGCATTTGACAACATCCAACACCTCATCACGTTAAAAGCACTCAATACACTAAGAATAGAGGGGACCTTCCTCAAGTTGATAAAGAGCACCTATAGAAAAAGCCACAGCTAACATCATACTTAACGGTGAGAGTGGATGCTTTCCCCATAAGATCAGGAAGAAGACAAGGATGTTCACCCTGACCATTTCTGGGAAGCTTTCTCCTGAAGGTTCCAGCCAGGGTAATTAGCCAAGGAAAACGAAAGGCATCCAGATTGAAAAGAAGTAAAACTTTTCTTGTTCAAAGATGGCATTACTTTGTACGCAGAAAATCCTAAGGAATCCACAAACCACTATCAGTGCTAATAAACAAGTGTAGTGAGGACTCAGGACACAAGAACAAACACAAAGATCAACTGTATGTCTACACACCAGCAATGAACAACCCAAAATGAAATTAAGGAAACAATTCCATTTACATAAGTATCATCAAAAATTATAAGGTACTCAGGAATAAATTTAACCAAAAGATGGCAAGATTTCTAAACTAAAAATTGTAAACCACTGTTGAAAAATTAAAGAAAACCTAAAGAAATGGAAAGATTTCATGTGGAAACAGAAGTATTCTCCAAATTAATGTACAGACTACAGGCAACACCCCTATAAAGCCCCAGCAGTCTCCCCCACTCCATCACCCCACAGCAGAGAGTGACAAGCTAAATCTAAAAATGCATGTGGGACTGTAAGGGACCCAGAATAGCCAAAACAATTTTTAAAAAGAACAGAGTTGGAGGACTCACACTTCTTGATCTCAAAATTTTACTGCAAAGCTACAATAATTAAGACAGTGTGGTACTGGCATAAAGACAGACATACAGACCAAGGGGACAGAATTCAGAGTCCACACAGATACCCTTGCATCCATGGCCAATTCATTTTCAACAGAGGTGCCAAGACAACTCAAGGAGGAAAAAAACAATATTTTCAACAAATGGTGCCCGAGACAACTAAATATCCACATGCAAAAGAAAGACAGTGGACCCTTACCTAATGCCACATACCAAATTAACTCAAAATGAGACAAAGACCTAAATATAAGGGCTAAATCTATAAAACTCTCAGAAGAACACAGGAGGAAATCTTTGTGATCTTGGATTAGGCAATGGTTTCTTAGATAAGACACCAAAAGCGTTGCAGACAAAAGAGAAAAAAAAGATAAGTTGGACATCATCTAAATTGAAAATTCTTGTGCATCTAAAGACACCGAGTGAAAAGACAATGCACAGAGTGAGAGGAAATACTTGCAAATTATGTAGCAGGTGAGGGTCTAGCATCCGGAATATATAAAGAACTCAATAATTTTTTTAAAAAGTCAACTAAAAAAATGAGCAAAGGACTTGAATAGACATTTTTTCCAAAGAGAATATACAAATGTTGAATAAGCACAGGAAAAGATGCTCAACATCCTTAGTCTCTAGGGAAATGCGAATCAAAAGCATAATGGGATAGCACTGCATGTCTGTATTACAATGGCTAAACAAAAAACCCCAAAACACCCTACAACTGTTGGCCAGGATGTAGAGAAACGAACCCTCACACATTGCTTGAGAGACTGTGACATGGTGCAGCCACTTGGGAGAACAGTTTGGCATCTCCTCAAAAAGGTAAACAGAGTTAGCGAATGACTGAGCAATCCCACTCTTAGGAGTTATGCCTGAAAAAACTGAAAACACCACATCTACGTAAAAACTTGTACAAGAATATTCACAGCAACATTATTTAAACAGCCAAATAATGGAAACAGCCCAAAGCGTTCATGAAATGAACTGAAAAACAGAATGTGGTCTATATTCACACGATGGAATGTCATTCAGCCAAACAAGGAATGAAATACTGACCCGTGCGAGATTGTGGGTGAACCTTGAGGACATTTTGCTAAGTGGAAAAAGCCAGGCATAAAAAGCCACCTAATACATGATTTCATTCCTACAAAATGTCCACAATAGGCAAAATCATAGAGACAGGAAGGAGGTCAGTGGCCGCCAGGAGGTGGGCAGGAGGGAATGAAGAGGGACTGACTGCTAATGAGGTTTCTTCTGGGGGAGGAAAATGTTCTAGAACTAGACAGTGATGACGGCTGCACAAGTCAGTGAACATACTAAAAAATACCCGACCGTACACTTTACAAGTACGAGTTTTACGCCGAATGAATCATTGTCTCAATAAAGCTGTTATTTTTACAAGTATACAATAAAAATGATTG
Source organism: Callorhinus ursinus (assembly GCF_003265705.2). Classification (NCBI taxonomy): domain Eukaryota; kingdom Metazoa; phylum Chordata; class Mammalia; order Carnivora; family Otariidae; genus Callorhinus; species Callorhinus ursinus. The sequence goes on from NW_027397120.1 coordinate 1,528,411, forward strand.
GACCAAGTCACCGGAAGGGCCCTCACAACTTGTAACATTTCTCAATTGTATTCTGAAAGTACACCGGATTATTTCAAGTTTTTTCTAAACAGAAACCTATGAATTGTTCGACAAAACACTATTTTTAATCCCATTTCACTTAAACTGAAAGAGCCTTTGTTTCTTTTGGCTACTTCTGGCAAGCATGTGCGTAAGGTGGCAAAGACCAGAGAGGTCAGGAAAATCAGTGTTCACATCATTACCCAACTACAAGTCTTGTCAGACCAATTTCAGTGGACCTCAAAACTTAGGAAGCCACATTTCACTTGTTAGAGCCCCTCAGAGATTTAACCACTCTTCAAGGAAAATCTGACTCATACAGAGTATTATTCCATGCTCTATCCCCCTCCACCCCATCCTAAAAAATGAGAAGTTCTGATCCCCAAAGGCCATCTGACAGAATACAACCCCCTCTCCTGCAGACACACTGAATAACGTGAATGGTCATTAGGAGACTCTATGCTTACTCTCCGGAACAGTGACTCCTTCAGGAAACAGCCGCTGTGTGGACCACGGCGTAAGTCTGATCCAAGGCAAGTCACAGCACTCTGGAACTACTAGAGACAGGACATTCTCTTTGTAACACCATCATCAAAGTACTTACTAGAACTTTTGAAGAAAATTAAAAATACACACTCTCCAACTGAAAACCTCGCCCCGCAAAGGATTCCAGCCTACCCCCACACATTGCAGCTGGAGTAACTTTTATTTTTTAAACACAAATGTGATCGTGTGATTTTCCTACTTAACATGCATCAGATGAATTCTCAACTGCCCTTAGGATAAAGATCAAAATCCTCATGCTATTCTCCCCTTTGCTTTCTACGGGCTGATCACCCAGGCCTTAGTTTTTTTTTTTTTTTTTTAAGATTGTGTTTATTTCAGAGAGAGAGACAGAGATAGCAAGAGAGAGCACGAGCGTGGAGGAGAGGGAGAAGCAGACTCCCCACTGAGCAGGGAGCTTGACGTGGGGCTCGATCCCAGGATCCTGGGATCATGACCTGAGCCGAAGGCAGACGCTTAACTAACTGAACCACCCAGGTCTCTCCCTAGTTTGTGATTTTAGAAAAATTGTAGCAAGTTATTTTTGACCAGTAAGTTCATTCAGTGCAATATAAATAATTCAATTTCCAAATAGCTTTTGAGGAATATATTTATTAAGAATAAAATTTTTTCGGGCGCCTGGGTGGCTCAGTTGGTTAAGCGACTGCCTTCGGCTCAGGTCATGATCCTGGAGTCCCGGGATCGAGTCCCACATCGGGCTCCCTGCTCAGCAGGGAGTCTGCTTCTCCCTCTGACCCTCTTCCCTCTCGTGCTCTCTATCTCTCATTCTCTCTCTCTCAAATAAATAAATAAAATCTTTTAAAAAAAAAAAAAAGAATAAAATTTTTTCAATTTTCAATGACTAAAAATAAATAAAAACATTAGAGTTGTAGAATTTCCTACTTCAAAAAATCCACATTTAATTCTGCCATAAAATGGAATGACATTCTGATCTATTCAAGAGAATGAGAAGATAAGCCACACATCAGGAGTAAATATTTGCAAAAGATACAGCTGATAAAGGACTGTTATCCGAAATGTACTAAGAACTCTTAAAATCAACAGTAAGAAAACAGCCCAACTACAAAATGGGCAAAAACCTTAACAGACATTTCAGCAAACAAGATAGACAGATGGCAAAGAAGCATATGAGAAGATGCTCAGCATCACATCCTCAGGGAAATGCAAATTAAAACAAGATACCACTATACACCTATTAGAATGGCAAAACCCCAAATCACTGATAACACCAAAATGCTGGTAAAGATGTGGAGCAACAGAACTCTGATTCACTGCTGGTAGGAATGCAAAATGGTGCAGGCACTTTGCAAGAAAGTTTCGTCGCTTCTGACGAAACTAAACATTCTCTTCCCATATGATTCAACAATTGTGCTCCTTGGCATTTACCCAAAGGAGCTGAAAATTTATGTCTACCCAAAAACCTGCACACAAATGTTTACAGCAACTTTATGCATAATTTTTAAAACTTGGAAGCAACCACGATGTTCTTTGTTCTTCAGTAGGTGAACTGTGGTCCATCCAGACAATGGAATATTATTATTCAGAACTAAAAAGAAATGAGCCATCAAGCCATGAAAAGACACGAAAGAACCTTAAATGCATACAGTGATGTGAGAGAAGCCAGAATGAAAAGGCTGCGTACCTTGTGACCCCAACGACATGACACTCTGGGAAGGGTCAAACTTTGGAGACAGTGAAGAGATCAGTGGTTGCAGGGGTGAGTGGAGGTGAGGAACAGGCAGAGCACAGAGGATTTTCAGGGCAGAGAAACTACTCTGCATGATACTATAATGATGGACATGAGTCATTACACATTTGCCCAACCCACAGAACATTTAACACCCAGATTGAACTATAATGTCAACAGGCTGATAATGGGACTTTGGGCAATTGTCAGTGTTGGTTCTTTTATTGTAACAAATCTACCATCTGGTGGAGGACGTTGACAGTGGAAGAACCTGTGTGTGTAGTGGGGAGGGGAGCAGGGGGTATATGGAAAATCTTTGTAGCTTCCCCTTAATTTTACAGGGAACCTAAAACTGCTCTAAAAAAGTAAAGTCTTTTTAAAAAAAAATTTCTGATATGTGCTACAATGTGGAGAGACCTTAAAAACATTACGCACAGTGAGATAAACCAGATACAGGTGGACAGTGTTGTATAATTCCACTTATACGAGGTCCCTACAATAGGCATATGAATTTTCATAGAAACAGAAAGCAGAATAGAGATTATTGGGGGCTGGGGGGGAAGGGGAAAAGGGTTTTTAAAAAATTTATTATTTAATGGGGACAGAGTTTTTGTTCAGGATGATGAAAAAGTTTTAAGGTATAAATAGATAGTGCTGATGGTCACACAACATTATAAATGTAACTAATGTCAATGAGTTATATGCTTACAAATGGTTAAAACGATTGATATTAAACCCCTTATAGTTTACCACAATTAAAAAAAAATTCCCAGGCCTCACAAGAACATCCACTCTCACCACTTTTATTCAACAGAGTACTGGAAGTCGTAGCCACAACAATTAGCCAACATAAAGAAATATAAGGAATCTAAATTGGTAAGCAGTAAAACTCTATTTGCAGATGACATGACACTACATACAGGAAATCCTAAAGAATCCACCAAAAAACTACTAGACCTGATAAATAAATTCAGTAAAGTCACAGGATTCAAAAATCAATGTACAGAAATCTGTTGCACTCCTATAATACTAATAATGAAGTGGCAGAAAGTGAAATCAAGAAAACAATCCCATTTACAACTGCACCAAAACCAATAAAGTACCAGGAATATACTTAACCAAAGAGGTGAATAACCTGTACTCTGAAAACTATAAAACAATGATCAAAGAATTTCAAGATGACACAAAGAAATGGAAACACATTCCATGCTCATGGGTTGCAAGAATATTGGTAAAATGTCTACACTACCCAAAGCAATATACACATTCAATGCAATCCCTATCAAAATAACACCAGCATTTTTCACAGAGCTAGAACAAATAATCCTAAAATTTGTATGGAACCACAAAAGACTGACTAGCCAAAGCAATCTTGAAAAACAAAACCATGGGGGTATTGCAATCCCAGACTTGAAGTTAAATCACAAAGAGGTAGTAATCAAAACAGAATGATACTGGCATAAAAACAGACACAGAGATCAATGGAACAGAACAGAAAACCCAGAAATAAACCCACAACTCTGTGGTCAATTAATCTTCAACAAAGGAGGATGAATATCCAATGGGAAAAAGTGTCTTCAACAAATGGTGCTGGGAAAACTGGTCACATGCAGAAGAATGAAACTGGCCCACTTTCTTACACCATATACAAAAATAAACTCAAAATGGATTAAAGGCCTAAATGTGAAAACCTGAAACCATAAAAATCCTGGAGAGACCACAGGCAGTCATGTCTCTGACCTCGGCCACAGCAACTTCTTTCTGGTTATGTCTCCTGAGGAAAGGGAAACAAAAGCAAAAATAAACTACTGAGAGTTCATCAGAATAAAAAAACTTCTGCACAGCAAAGGAAACAACCAACAAAACTAAAAGTCAACCTATGGAATTGGAAAAGATATTTGCAAATGACATATCTGATAAAGGTTTAGTTACCAAAATATATAAAGAACTTAAACAACTCAACTCCCAAAAAACAAACGATCCAAATAAAAAATGGGCATAAGACATGAGCAGACATTTCTCCAAAGAAGACAACAATATGATCAACAGACACATGAAAAGATGCTCAACATCACTCATCATCAGGCAAATGCAAATTAAAACCACAATGACATGTCACCTCATACCTGACAGAATGGCTAAAATCAACAAGTTATAAGAAACAACAACAGCAAGATGTGGAGAAAGGGGACCCCTCCTACACTGTTGGTGGGAACGCAAGCTGGTGCAGCCACTGTGGACAACGGTGTGGAGGTTCCTCAAACAGTTAAAAATAGAGCTATCCTACTATCCAGTAATGGCACTACTGGGTACTTACCCCAAAATACAAAAATACTAATTTAAGGGGATACATGCACCCCGATTTTTATAGCAGCATTATCTACAATAGCCAAAGTGTCCACTGACTGATGAATGAACGAAGAGGTAGTCTATATACAATGGGATATTACTCAGCCACCAAAAAGAATGAAATCTTGCCATTTGCAATAACATAGATGGAGCTAGAGAGTATTATGTTAAGCAAAATAAGTCAGTCAGAGAAAGACAAATACCATATAATCTCACTCATACATGGAATTTAAGAAACAAAACAAACCAGCAAAGGAAAAATAGAGAGAGGCAAACAAAAGAAACAGACTCTTAACTATAGAGAACTGATGGTTACCAGACGGGAGGTGGCGAAGTGGGTTGGTGGGTGGGGGAATGAGTAAAGCAGCTGATGGGGATTAAAATAAACAGCCTTAGGGGCGCCTGGGTGGCTCAGCTGGTTAAGCATCTGACTCTCTGACTTTGTCTCAGGTCACGATCCCCGGGTGGGTGAGATCAAGGCCTTCGTCAGGCTCCGCACTGCGCATGGAGCCTGCTTAAGATTCCCTCTCCCTCTATCTGTCCCCACCTCCACAAAAAAATTAAATAAAAATAAGCTTAGAATATAACATAGGAATCTAATACAGATTTCAATTAAAAAAAAAATCCCAGTCCTCGGGGCGCCTGGGTGGCTCAGTCAGTTAAGCATCTGCCTTTGGCTCAGGTCACGATCCCAGGGTCCCGCATCAGGCTCCCTGCTGGGCTGGGAGTCTGCTTCTCCCTCTGCTACCCCCCCAACCCTGCTCATGCTCTCTCTCTCAAATAAATCAAATCTAAAAAACCGACCAGGGCGCCTGGGTGGCTCAGTTGGTTAAGCGACTGCCTTCGGCTCAGGTCATGATCCTGGAGTCCCGGGATCAAGTCGCGCATCGGGCTCCCTGCTCAGCGGGGAGTCTGCTTCTCCCTCTGACGCCCCCCCCATGTACTCTCTCTCTCTCTCTCATTCTCACTCTCTCAAAATAAATAATAAATAAATCTTTAAAAAAACAAACAAAAAACCAAAACCCAAAAACCCAGTCCTCAAAAAACAAGGTCCAAATCAACGTTAGCCTGAGGGTTCTGTATTTTTCTGTAGGTCAAATGACATGAAAAGATGCAACCCCAGGGACCAGTTCTCAAGGCAGTGGCATGTACTCTCTCCAAGCCAGCAGGCTCCTCCACCAGGACACCACAGGCCCTCATGGCCAGCAACCCCAAAGGTAACAGTCAGTGGATTTCTAAAGCAACAATTTATATGATTACCATTTTACCTATTGACACACTTTACCCTGAATGGTATTAAACAGTACACAGAAAGTCCCGAGTGGTTAATTTTATAATTCAAGTCAATTCTCCCTTTTGCCACTGAATTCCACTGTTCCTCTGTGAATGTTAAGTAAACTGAGAATAGTTAAACTTTCTCGTTCTCTCAAATTTCCAGTTGTAATTACAATTACTACCTGAACTTAACTGGGCTCTGGCAAAAGATTGTTTTTGGTAGGAGTGCCTGGGTGGCTCAGTCAGTTAAGCATCTGCCTTCAGCTCAGGTCATGATCCTGGGATCCTGGGGTCCTGGGATCAAGCCCCACATAGGGCTCTGCTCAGTAGGGAGCCTGCTTCTCCCTCTGCCTCTGCCCCTCCTCCTGCTTGCTCTCTCCCTAATAAATACATAAATCTTAAAAAAAATATTTTTGGTAACTACTACTCCTACTAAGACTATTTCTGACATTTCCAAAGACTCCAAAAAGTGACAGACACATCCTTTCTGGTACCATAAAGTCAAAACCTAAGAAATGTGATCTTTAACACTCAATCAGATCACTGAGGTCTGACAAGAGAGCTGGACAAACAGCAGCAACAGTGGGGGTAAAGCAGATACAGTCATTTAGCTTGATGAAAAACTGTAAACGGTGAGCCGTGCATCTGTTCTGGTACAAATGTGTAAGTGGGGATAGTCTAAATGCCAATTTCATGGCAGAAGCTGCCGCTGGTGAGGGAAGGGGATGAGGCAGGTAGTTAGGTTCTAATGGGGTACCCGGAGGTCAGCAACGGAGAAGGTCAGAGGTCTGTCCTGGAAGAACCCACAAGAAGCTGGATCAAACCAGACAGGCCCAAGATGGTGGGTGCCACCAGGCTGGAACCTCTGACCAAACAAGGAAGAAAAGGTGCAAACCTCCTTCTAAGAAATCCCTACCCCAAGTGACATGTATTCCTCCCCCTTTTTAACAGCTGTCCATAAAAGACAGAAAGCCGACCCCTATGTCGCACAGCCCCCTCTCTCCCTAGAGCTCCCGGCTCTCCAAAGTGTGATTTCCTTTTAGCAGATTTTCCCGCTTGGGTGGCTCTCCTCCCCGTCTGCTGGGCTGTGTCTGTCTTTGAATTCCTTCTCAGGACAAGACCAAGAACGTATGGCAACTCCTTTGGGACAGGCTGGGATGAGGCCCCACAGCCCAGGGACTCCCCAGTTCACTCACTGGGCAACAGAGAGAGGGGCTAGCAGTGGATTTGGGGGTTAACAAAAAGGACTTCAGCTTGAACTGTAACTTTTACTTTTTTTTTTTTTAAAGATTTTATTTATTTGAGAGAGAGCGAGCAAGAGAACATAAGCAGAAGGAGCAGCAGCAGAGGGAGAGGGAGAAGCAGGGAGGGAGCCCGATGTGGGGCTTGAACCCAGGACCCTGGTAGCATGACCTGAGTTGAAGGCAGATGCTTACCTGACTGAGCCACCCAGGTGCCCCTGTAATTTTTACTTCTTAAAAATCTGAAGCAAGGAGTAGCAAGATGGCGGAGGAGTAGGAGACCTAAATTTCGTCTGGTCCCAGGAATTCAGCTAGATAGTTATCAAACCATTCTGAACACCTACAAACTCAACAGGAGATTGAAGAAAAGAATAGCCCCAACTCTCTGAACAGAAAAGCGACCACTTTCTAGAAGGTCTCTTCTGACTGGTTTAGTGTATATTTTTCTGGGGTCGTTGCTACCCTGTCAGCATTTTGTTCTCTCATTCATCTATTGTCCTCTGGACAAAATGACAGGACAGAAAAAAAAATCACCTCAGAAAAAAAGAACAAGAGGTAGTACCGACTGCCAGGGACCTCACCAACAGGGACGTTAGTAAGATGTCGGAACTAGAGTTCAGAATGACAATTATAAAGATACTAGCTGGGCTTGAAAAAAGCATGAAAGATACTAGAGAAACGCTTTCTGGAGAAATAAAAGAACTAAAATCTAACCAAGTCGAAATCAAAAAGGCTATTAATTACGTGCAATCAAAAATGGAGGCTCTGGGTGCCTGGGTGGCTCGGTTGGTTAAGCGGCTGTCTTCGGCTCAGGTCATGATCCTGGAGTCCTGGGATCGAGTCCCGCATCGGGCTCCCCGCTGAGCAGGGAGTCTGCTTCTCCCTCTGACCCTCCCCCTCTCATGTGCTCTCTCTCTCATTCTCTCAAGTAAATAAATAAAATCTTAAAAAAAAAATGGGGGCACTAACTGCTAGGATAAATGAGGCGGAAGAGAGAATCAGCGATATAGAAGACCAAATGATGGAAAATAAAGAGGCTGAGAAAAAGAGAGAGAAACAACTACAGGACCACGAGGGCAGAATTCGAGAGATAAGTGATACGATAAGACGAAACAACATTAGAATAATTGGGATCCCAGAAGAAGAAGAGAGAGAGAGAGGGGCAGAAGGTATATTGGAGCAAATTAGAGCAGAGAACTTCCCTAACGTGAGGAAGGAAACAGGCATCAAAATCCAGGAGGCACAGAGAACCCCTCTCAAAATCAATAAAAATAGGTCAACAACCCGACATCTAATAGTAAAACTTACGAGTCTCAGAGACAAAGAGAAAATCCTGAAAGCAGCTCGGGAGAAGAGATATGTAACCTACAATGGTAGAAACATTAGATTGGCAACAGACCTATCCACAGAGACCTGGCAGGCCAGAAAGGACTGGCACGATATCTTCAGAGCACTAAACGAGAAAAATATGCAGCCAAGAATACTCTATCCAGCTAGGCTATCACTGAAAATAGAAGGAGAGATAAAAAGCTTCCAGGACAAACAAAAACTAAAGGAATTTGCAAACACAAAACCAGCCCTCCAAGAAATATTGAAAGGGGTCCTCTAAGTAAAGAGAGAGCCTAAGAGTAACATAGACCACAAAGGAACACAGACAATATACAGTCACAGTCACCTTACAGGCAATACAATGGCACTAAATTCATACCTTTCAATAGTTACCCTGAATGTAAATGGGCTCAATGCCCCAATCAAAAGACACAGGCTATCAGATTAGATTAAAAAACAAGACCCATCGATATGCTGTGTGCAAGAGACTCATTTTAGACCCAAAGACACCCCCAGATTGAAAGTGAGGGGGTGGAAAACCATTTACCATGCTAATGGACACCAAAAGAAAGCTGGGGTGGCAATCCTTGTATCAGACAAATTAGATTTTAAACAAAGACTATAATAAGAGATGAGGAAGGACACTATATCCTACTTAAAGGGTCTATCCAACAAGAAGATCTAACAATTGTAAATATCTATGCCCCTAACATGGGAGCAGCCAATTATATAAGGCAATTCATAACAAAAGTGAAGAAACACATTGACAACAATACAATAATAGTGGGGGACTTTAACACCCACTTGACTGAAATGGACAGACCATCTAAGCAAAAGATCAACAAGGAAATAAAGACTTTATTTTTATTTATTTATTTTTATTTTTAAGATTTATTTATTTATTTGACAGAGAGAGACACAGCGAGAGAGGGAACACAAGCAGGGGGAGTGGGAGAGGGAGAAGCAGGCTTCCCGCGGAGCAGGGAGCCTAATGCGGGGCTCCATCCCAGTTCCCTGGGATCATGACCTGAGCCGAAGGCAGATGCTTAACGCCTGACCCATCCAGGCACCCCAGGAAATAAAGACTTTAAATGACACACTGGACGAAATGGACTTCACAGACATATTCAGAACATTCCATCCCAAAGCAACAGAATACACATTCTTCTCTAGTGCCCATGGAACATTCTCCAGAATTGATCACATCCTAGGTCACAAATCAGGTCTCAACTGGTACCAAAAGATTGGGATCATTCCCTGCATATTTTCAGACCACAATGCTTTGAAACTAGAACTCAATCACAAGAGGAAAGTTGGAAAGAACTCAAATACATGGAGGCTAAAGAGCATCCTACTAAAGAATGAATGGGTCAACCAGGAAATTAAAGAAGAATTTTAAAAAATCCATGGAAACAAATGAAAATGAAAACACAACTCTTCAAAATCTTTGGGATGCAGTAAAGGCGGTTCTAAGAGGAAAGTATACAGCAATACAAGCCTTTCTCAAGAAACAAGAAAGGTCTCAAATACACAACCTAACCCTACACCTAAGGGAGCTGGAGAAAGAACAGCAAATAAAGCCTAAACCCAGCAGGAGAAGAGAAATCATAAAGATCAGAGCAGAAATCAATGAAATAGAAACCAAAAGAACAGGAGAACAGATCAACGAAACTAGGAGCTGGTTCTTTGAAAGAATTAACAAGATTGATAAACCCCTGGCCAGACTTATCAAAAAGAAAAATGACCCAAATCAACAAAATCATGAATGAAAGAGGAGAGATCACAACCAACACCAAAGAAATACAAACAATTATAAGAACATATTATGAGCAATCTATGCCAGGAAATTAAGATAACCTGGAAGAAATGGATGCATTCCTAGAGATGTATCAACTACCAAAACTGAACCAGGAAGAAACAGAAAACTTGAACAGACCTATAACCACTAAGGAATTGAAGCAGTCATCAAAAATCTCCCAGCAAACAAAAGCCCAGGGCCAGATGGCTTCCCAGGGGAATTCTATCAGACATTTAAAGAAGAATTAATACCTATTCTTCTGAAACTGTTCCAAAAAATAGAAATGGAAGGAAAACTTCCAAACTCGTTTTATGAGGCCACCATTACCTTGATCCCCAAACAAGACAAAGACCCCATCAAAAAGAATTATAGACCAATATCCTTGATGAACATGGATGCAAAAATTCTCACCAAAATACTAGCCAAGAGGATCCAACAGTACATTAAAAGGATTATTCACCACGACCAAGTGGGATTTATCCCTGGGCTGCAAGGCTGGTTCAACATCCGCAAATCAATCAACGTGATATAATACATTAACAAAAGAAAGAACAAGAATCATACGATCCTCTCAATAGATGCAGAAAAAGCATTTGACAAAGTACAGCATCCTTTCTTGATCAAAACCGAGGGTTCTAGAGGGGAGGGGGGTGGGGGGATGGGTTAGCCTGGTGATGGGTATTAAAGAGGGCACATATTGAAAGGAGCACTGGGTGTTATATGCAAACAATGAATCATGGAACACTACATCAAAAGCTAATGATGTAATGTTTGGTGATTAACATAACATAATAAAATAACATTAAAAAAAAGAAAAAATCTGAAGCAAATGAGATATTGAATGCATGACTATTTATTACTGTATCATATTAATAATATGTATGTAGGTTAAAAAGGTAACTTACAGAGTTTATCAAAACATGAGGTGGCAAACAGTCTGAAGATTTAAAATACTTCTCCTACATGTAAGGTGTATCCTGAAAACAATGACTTCATAACATTTCTGTAGAACATGCAGGTAGATGGCTTACTGTGAACAGCAGAAACAAAGTTGGACGTAGCCCCTGCCGCTTTATGAAGTTAGGTGTACTTACGAATGCACTGACGCACGAAAGGCACTGAAGCCCCCCCCCCTTCAATAATTATTAATTGGGTTACTGTTTGGCTTTGTTTTAAATCTAGTTAATGATACTAGTGCTTTTCAAAGGGTGTGTTCTTATGGATATCTATTTTGCCATTCGAGATGCCCGGGGCAGAAGCATGAAAACTCACAGCAACAGTGTGCAGGGAATTTTCGCACACAGTGAGACCAGTCCAAAGAGCAGGTGCTCATGAGGAGCAAGGGAAGCTCTCCTGGGTTCATTCTTAGAGAGCTGGTCTTTTCCTTTTCTTAGGGCCCCTTTCTCCTTATCGTTACAAAACACAACGCACCCTTGGTGTGAAACATGTAACAATACAGAAGCCTACGGCACAAAAGCAGACGTCCCTCGTCAGTGTAAATATGAGCCCCTGCTCTCCACAGGCCCCCACTTTGAACCACTGGGCAGGGCACCTCCACACCTACGCATTTACAACCACACTCCGTTTTACAGGGGAATGCTGTTCTGCAAGCTGTTGTTGGTGTTTTTTTTTTTTTAAGATTTTGTTTATCTGAGAGCGAGCGAGCAAGAGAGGGGGAGGATCAGAGGGAGAAGTAGACTCCCTGCGAAGCCAGGAGTCCAATGCAGGACTCAATCCTAGGACTCCAGGATTATGACCTGAGCCAAAGGCAGCTGCTTAACCAACTGAGCGACCCAGGTGCCCCAAGCTGCTGTTTTTAACCTCATGTCACAGATTGCTTTCCGACAGGTATGGACCCCTTTAATGCACAATATGGGCATACCATAATGCTTTTATTCAGTCATTCATTCATTCCCATAATGCTTTTAATCACTTCACCACTTTTGGGCATTTCAGTTTTTCCGGATGTCTGCTTGCTGCACAGTGCACAACTCTGTAAACACATGATCCTGCAGTGCTGGCATGCTCCTGCAGGGTTCCTGCAGGTGGAATCATGGGGTTGCAACCTGGCTTTAAGTTTAACAGTCACGGGGGTGCTTGGGTGGCTCAGTCATTAAGTGTCTGCCTTCGGCTCAGGTCACGATCCCAGGGTCCTGGGATCAAGCCCCGCATCGGGCTCCCTGCTCCGTGGGGAAGCCTGCTTCTCCCTCTCCCATTCCCCCTGCTTGTGTTCCCTCTCTCACTGTGTCTCTGTCAAATAAATAAATTAAAAATCTTAAGAAAAAAAAAAACTTTAACAGACATATATGCTAAACTGCCCTCCAAAAATTGAGTGTAGAGATACTCTTTCCAGAAATGTCAAAAAGTAAAACCTCACCACTACTTTAAAATTTCTTTGCTCCATACCATTTCTTTGATGATTCATATTAACTCTTTCACTTATCCCTTTTAAAAATGAAATATCTATATGCCTATAGATAAGGTTAAAGATGAAGACCTCTCATCTGCTTTTTTCACCCCAAATTTCCTAATTATCATCTGGGAACTTGCTACCTTTGGGGCAAGGATGAGGACTCACTGAGAACTCACAATTTATCAAAACATGTCCCGTGGGCCAACACTGTGCTTGGTATTGTGCAAAATTTAGAAAAAGACAAACATGGGGCGCCTGGGCGGCTCAGTTGTTAAGCGTCTGCCTTCGGCTCAGGTCATGGTCCCAGGGTCCTGGGATCGAGCCCCGCATCGGGCTCCCTGCTCGGCGGGAAGCCTGCTTCTCCCTCTCCCGCTCCCCCTGCTTGTGTTTCCGCTCTCGCTGTGTCTCTTTGTCAAATAAATAAATAAAATCTTAAAAAAAAAAAAGAAAAGACAAACGTGTTCTGTGCATTCACACACCTGCATCCCTATTTTAGTTGTGGTTTTCTGACGGGTGGAGATCAAACAGGCCACAGTCTGTTCCACGCTCTGAGACCAAAGCCCTGTCCAGGATTTCTGTTTTCCGGGTTGGTCCCCGCCTCTGAGCTCTGAACTCCACCTTCTATTTATGTTCAATTGATGAGCCACCCTTCCTGTCCCACTTACCATTCGCCGTCTCAACCACTACTGACCCACACACAGATCTGACTTTCCTTAATTTCCAACAGCAGCAATACCAACAAAAAATCCCCTTGCAAAAGATACATGTTTAGCAGACTTAACTCTGGGTAGGAGAGCATACGAACTAGGGGGCAGAAGAATTAAAATTCAAGGTTTACAGTAAAAAATATTTAGAGGTTACTATTCATAACGTATAAAGAGCTTTTAAAAATTGATTTTCAAAAAGCTCAGGAGAAAACCGGAGAAATGATGTGCTCTAACAATTCACAAAAGAAACAAATTGTCAATAAAAAATCTCTGTTGCTAACTGGTAAGGAAACACAAATTATAGCATTAGATTTGCCGTGATGACAGCTAACATGAAAAAGCCTGATGTTCTCAGTCAGTCAATGGGGTAAGAACTCCTGGGGAAGGTTTAAGTTGGCATCGTCTTTGGGAGGGCAATTTGGCAGCATCAAGCTTTGCCAGTGTGCCCGTTCCTAGGAATCTAGCCAGAGAAATGCCCGCACGGGCAGGTGGGCGACCAGACTATTTACCATGGCATCTTTAGTAACAGCAAAAATTGGAAACCACCAATGAGACCAGATAAGTAGATGAGCTAATTTGTATAATGCAACAGTATGTAGCCATCAAAAGAGACCAAAGAGAGCTACGCCACAAGACAGCATGGTTAAAAATTTAAGTATGGGCTTTGGACTCAGAACACCTGGACTGGATGGATCCTGACACTAGCACCCACTAGCTCTGTGACCTTGGGCAAAGTGACTTATGTTCCTGAGAGTCAGTTTTCTCATTTACAAAGGCAACAGCAGCACTTATATCTCAAGGGGTGGCTGCAACAGTCAATGAGGTCAGGTATATACACAACTCAGCAGAAAGCCTGGGTCACCGTAAAATCTTAAGTTACATACTAGGGATGCAAAAAAGTTGCAAAACAATGTTTATAACAGGATTCACATTTTGTAAAAAAAAAACAAAAACAAAAACAAAACTGCTTATATACAAACTAAGTTTTAAAAAACAGAAATGAATAAATGCATAGGAAGTGGTCTAAAAATGCACACGCAACAGTTAAGAGTAGTTACCTCTGGGGAGGATTCCCGGACGGCAGTGAAGAGGGCATTTCACTTTTATTCTTTATAAATCCGTATCACTTAGTTTTTCTTTAAATATTGAATGCTCTGCTTTTATATTGACAAAAACAATAAAATCCAGCAAAGATGAGAAAGGACAGTCAATCTTGAAATCTGCCCTGTCTCTTATTCCTACTGCTTAGAGCTCACTTTTTTTTTTTTTTTAAGATTTTATTTATTTATTTGAGAGAGAGAGCATGAGAGGGGAGAGGGTCAGAGGGAGAAGCAGACTCCTTGCTGAGCTGGGAGCCCGATGCGGGACTCGATCCCGGGACTCCAGGATCATGACCTGAGCCGAAGGCAGTCGCTCAACCAACTGAGCCACCCAGGCGCCCTAGAGCTCACTTTAAAGCAGCAGTTCTCAAAGTGTTGTCTGTGGACCCCTGGGGGTCCTCAGGAACCTTCCAGAGGTCCCTGAGGTAAAAATGATCTTCATACTAAAGTGTTGCCATCTGCACGGATGAACAAAAGCAAGGGTGGTGGAAACTGGTGGCACCTTCGCTTACAGCACGGACTGGGCAGCGGAGTGCGCACACGCGCTTGCGCACACGCTTGCGCACGCACAGGCATGAAAGCAAGCAAGCCAGTCTCACCTAGGACTGTCCTAATAAACAGTCAAACTCATTAATTTTACTCAACCCCAATCCTTTGGTATGAGTTTTTTAAATATTCTTTGTGGTAAAATGGTCACTATGCATAAATCACGTCCGCTCCACCTCCAAGTACAGTGACCGTCTCAAGGAAAAGCACATGCACAGCTGTGTTGCGAGCTGAACTAGTCACTCTTCTCATGGAATGCCATTTTTACGTGAAAGAACAACTCACCAACTATGGTTATTCAGACTTGGGTATCTGGCAGAGAAGTTTCCTGAAAGTGAACAAAGGGAGCCTCTCACTTCACAGAAAATAACTGACAGCATTTGTTGCCAATGTTAACATCCACACTTTCAAGAGGAAATTTGAATTCTGGAAAACTTGTATCTATTTCTATTACTTCCCGATTCAAGACTTTTCTGAGGAAATCAGCTGTGACATTAACAAATGTGATTTTCTTTGATCTTCTATAATGAAATATACCAACATTTTGAAGATCTGAATAACCCAGTGTACCAGTATTTGGAACACTTGATCCAAATGACCAAAGTATGATGTTACCAAATCATGCACATGAGCAAGAGATCCATTCAAAGTACAGGATAGAAGTAATGGATTTTAATATAACAGGGAATAAAAGTTAAATGACAGTTTCAGGTTCTAAAGCATAACTGAACTTGAAACCACCACGTACTCAGTTTTGCAGTAGTGTTAAAAAAGATCCAGAATTATATGAAAAGGCTATTAATTCATTCTTACTCTACATGTAAGTGTGAGGTCAAATTTTCTTCATATGTTTCAATAAAACAATTTCGACAGATTGAACACAGAAGCAGAGCATCTGAAAATCCAGCTGTCTTCTATTAATCCCTATACTTAAGGGTTTACAAAACGTAAAACAATGCCAGTCTTCTCACTAAATCTTTTGTTTGTTTCGGGAAAGTTGTTTTTCATTAAAGATGTTATGTTCACATGTAACAGACTCATTACTATTTTAAAATGAAATAATAAACGTTTTAAGTTCTTCTAATTCAAATAGTAAATTCAAATCAGTAAATATTGACAGATATAACCCATACAAACAAAAGCTCTCTGATCCTCCTGCAACCAAAGGCTCTGAGAACCAATGGTTTAGCACAGGGGCTGGCAAAATACAACTTGAGGGTGAAACCCGGCCTCCGCTGTTTTAACAGGGATGCTGGCCCACTGCCGCGTCCCTTGGTTCTGTGGGGTCTGCAGCTGCTTTCCAGCTACACAGGCAGAGCTGAGCTCTGTAGCTGCAAGAGAGACATCCTGGCCTGCAAAGTCTAAAATATTTACTATTTGGCCCTTTACAAAAAAAAAATCTGCAGACCTCTGACTTCCAGTAAGCCCACATTTCCAGCTTTTATTCAGGCAGTAACTTCCTACTGGCCTCCATTCTTCCGCCTTCACCAACCATTCTCCCAGGGCCAGAGTGACCTCCCTAAAAAAGGTAAAGCTGATGTCACTCTTCTGCTTAGAATCTTAAAGGCTTGCGATCAGGCGATCACTTCCAGATACAACTCGAAGTCCTCAGCATGGTGCTCAAGGCTGTTACTCAGCACTCTCTGGCCCTCCCACTCAGCCCCTCAACACGGTCGGCCACTCCCCTCTCTCCGCAGAAGGAGGGCCAAACGCTCTGGTTTCCCAGAATGCACCATGCTCTCGCCAATCTCCTCTCGGAGCCTCCTCCATCTGGAACACTCTCCTCTTCCCTTTCTCCCCCTGCCACACCCTGATTTCCTCCCCTTCACTCCCCACCCAAGTCTGTGTCTGGGACACTTCAAGCAAGTTCTCTCTACGTGCTCTGTTCTCAGGAGGGTGCAATGATTGTCTCAAGAGAGGGCTTCTGGAGACAGGAACGGGGTTTCTCTATTTCAACATCCACACCGGCTGCCCTTCAGGACACAGTCGTGAACCTTCAGGATGAACTCAGCTGAAAGCCGGTCCCCATAACACCCTTCACTTTCTTCACTTGGCTCCCGGGAGCAACACAGAGTAAGCTCTTCTATGCGAGAGCATCTCGTAAGATAACATTCCCACAGTTATCAGTTACTGTGTGTGCCTGTTTGCCAGAACTTTCCCTGCATTTATGTGGAACCTTCCTAACAACCTGTAACGGCCACAGGGAATAGTATCCCAGTTGTACAGACGAAACACCACAAGAGATGTAACCCGTCAAGTTAACACAAAGCTAGTAAGAGGGTTGAACTGGGATTTGTACCAAATGCCTTTCCATATCCTGAGTAACAAGTTGAAGAGACAAGCCTAACCCATGTGCTAAACTGGGGAACAACAAGGAGAATAAAGCCGAGGGCTAAATACCATGATATACTAAGTAAAGGGAAAGGTCACACTCTAAGACAGAACACGAGGTGTTAAGAGTGGCTGAACAGTGATTCGTAAAGAAAGTCGACCGTGAAAAGGACTAGTAAGTAGGGTGTGGGAGGTAGGCAGGAAACAAAGAGTATTCTCAGTTGGGAAAGAAACATGAGCAAGGATCACAGGGTATGAGCGAGAAATACGAGCAAGAAAAGAGCCCTGAATAATAATGGCAAAGCCAGGAGGTTAGGCCCAATTGAAGGGATCTAGGGTGAGTGAAGAGACTGGGGGGAAATCAGGAAAAACCAAGAAACTGTGATTTTTAGGTCTACGTATAGCTACAACCAAACCCAAACACCCTAAAATACGTGAGACTTAATTAACAGTCGTACCTACACTCAAACAACACTTTGCAGGAAACAAAAACACTGCAGATTGTTTAATCTTGACAAAAATCTTCTTCTTCTTCTTTTTTTTTTTTTTAAAGATTTTATGTCTCTGTTTGAGAGAGAGAGTGAGCATGGGGGGCAGAGGGAGAGGGAGAAGCAGACACCCCGCTAAACAGGGATCCCGACCTGGAACTCTCAGCACTTGATCCCAGGACTCTGGGACCACGACCTGAGCTGAAGGCAGATGCCCAGCCAGCTGAGCCACCCAGGCGCCCCCTGACAAAAATCTTTTGATATAATTTCTAGATAAGTGAGCTGAGGTTCAGAATGGGCCTTCACACCTGATAAATGGCAGACATGAACTAAACCCAGAATTTCCCATCAAAACAAGACTTTTAAAACCAAGGAATAAAAAAAAAATTGGAGTATGATTTAATATTACCAGAAATTTTACACTTACATCTGATTACATAACTAAGATTAGTCCAGCTTCTTGAACATGCAGCCTGATTTCAGAAGCCTTACAATGCACTGTGCTCCTAAGTATGTGAAATGCCTTAATCTTAAGAAAACCACACATATCTGATTTCCTAATGACACAACCTCCCCATGAAGCTCTCTGCTAAATTAAACAGCAAGAATGTTACTAGATCATTTTCTTGTTTGATGGCTTTCCCCCACAAGATGCTTTCCTGGAGAACTTTTTCAATGGCATAGATATAAATACTAAGTAAACCCGAATCCTACAATGGAATGTAGACAATGTATCAGATGAGGAATACTTGAAATAATCAAACACAGTATCCCATCACAACTTAAAAAAAAAATCAATAATACTGAATGTTCATTTTCTATATACAGAAAACACCCCCACAATACCCTAAAAATAATAAATATGATTGAAAAGTTTTGCATTCACAAATACGGGATTTCACTGATTCCAGGGAGCACAGGCTCCTACATGTTAACATTTCTGAAATCGGATGTAGCTCACATCCCATGAAACACAGTATCTTCCTGGTATTGATACCCAAGTGCCCTTAATTTTTGTTTCCCTTCCCCAACTTCAAAGTTTTCCTGTAATAATAGATCTACATAAACCCCTTTAGAAAGGCCGTACCACGTCACCGAGATACCTGTAGGATTTATACAACTCCCCAGACTTAAGCTGGAGTTACAGATGAACCTTTAGTTTTATCTCTTTAGGAAAAGATTAACGTCCAATTCAAGACCACAGACCAGATCATGGATTAAGAAACAGATTAAAACAAAACCATCAAGTATAAAGTCAAGACACGTGACATTACCGATGATGAACCAGCGGCCATCAAGCTATACAGAAAGCTATAAAACCAGGTCATAGCTACAAAGCCCTCTCGCGACAGCCCCCCCCACTGTTTCTCTGGAAAAGCAATCAATGTGTAAAGGCAGCAGGACCCAAAGCTTCCCTGCAAGAAGGCAAGTACACTCGTGCTGAAGTCACTCGCACGCAAAACTGCTGCATCGTCTGCTGGGTGTGCGGGGTCCGGCTCTCCCCATCAAGTCGTCTTTGTGACATCTGCTCTTTGGTGGCCATGTTTTAACCCTTGTTCCTAACCTTCCAACCCTGGGATAGGTACTTCCTCTCAAGGCATCTCATTTCCATTTGCTTTCCAAAGTCAGAAGCCATCTCCTACAATTCTGGCCGGTGAGGGCTCCTGCGAGCTTTAGAAGGCAGCCGTCCGAAGGCTGGCAGCCACATCCCTCAGCGAGGCCTGCAGCAGGACCGGCCACAGACGGTTCCTGAAGCAGTCCAGCATGCATGGGGTCTGGAGCCAGCCGGCCTGGCTTCAAATCCTGGCTCTGCCGTCACAGCGGCTGCTGACCAACCTAACGGCCCTCTGTGCCTCGACTTCTGCATCTAGACCTGGGAAGCTAACAGTCCCATTCTCCTAGGCCTGTGTGAACAGGGAATTAATGGATCCAGGTAACAGAGCCAAGTCAGGAGCGCAGGGAGCACTCAGTGTCTCTTGGCTGTCACTACCCCAGACAGCGTCCTCTACAAGGTGTTTGGGGTGGGGGTGGGGGGCAGCCAGCCTTTAGGCTGGAAACAGACTAGCAAAGGGCTGTAGTATCGTGCGGCATCTGCAAAAGGCGTTTGCCCCGTGCAAGTTGCCCAAGGAAAGGGCGTAGGGCCTGGGGACTGGGCAATGGTGACTGCGCACCACACGTGGAAGTCTGCACGAATACTGAACAGCTTCCACACGGCGCTCACTACCTAGAGCGCAAGGATCTGGAGGTACAAGCTAAGAAACCAGTTTTCACTTCCTTCGGGAAGCCTTCCCCCAGTTTTTACTCTGGACTCTTGCTTCTCTGGGCATCAGCGGTCCCCTATTCCAGCTGCAGAGGGTGGTGCCTGCAGCCACAGGCAGCGAGCCGCAGGGAGGAGCAGGGAGCGCCACCGCAGCGTCCTGTCACCAGCAGGGAGATGGCCAGTTTCGCTCTGAGCCCAGCTCTACTCCGGCCTGCAGGAGATGAGGGATCCCTTCCTGGGATCCCAGGTCAGCTGTGCTGGCCTGGCCCGCGCCTCACTAAGCAAGACCCCACTCTTAGAAAAGAAAAAGCCATCAAATTTAACCCAGCGCCATACTTCCTTCGGGAGTCGTGCTTCGAGTCCGCCAAAGTATCCGTTTCAAAAGCAACAAGACGCTCAAGAGCCTCCGCGCCCTGAGCTCACTGCTCAAGCGCTGGGCCCCGAGCCGCCCGCGCTCAGGCGCGCAGCTGGCCTCGGCCCGGGCCTCGGTCACGGCGGAGCGAGGCAGAAGGACGCCCACCCGCGGGGTTCCAGCGGGGCGCTCCGCGCGGAGCTCCGAGCAGGACGAACGCCCCAGCCACAAGTCGCAACAAACGAAGGGAGCAGCACGCGTCGGGGCACGAGGCCCGCTTCAAAGTACCCGACGTCAGCCGTCCCCTCGCAGCGCGCCTCCGCGCGGCTGAGTGCGGGCGCGAGCTCCTGCCTCTCGCTGCTCGACGGCCTCCGGCTGCCCACGGTGCCGCCTCCGTGGTCGCCGGCTCCTGCGGCCGCCACAGCCTCGGCGCGCGCGCCGCCACGGGTCCGGGGCCGAGAAGAGCCGCGGAGGCTCCGCCCCGACTGCGCAGCAAGGCCGGAGCGCGCTGCCGGGGAGCTCGAGGCGCCGGAGCCCCCGCGGGGCGGGCAGGGCCTCGCAGACAAGGGCGGCCCGCGGCCCCCGGCGTTTACCTCCGTTCACAGTCGTAACGCGGGAGCCGGCCTGCAGAGCCCCGGTCGGCGGAGGCCTCTGAAGGAAAGAACGCGTCCTCCGAGCGCAGGGCCCACCGAAAACACCCCGTCTTAGCGGGCGTCACCGCTATTAGCTCACTCAGGTCGTCGGCAACTTTTTTACAAGACGGAAGCCCGAAACCCAGACGGGCGTCGAACTCCGCGCAGGCAAGTTCTGCTCTACTCCGGTGGAAACAGTCGCCGGAGCCGTCACCCGCGGCGCGCGGGGAGCAAAGCGGCGCTCAGTGGCCGCGGGGACCGCGCGCCCTCCACACCCCGCCGCCCGGGCCGCGGCCCGTGCAGCCCGTCCGAGCGCAGTGCGCCTCCGCCGCCCGGGGTCCGGGGGGGGTCACGGCCGCGGCCGCCGCTCCCAGGGGGGGCCCGGAGACCCGGGCGGAGTCCGCCGCCGCCGAGGAGCTGCGTTCCCGGCACAGACGGCAGCTTCCGCGACGAGCGGCACGACGACTCCGGGAAGGTCACCGCGCCCCCGCCGCCCCGCAGCCGCCGCCCGCCCCCCGCCGCCCCGCCGCCCGCCTTCGGCTGTCCCCGCCGCCGATCGGCCGCCCCGCCCGCCCCGCCGCCCGCCTTCGGCTGTCCCAGTCCCAGCTCCGCCGCCCCGCCGCCCCGCCGCCCGCCTTCGGCAGTCCCAGCTCCGCCGCCCCGCCGCCCGCCTTCGGCTGTCCCAGTCCCGGCTCCGCCGCCCCGCCCGCCCCGCCGCCCGCCTTCGGCTGTCCCAGTCCCGGCTCCGCCGCCGCCCGCCTTCGGCTGTCCCAGTCCCGGCTCCGCCGAGCGCGGAGGGCGGCCGCCTGCGCCGGGAGGGCCCGGGACGCGCCGAGCACGAGTCCGCGTGCGGCTCCGTGACCTTGGC
>NW_027397120.1:1550789-1570578 GCF_003265705.2 Callorhinus ursinus
CGGGGCGGGGCGTGCTCGGAGGCCGGCGGGCGGAGCACCGGGGCGGGGCGTGCTCGGAGGCCGGCGGGCGGAGCACCGGGGCCCCAGGAGCCCCTGGCGCGCGCCGCACCGGTGCGCGTCCTCCGTGCCGTGAGCGCCGCTGCTCAAGCCCCAGGAGCTCCCCGGGCATTCTGTGTCCCCCCTTTGAGCGCAGCGCTGCACCGATCTCCCGTTGTGTCCACCAGATTGTTGCTTCAGAGGTTCTTTGAGCCCCAGGATACAATCTTAGGGAAACTTGGTGTTTCAGTACGATGTGACCCATTGTTCTTTCCTTCGTGGGTGTCTTTCTCTGTGGCATATGGAGGGATTATTCATTTGTGAGTTTTATGAATCTGAGACCATACCTTGTTTCTTTGTAAATTTTGGCAGTGACCATATCACACCCCTAGAAGATGATCTTTCCCAAATAGGAACATTTGTTCGCTCTAAAAATACTATTTGCGGGTCAGCTCCTGCTACATGCCACACGCTCGCTGTTCACCGCCTCCGGGATGTGGCCGTACACAGAGCGAACAAAGCCTGCGCTCAGGGAGCTTGTACGTCTCAGGTAGACAGACGACAATGGAGAAAAGATCCAAAGTGTGTAGTAAGTCTGATGGGGCTGGATAGAAAAATGAAGCAGGGGAGAAGGGATTGGAGTGTAGCAGTAGGTGATGGGAGAGGACGTCAGGGAAATGGAGCCCTCCGTGGGGCCATGCGCAGAAGATTGTGCCAGGGAGTGGGATGGACTCCACACAGGATAGGAGGCCGTGGGGCCATGAGCAGAGGACGGTTGTGATGACTGGGTTTTAACAGGGCCAGTGTGGTGGCTGCTCTTTAGAGAAGAGACTGTAGGGTCCAAGGGTCAGATCAGGGAGCCTCCTGACAAGATTGTTGGGTCATCCCTGGCAAAGGGATGCGGGTTGGGTGGTCGTGAATGTGCTGGTGGGGGGTGAGAAGAGAGGTCAGATTTCAGGGATGAGCACCTGAAGAGCAGAGCCCCTGGGATTTACAGATGAGGTCGATGCAGTGTGAGAGAAAGAAGGGAATCAGGAGTGGCTGCACTTCGGTGGGCTGAGCACCTGGTGGAAAGGAGTTTCTTGGCCCAGAGATGGGAAGGGCTGCAGAAGGAGCAGGTGAGCAGGGGCGGAGGTTGATTGAGAACTTGCAGAGCTGTTGCAAAGGCGGTTGCTCGTAGAAGTCTGGTACTCAGGGAAGTTGGGGCCTGGAGGCATAAATTCAGAGGATGAGAGTGTCTACGGGCATTTCAGACCAGGAGAGATGGGCGAATGGGGAAGAGGACCCCGACAGAACCCCGAGGGAGGCTGAGGAGGAATAACCGTGTCGGTGGGCTTCTGGAGAACCAGAGGCACACGGAGTCCCAAGCCCGGTGAAGACAGGGGCAGGAGTGGCTGGCTCTCAACGCCACATGATGAATGCTGAGGACGGGCCGTTTGGTTGTAGCAGTTGGGATGTCATGGCTGAGGGGAAGAGCGGTTCCTGTGGAGTGGACCATGCAAATCTGTTGTGAGAGGGTTCCAGAGAAAGTGAGAGGAGAGCCGTTGGAGGCAGTAACACACTTGGCCGCGGAGAGGAGCAGAGACGCGGGGCTGCAGTCTCCCTTTCTATGCGTAGATTTAGCCAGTATGCCTCTGAGCAGTCAGAAGACTAGCTAACTCTCAGGCTCTCCCACAAAATGCTGTTCTAATGTGTGTTCCAGATACGTCTTTTGAAGCAATAGCACGGTGTCTGGCTTCAGTTTAGGCCGTATTCTTTCATGAATTAGTGATCAT
Source organism: Callorhinus ursinus (assembly GCF_003265705.2). Lineage (NCBI taxonomy): Eukaryota > Metazoa > Chordata > Mammalia > Carnivora > Otariidae > Callorhinus > Callorhinus ursinus. Next base: position 1,552,601 of record NW_027397120.1, read on the forward strand.
TAAATTAGAATTAAAAAGCATCAGAGGCCACACAGAGGCGCAATATTCCCGAAAGCAGTGGGCTTGCCTTCCTTGCGTCTCCCTGTATGCCCGCTGATCAGCAAGAGATTTTTAGCTCTTTTGTGATCTGAAGAGGTTTGAATATCTCAGTGACTTACTCTGGAGTCTCATTGGCATCTGGCACCTTTCTTATTTTATTATTTTGAGATCTCATGGCCAAATTGTGAAGTGCCTGGCGTGTATTAGAGTCTAGCCTACTGTATTCATGCAAGAGATAAGATTCCATGATGAAAGGACTGAGGCCGTGATACAAGCAGGGATGTGACTCTCAGAAATGTCAGGCTGGATGAAGGGAGCCGTACTCAGAATCACACACCATGTGTGATTCCACTTGTATTATCGTGAGTGATAGTCTTAGGTCAGCTTGACTGGGGCACAGTACCTAGTTATTTAATCGAACATCAATATAGATGTTGCCATGGAGGTACTTGGTAGATGCAATTAACACCTACAATCAGTTGACTTTGATTGACAGAGACTACCCTTGAGAGTGGGGGGTGGGGGACGGTTTATCCAATCAGTTGAAGGCATCATGAACACATAACTGAGGTTTTCCCAGGGAAGAAATTCTGCCTCAAGGCTGCAACATCAACTGTTGCCTGAATTTGCAGCCTGCCATGCAGATATCACACTTCCGTGCCCACAATCATGTGAGCCAATTCCTCAGTAAGAGCCCCTTGATACATACACGTAGATCCAGTTGGCTCTCTTTCTCTGGAGAACGCTGAAGTCTAGAAGAAACTAAGTGGCTCTACAGTGATAGGGGCAGGAGCGGCCATGGGGTAGGGAGGGGATCGACTGGGACAAAGCAAGGCAGCTTTCTGGGGTGATGGAAATGTTCCATATCTTGTTGGAGAAATGGCTACACAGGTGTGTAAGGCTGTCGGACTACCCATTGAACTATACACTGAAAGTGGGTCCATTTTATTTTACGTGAGTTATGTCTCAATACGTTGATTTTTAAGTCTAATTTAACATACATCTAATTTTCCACCAAACCTAACAAGAACCATATATCTTAATAGTTTGAAGGAAATCACAGAGGAAGTTACCCTGTTCACTGTTCTTCCCTGAACACCTTTATATTTTAAAATGTCTTTGATTTATTTAGATTTCAGTGGCTACCTACCATTTAGAATGCTGAATGTGGGTTGTTTTCAAGTTCAGATTTAGTAGCTAGCTCAGAGTGATCTCAGACGTGCCCTACTAGCAGAGAGGACAGTCCTCCATTGTAAAATGCACGGGATTTAGAGACTTGTTCAAGGGCAGGGAGTCCCGGTCCACCCTCCGTGGGCTGCTCGGGTGGCCACGTGGGCTGGAGGGAGCGGCCGTGGGAAGCCGCAGTGTGTGTGTGTCCCACTGACCGTTCACCCTCATCATTCGATGCACAGCCGTGTCGTTGACAGAGTGCAGTGCCTGGAATTGTGTCTCTGATTCTTTTTTTAAAAGGACTCAATTTTTTTTTTTAGGGCAGGTTTTTCAGGTTTACAAATAAAATGGGAAGGAAGGCACAGAGATTCTCCACATGCGCACTGCCCCAGCACCTGCACAGCCCCCGCCCCCACTATCGAAGTCACTCGGAATGGTACGTATTTTACCAAGACCAGCCTGCATTGGCGTATCATTAAACTGAGGTCCATAGGGGTTCACTCTTCACGCTGCACGTTCCCTGGGTTTGGACAAACGCAGAATGCATGTGTCTTTTTTTTTTTTTTAAATGCAGGGTACTGCATTTATTTTTTTTAATATTTTATTTATTTATTTGACATAGAGAGAGAGAAAGACAGAGTGAGCACAAGCAGGGGGAGTGGCAGGCAGAGGCAGAGGGAGAAGCAGGCTCCCCACAGAGAAGGGGGAGCCCGATGCGGGACTCGATCCCGGGACTCCGGGATCATGACCTGAGCCGAAGGCAGTGGCTTAACCAACTGAGCCACCCAGGCGCCCCGGAATGCATGTGTCTTATGGTGTCATACAGAGTAGTTTCTCTGCCCTAACAATCCCCTGTGCTCGGCCTGTTCCTCTCCCCCACTCACCCCTGCAAACACTCATCTTTTTACTGTCTACATAACTTTACCTTTTCCAGAATGTTTTATAATTTGCTTTTTCACTTTGTAACATGCATTTAAGGTTCTCCATGTGTTTTCATGGCTTGATAAATAACTTCTTTTTTATCATTAATAATATTCCATAGTCTGGACGAACCACAGTGTATTTATCCATTCACCTACCAAAAGACATCTTGGTCATTTCCAGGTTTTGGAAATCATGAATAAAGCTGCCATAAACATCCTTCACTCCACAATCTGCTGCCTCCTTCCTGCTGGAGCTCTGCAAGGCATTAAACTTCATCCCATATTTTTTCTTTACTCTTCCCTGAATTTTTCTCCAAATGATGAAGGGAAGGAAGGAATAAACAAAGGACTACGTTACATTACAGGGTAAAAAGGACCTTGCAGAAGGAATTACGGTTATAGACTGCCCCGTAGGAAGATTATCTGAGATTATCTGTGTGAGCCCCACTGAATCACACGAGTACTTTAACACAGCAGAGGACTTTCCAGCTGGAGTCAGAGACACAGGGAAGGGCAGGTCAGAGGGCTTCAGAGTGCGTGAGGGACGCGACCTGCCCTTGCTGGCAGGGACCGTGTGGAAAGTGCTAGAAGGAATGCAAGCAGCCTGTAGCAGCAAAGACCAGTCTCGGCTGCGAGCCCACAGGCAAACGGAACTTTAGTCCTGCAACCAACCACAGGACCGCAAAGGGCCTCGGTTTCAGCCCAGGCAGAGAGCTGCCGATCTGCCCCTGGGGTGACTTTTGGCCTCCAGAGCTGGGAGATGCTAGACAGGTGTGGTTTTAAGCCGTTACCTTGGTGGCAATTTGTTATCTCAGCAAAAGGAAACTTCTGTCTGCTTAACCTCCTGTTGGTCTTCCAGTCTGTGAGCAGGGAATGCTATCAGAGGTCAGGAGTGTCCTCCCGAGGGCTCACGGCCAAGTCCTCTGCTTCTGAGCCGTCTCAGGCTGCAGGCGACAGAGCATCAGGTCCATAGTCCCTGTCGCCAAGCTGGGGCCATTGGTCACTGTGAAGGCACACCCGTCCTAGGAGCCCTGTCCAGGCCCTGCGCTCTAATGGGGGCTGACGGGTGTCCCATAAGGGGGGACAGCAGAGATGGAGCAGGCTCTGGTGACTCGCTGGGAGGTCCCTGTTCTTCCTCGTGCCGTATCGTGCATGCTCCACGAGACCTACCTCTGCAAGCAGCCCGCCAACTTCTCCTTTCCTGCTGCACTGCGTGAGCCTGGGCTGCTCACACTCTCCCCTTTTGCTGTGAGGCTGAGACGTTGGGACCTGAATATGATGAGCTATGGTGCTGCCCACACACGAAGCCTCTGGGCCTGGTTGGGGTCCCTGCGAAGCCGAGGCCGAGGCCCCGAGTCTGGGTCAAGGTGCAGGAGTTTCTTGATCAGCAGCCCTTGGGACGAGATGGTGGGAAGCAGGGTGGGTGTCGGGCCCAGGGGCAGCCCAACAGGACCTGCGGTGCACACGTGGCCCTGAGGAGCCCTCGTGGGGGTGACCGGCTGGGCCCTGCCCGCCCACCCCATTCCCTGCCCCTCTGCTGGGAAGTTGGCTGGCCCTAGGGAGCTACCAGCTGTGGGCCTTTCCCCGGGGGCATCTGAGCCGCTCCCCTGGAACCCTAGGCTACCCGACCCCACCTGCCACCCCGTGTGGCTGTGTGATGGGGAGCTAACTCTCACGGCCACGGTACCTCCAGCGTCAGGTGGTTTGGGACATTCCACTGAGCAGAGGCGGGGGAACTGGGTCAGACAAGCTCCTGGGTAGGATCAGCCTGGCCTTTGCGGCCCACCACGTCCTCCTGAGCTCCAGGGAGCCTGAGGAGGACCACACTGTGCTGTCTTCCCCTGTCCCTGCTGCAACGGCACCTCATTTCTGATGCGGGAGACGGAGGAGGCAGAGTGGCTTGGGATCGGCCTGGCACTACCCATGGGGCCCACGTGGTCCCTCCACGTCCACATCCAGGCTCAGAGACGGCAGAGGGACTTCCCACTGCGGCCCTGTGCAGAAATCCTCCGGGCTTCTGTACGCTTTGTATTCTGCAGCAACAGAGTGAGGCCATGGGCCGGCAGGTGACCGGCCCCCAATCTCCATGTGCCCAGGAGCAGCAGGGGCCTGCAAGAAATCTGCACATGCCCTCGGGCAAAATCTTCCCTCCCTAAATCAACAGTCACCTGCACCTGTGTATTTCTCTGTGGTTTGGATCCCTGTCAAGCATTTGGTGCTTCTTAATTTTAAATCAGGTATTTAAAAGCGGGAAAACACTTGCCCAATTTAAATGTTCTTTTTTTTTTTTAAAGTTTTTTTAATCTCTTTTTTAAGATTTTATTTATTTTTATTTGAGAGAGAGAATGAGAGAGAGCACGAGAGGGAAGAGGGTCAGAGGGAGAAGCAGGCTCTTCGCCGAGCAGGGAGCCCGATGCGGGACTCGATCCCAGGACTCCAGGATCATGACCTGAGCAGAAGGCAGTCGCTTAACCAACTGAGCCACCCAGGCACCCTAAGTGTTCATTTTTTTAAAGAAATAATTCACAGATGGCCATAACTTCACTTCAAAAATAAAAACGTTAGGTTCACGATATTCCACGATATGTTTTTTTCCCCCTCTAAATTATAAAAATTAGGGCGCCTGGGTGGCTCAGTCGGTTAGGAGTCTGCCTTCGGCTCAGGTCATGGTTCCGGGATCCTGGAATCAAGCCCCGCATCGGGCTCCCTGCTCGGCAGGAAGCCTGCTTCTCCCTCTTCCACTCCCGCTGCTTGTGTTCCCTCTCTCGCTGTGTCTCTCTCTGTCAAATAAATAAAATCTTAAAAAAAAATAAATTATAAAAATTAAGGCAGCTCTGAAGCAGGTTAGTACCCTCATGTCAGCAAAAGGATCAGAACAAAAGGCCCGCAGTTCAGAATATCTGGTAATTTTGCTTCACTGGGAGCCGATTTGAATTTAAATTATGCACAATAAATGTCAAATCTTCCCCCATTTATCCCAGCAGCTTAGGGATTCTGTATACTGAAAAAGGATCTTTGTGCTTCTGAGTCTCCTCGCCTCCTCGTGGGAGAGGGTGTCAGCCTGATAGGTCCGATGACTTAGATGCTGCGGGCACAGGCCTTGCTCAGCACGAACACCTTCGTTTTTTTGTCTTGCGTCGTAAGTCAGGTCTGTTGCGACGAGCGCTCTCGGCCCGCAGTGAGTCTGCCGCAGAGACAGGCCATCATCCAGAGTGGTTCATTTCAGGGGCATGCTATGGACCTCACGGCCAACAGTTCAAACAAAAGGAGTTCCAGAATCGACTGAACGACAAAACGCAAGAAGGCGCCCTTCCCCCTGTCCCCCCAGACAGGTGCTCCTCGACAGGAGGGCGTGTCAGGTCTGAGCTGTGAAAGCGGGTCCCAGCGTGTGGTCGTGCCCACGGGGGCACGTTAGAGCAGCTCCTGGGATCACACGACTGGGGGGGGGCGCGTGCCCCAGGCGATCCCCGCTTCGGGAGCTTGGTGGCCGGCGTGCTCAGCCTGAGCAGGTGCTGGTGGGGGGCCCCGGCGGACACTTGGCTCCATCACAAGGTTCCCAGTCCCCCTCTGCTTCCCCAGCCTGATGACCTCACGTGGTCCCCAGCCTGAGTTTGTTTCTTCATCCCTGAAAGATAGGACCAGCCGTCCCAGCTCTGCCGGCCCCGGGGGTCGTATGGAGGGAACTAACGCTCAGAAAACTGTCACGTGCATCTAAATGTATGTGACCTGTCTTTGTCCTTGAGCTTTAGAGAGCTAGGCAATCCCGTCCTGGGCCCAGCCCTTCAGATGTCGGGGTGCACATCTCCGTGGCAAACGCCGGCAGATGGGCCGGACTGGCCTGGCTCGAGCCCCTGCCGACAGGTCCCTGGCAGCTGCTGCCCTCTGCTGGCCAAGCCGGGGCAAGCAGGAGGGCGCTGTGGGGACTGGCGATGGGGGGGCTCCAGGGAAGCCGCCCTTCCTTACTCTGTGCCCCCAAAATCATCCTGGAAATGGAAAGCTCATCCCAGTTAATGCCCCAAGCTCCTGGCACCACGTGGACGTGTGTGTTTACGGGGGCCCCTAGGACCCTCGGGGCTGTGAGGGCTTGGTTGGGGCACTTTGTCTCTGCCTCTGAAATGGAGGCGAGAGGGCCGTCAGGATGCGTGTTAACCAGAGATGCTCTAGAGCCCTCGGACCTTGGCCCTGGGACAGGTGAGGGCCAGGCCTGGCGTGGCGGCAAACAGGTCATCTCTTGTGTCTAATAGCTGCCCTGTGCCCAACCATCGTAGCAGAGCAGAAACGGGACCTCCCTCATCATGGGTCTCCATGGACAGTGCTTGTGGCTGGCTCTTTGGTAGGCATAGTATGTCCTCTGGTCACCGGTTTCAAGGGTGTGGCTCTTGAAATACAGCCTCAGCTTGCAGGCCCCATGGCCAATGTCTTGCCAAGTGTTTGTGAGTTTGAAGTTGTTTTTTTAAGATTATTTATTTGAGAGGCAGTGAGAGAGAGAGCACAGAGGAGGAGGGAGAAGCAGGCTCCCCGCTGAGCAGGGTTTGGATCCCAGGCCTGGGGCTCGATCCCAGGACCCCGGGATCATGACCTGAGCCGAAGGCAGACGCTTAACCGACTGAACCACCAAGGCGCCCCCGTGAGTTTGATGTTTTGATAAATGTGATACACATCCTGGGAGGAAAGGCATTCTTTAATTTATTCTTACTTGAATTTTAAAAATCAAGCCTAGACTCCATAAGGAGAAGGTGTGAGCTGCCCTGTCCTGGTTAAAGCTTGGGACTTAGGCGGATAAGGTCGGACGTGATCAGACCCAGTTCCCAGGCAGGGGGCATTTTCTGCCTTGAGACCTGGGCTGTGCGGGTCACCAGGGCAAAACCACAGGCTGGCAATATGTTCCTGGAGGGCCACTGGGGGTGGTTCTGCCCCCAACCACCCGGAAGCCAGTAATGCTGGCTGTTCCCTTGCCCAGAAGGCCGGGACGCTGGCGCCATTGAGAGAGCCCGGCTGGAACTCAGCGCCTCCTCCAGGGACGAAGTGAATGAGCCATTCGGGGTGTTGATAACAATGAAAGTTTTTGACATGAGAGATACAAACATAAACCAAAGAAGTTAAATGTAAACCTGTTAGTCAAGTTACGTCATATGCCTGTGGCCTTGCGCGCGCGTGCGCACGCGCGTGCGCGCACACACACGCACACACACACACACACACACACACACACACTTCCTGACTCTCTCCGCAGAATGACCCGGAAGCAGTGACTGTTGAATGGCATGAGCATCTCTGTGCCTGAATTTTGGCTTCTAAATAACAGTCCTACTAAAAGGGAGCAGTACTCCCCCAGATCTGAGGCAGAGAAAGTAGGGAGCCCATAAAACAACGAAGATCGAGGCCGAGTGTCCTGAGAAGCCCACATCCCCTGCCAGGGACAGAGACTGGTGCCATGGCACCTGTCATCTACGTGGGTGCTGACCACCCCAGAAGTTTCCTGGAAGGAAGCAGGTTCGGGGAGTCTGAAGTAGGGGCGTCCTGAGGACCCCATAGAGTTGTTGCTGGGGCTGCCAGGAACCCCACCTTCCATTACCTCAAGATCCTCGGTGGGCATGGGGCTCCCCCCGGGCAGGGGTGTCCCTGAGTCCTGGTCAGACACAGGTCCTTAGTGAGCACTTGAAGGGGCCCCACAAATAGCACTGCTTTGTATGTAGAATTTATTTATTTTAAAAATATTTTATTTTTATAAAATTTAAATTTAAATTTAATTTTAATTTAAAATAAAATAACATTTTATTTTATTTATTTGATATATATAGAGAGAGCACAAGCAGGGGGAGCTGCAGGCAAAGGGAGAAGCTGGCTCCCTGCTGAGCAAGGAGCCCAAAGCAGGACTCGATCCCAGAACCCCAGGATCATGACCTGAGCTGAAGGCAGATGCTTAACGACTGAGCCACCTTGGCACCCCTTGTATATAGAATTTATTTTAAAAATGTAGCTTAGAAAGGCAGTTTTTCCTTTAAAAAAAGATGGTTTGAGTAAATCCAACTTACTTATCAATGCCCTGGTGATTTTTTCAGATTAAAGGAAAAGCTCAAGAGGTAGTAGGGATGAGAGTAAGGGCGGGGGGTGGTGATGAAGGAGCAGATGAGGGTCTGGGTTGATGGAGGGGCTGGGGAAGGTCCTATGGGCCAGAGCTGGTAGGTCTGCCCGGAATGAGGAGTTTGGAGAAGCAAGGGCAGAGCAGGGCATCTTCAGGACAGAAACTGGGGAGAAATGCTTCCTGAAAATTGCCTCCACCACTAATTCTGGAATATAACTTTTAAATGGATTTAAAAGAGAGGAACTTTTAATAGTAACTATTAGTAAATGTTTAATAAGTGGAACTTCCCCCACTTTGATAAAGGACATCCACGGCCCCATAGCAGCATCATGCTCAACTGTGAGAAACTGGGTGCTTTCCCTGAGTCAGGAACTGGAAGGATGTCCCCTCTGACCACCACTTCAACATCATGCTGGGAGTACTAGTGGATGAAGTAAGCCAAGAAAAGGAGACAAAGGCATACAGATTGGGAAGGAAGAAACAAAATTATCTTTGTTCACAGATGGCAAGATCATCTATCTAAAGAATCCAAAAAATTGACACAGAAACTCCTGGAGCTGATAGGCAGTGTTGGCAACATTGCGGGATACAAGATGAATGTACAAAAGTCAACTGCTGTCCTATCCATGAACAAACAGCATTCGAGATTAAAGACAAAACACTACATTAGTGCCAAAAAAGGAAAGAAAAGAAAAGAAATACTTAGGTACAAATCTAACAATATAGGTGCAGGATCCATATGAGAAAAACAAAACTCTGACGAGTGAAATCAAAGAAGAACTAAATGGATGAGAGGAATCCCATGTTCATGGATGGGAAGACTAGAGATTCAACACAATCCCAATCAAAATCCCAGCAAGTTATGTTGTGGGTATCGACAACCCGATGCTAACGTTTAGATGGAGAGGAGACACAGGCCCAGAATCGCCACAAACACTGAAGGCGAAGAACAAGGTTGGGGGACTGGCGTTACCCGACCTAGAGACTCCCTGTAAATCTACGGTAGTCAAGACGGTGTGGTGTTGGTGAAAAAGTAGACAAACGGGTCAACGGATCGGAGAAATGGACCCACGTAAGTACAGTCGACGGACGCTTGACGAAGGATCAACGGCGACACAGCGGAGCAAAGGTGGTCTCTTCAAGAAATGGTGCTGGAACACTTGCAAAATAAAGAATCTAGAGCCAGACCTCACACCTTCACAGAAGTGAGCTCAAGACGCATCACAGACCTAAATGTGAAACGTGAAACTGCAAAACCTCTAGGAAATAAAATAGGAGAAAGAGCAGCTGGCCTTGGGTTGGCAGGGAGTTTTTCTAAAGCAATCTCTTCACCTAATGTGTGGAGAGTTTGGAACTCAGGACCCCGAGACCAAGAGCTGCACGGTCCACCAACTGAGCCGGCCAGGCACCCCTGCAGGTGAATTTTTAGATGCAGCGCCGAAGGCACCATCCATGAAAGAAAAATGTGTGAGTTGGACGTCATTACAATAAAAAAGCATGTGCTCTGTGAAGCCCGCTGTTAGGAGAAGAAGCAGACTAGTCACAGACTGCTAGAAAGTATGTGCCAACAAAACACTGGGTAAGGGGTCTACAGTCGGTATCACTGGGGGACCTCCAGCCAGTGGCTGGTCTGCAGGGCGTGCCAGGACACAGGTACGCCCCGGCCGGGACCCTCTGGTGCAGAGCCCCTCTGCCGGAGAGCTGAGAAAGGAGCTGCTGGGCTCACACGGCCAGAGTGCAGAGGGCAGGGATGGCCGGGCCCTGGGTGCTGACCCCGGGTGCTGAGCTGGGCTCCCGGGAGGACTGGGGGCACCCCTGCCTGTGGTCCGCCTGTGCGATTTCACACCCTCCTTCTGGCCTCAGCAGGTGGGCACTGGGACGGTGGGAGAGTGTGGATGACCAGGGAGGAGCGTGGCCACACTGTGAGGCAGCAGCGAGCTGAGGACTGCAAGCTCCCTGACAATTGGTTTTCCCAGCAGAGAGCTGGCCCCCTCACGGCCACCCCTTTGTCCCTCGGGGCTGCTCACATCCCCCTGCACCCCTCTCCTGACCAGCCATCCTTCCAGCCCAGGCTCCTCCTCGCCCCAGAGGAGCCCGCTGCACAGAACAGAGGCGGGTCCCTCTCTGGGGGTTCTGTGTCCACCTTCTGAACCCGTGATGGCAGGGTTCGGGGTGATGGTGGTGGTTTGGACATGAGCTCAGTGCCCGTGCACTCGGGGCCCAGCTTGGCCCTGGAGACCACCTCCCCTGGGAAGAGGCCTCTGCTCTCCAGGAGTCCCTGGAGCAGTGGGGAAGGGACACAGGGGTACGCTCCCGGGACGCCCGGGAAGACACGTTGTGGCATGAAGAAGCCAACAGACTCCCTTAGTGGGAATCAAGCCCCAGGCCAGCGGCCTGTGAGGGCAGCGTGGTGGCCTGGGCGTTCCGGCCGGGGAGTCCATCTCATGGTCAGGCTGGTTTTTAAGGATGCAGCCACGAGTACAAGTTCAGCTCCGGAAATGCTTGCACATCAAACCTCACGTGACCCCAAAGGACCACGCTGGTCAAAAATGAACATTCATAGTCCAGATCATTCTAGAGTTCTACAAACATCCGAGGCCACAGATGTACCTCATTTCCTTTCAAACGATCTTTTTTACAAGGACTCCTAGGATCCCTAACAGGTGAAGGGTTGGCACAGGGGAGGACATGCCTCCCCAAGCTCACAGGGCAATGGGCTCTGAGCCTGAGGCCTCCAGACCTCCTTTCCCCTCCAAGCTGAACTCCTCCCCACTCAGCCCCTCCAGGAGAGGGTGTGGGTCAGTGCGGAGAGAGGATGGGGGCCAGGCCTGCAGGCCCCGCCTTCTCCCAGTCCCTGGCACAACAGAGAAGAAAGAGGGGAGCCAGGAGCCCCATCCCTTCCCTCTGCAGGCAGGGGACCGGCTTCTAACCTCCTTCAGCTCCACCTTTGGGCCTGGGACCCGGGACCCCAGCCCAGAACCGGCTACCCTGGGGCCCAGACCCTCACCCAGAATTAACCACGATGGGGCCCAGCACCGCTGCTCCTAGGGAGTCAGGAGGGAAGCGGGCTTCCCAGCCAGGCCCTCTCTGAAGGCTTTGCCCCCCGCTTTCCTGGGTCCTCAAAGCCACCCAGGGAGGGAGTCCCCCATCACTGGCCCTGGGGCTGGTGGGGAGGGGACAGTGTTGTGGACCAAGGCCCCAGCTGAAGCCACGCACAGAGCCTCTGCTGAAGGCTTTGTGCTGAGGCCCACCCCGGCAGGATGAAGGAGCTGCTGGGCGCTGGGGTGACCAGGCAGGTCTGGAGGACAGGGGCTGGGGTCATGCTCACAGCCCAGGATGGGAGACAAAGCCTTGCATCTGTCATTGGGCTTGGGGCTGCCCCCCACAGAACGAAAACATGCAAAAACCAGCAAACAGCCTTTTCTCCCAAGGCAGTGGCAGCTGAAGGTGTGAGGTGGGCGCAGCCTCTGGCTCAGTTTCCCCAGGACTTTGTTGGAGGGTATGGGCCTGACCGCCTGGGCTCCACCACTGTGTCCTCCTGGGGGGAGAGAGGAGCAGGGCCAGCTGAGTAAACCCGTCCCCGGCCGCCTAGATTCATGACTATGGGTCTTGGCCCCAGCCTCCTCCAAGGGGAAGAGAGCCCCTCACCACGAGCCCCTGCTGTCGGGAGTGATGATGCCTGGGCTGGGGTGGCCGGGCTCCTTCGGAGCAGAAAGGGGGAGCCCTGATGGCCTGCCCCCCCCCGCACTCTCCCAGCAGGATGTGGGGTGTGGCTGGTGGGTGCGGGCCCCCCAGACCTTCAGATGAACGAAGGGCGGGTGAGAGGGGCCCGGAGTCCAAGCGGGACTTCCGCAGTGCGGTGTGAGCACGGATGCCCAGGAGAGGGCCACTGGGTGGCACTCCTGTCCTGTGTGGGCTGGCTCGGGCCCTGGCCACGGCAACCCCGCATTTGCCGGCCTTCTGCTGGGGCGAGGACAACCAAAGAATGCATGGAAGGAGACACGGTGTTGTTGAAATCCATCCTGCCCCTCGGCTCTGTTTTCCAGGTCCCCGCATTACCCCCACCGGCCTTGTCTTCGGGGCGCCCGCTGCCTTCCTGCCCGGAGCCCGTGGCCCTGCCTGTGGTCCCTGGGAAGGAAAGCCAGGTCGGTGCCCACTCCTCATGAGTCTTCCCGCCGGGGCGGCCCCGGGGCACACTCTGAAACACCCCTCGGCGCTCTCACTATACCCGCAGGGCCCCGAGGACACACCGTCCTTGCTGAGCCTCAAAGGTCTGGGACTGCAGGTTTGGGACTTCCTCCAGTTTCCGAGTCACGAACAAGTCCTGGGAAATGGAGAGAGGCAAGTTTGCCAAATCACGATGAAACTGCACGCAGGATGCTGGGCACCTCCCTCCAGGCCATCATGGGCCCCTAGTTCTGCAACTGGAGGGGCTGGGCCCATCCCTGCGAACAAGGAGCCCTGGGGAGGGTCCAGGGACCCTGCGGCCTGACCAGCCACTGAACCACCTTTTTCTAGGAAAAATTACATTTGGTTCGCGTTTTAGTTGGATTTCCAGCACCCGAGGGGAACAAGGCCACTTTCTAGGACAGAGGATACACACCGAAGAACGTAGCATAGCGGATGAGGTGTTTCCTTCCGGGGGGCGGACGCTTGGGGACTTAGGGGCCCATGCTCCTCTGCTTTCCCCTGGGGGAGGGGGTCAGAGCCTCTGTGATCTCCCTGCCCCCACAGTGGGCCTGCCCTGGGCACCTTGTTCTTACCTTTGGCCCAGGCCTCCCTGGGCAGAGAGATCGTCAGAGAGCAGTGGGGGAGATGGTCAGGGGGCAGGGGGGAGGTGGTCAGGGGGCAGGAAGGGAGGTGGTCAGGGGCAGGAGGGTGACGGTCAGTGGACAGGCAGGGAGGTGGTCAGGGGCAGGGGGGAGGTGGTCAGTGGATAGGAGGGGAGGTGGTCAGGGAGCAGTGGGGAGGTGGTCAGGGGTGGGTTGGGGGATGGCCAAGGGGCAGGGGGGAAGTGGTCAGGGGGCAGGAGGGGAGGTGGTCAGAGGTTAGGTGGGTGATGGTCAGGAGCAGAGGGGAGATGGTCAGGGGTCAGGGGGTGATGGTCAGTGGGCAGGAAAGTCAGGGGGTGGGTTGAGGGAGGGGTGGGACAGACCCTCTGGGTCTTCTCCCGATACAGCCAGGGGCCCAGGCCTGAGGGTATCGTCGGAACCACTGGGAGCTAAGCCCCCTTTCCAAGGCCAGTTTCTACAATTGTTCTGTCTTTAAGTCAGAGGACCTTCCCGCCACGTGTGGGTCGTTCTTAGCTCAGGATAAAGGTCCCCAGCAGGGATGCCCACCAACCAGGCTCCCAGGACGGGACCTGCTTGATCTGTCCTCCGTGCGGCTGGCTGGCTTCCTGCCAGGGAGCTGCTTGAGGGGTAGGGGCTCACTCTCGCCCTTCCTGGTTGATGACATTAGGTGTCCCACTCTGGGAAGAGTCCCCTGACCAGCCCTCCTCATCGTACAAATGGAGCAAGGTGGGGGGTAAGCCCCCTGCCACCCTGGCTCCCTGGTCCCCATGGCAGCAGGAACCCCTGCAGGTGAAGCCTGGGAGCCTTTCTGGAGGACAGGGCTCGGGCTCTGGAGCCCTTCCCTCTTGGAGCGGAGTATCGGGGAGCCTCTCGGCTGGTGTGGGACGGCCCCCATTCACATCACCAGGCAGGAAGGACCGAAGGTGTCGGGGGTACCAGAGGAAAGGGGAACCTGGTGTCTGGCAGGGGGACTGCTGTTCTGGGCATGGTGGTGACACAGGGTGCCCTGGCGGGATGGCTGATGGTCAGTGGGCTAGGAGAGCCAGGGCCGGGGGCCCCACACCCTTGCAGGGCCCTGGGCTTCTGGCCGCCGGGGCTGCAGAGGGCCACACAGAGGGCTAGAGGGGGCCTCCGGGATTTATCTCCACAGTGACACGGGATGACAGTTGGGGTGGCCACCAGGGCAGATGGCCTCTGAGGTTCCCCAGTGGTCAGCTTGAGGGTGGGGGTCGGGCGGGGATGCTGGGCTTCGGGGAAAACATTTGGACAGCTGAAAGCATTGTATCCCAAGACAAGGCGCACAGTTTTGTGTTTCCCTCCCAACCGTGAACAACCTGAGGGCCAGGGTGGGTCCTTGCTTCCCCTGTTCCATGGTGGTGAATGTGGGGGACCCCCTAAGTAAGCCCCTGCCTGTGAACCCTGGGGCCCCGGTCTCCCCAGTGCTGGGCAAACAGGAGGAGTCAGAACACATCTGCAGACGGGAGCAGCCTCCGCGCAGCCTCTGCACCCTACTCGCCCACCAGCCCACCTGCTTGCCCTTCCTTGCATGTGGCAGCTGAGGAGTTTTGGGCCTGTAGCTGAAGGAGCGAGCTTCTGGTGCCATAAACACGGGAGGCCCGATGTGTCACCTGTAATGTCAGCAGGGTTCCCAGGAAGAAGGCTATTTTAGGGACCATGATAACTCACTCAGTTTCACCACCTTTTCTCTAACGTCTCCCAGTTGATATTCCAAATACATGGATTTCAAAAAGGTCTCCAGAAACTTCTCCTGCTAGGCCTGAAGATTCATTTCTCTTTAACTTGGAGTTCATTTCATGCTCAACATTTTAACGCTCATCATTTTAAACCAATATATCAGAGTTGTGGAGAAAATAATTGATTTGGAAAAATGAGTCTCCATAAATTATGTAAATAACACTCCATGAGTAATTTGGGTGCCTTTGCAGAATACTGAGCACTTGAACGCTGGCTTGGAACGGCGCCCTGTCATTGTCATGAGCTGGACACTCAGGGCAAGGCTGAGGCCTGGCCCGTCCTGCCGCGTGCCCAGCAGCACATATGACCACAGCGGCTGGAGTGAGTGAGGGCTCTGTCCTCAGCTCATTCCGATGCTGCAGCTTGTGCGGAAGGAAGGCTGTGTCCTCGGCGAAGTCTCCTCCTGCTTGTCTGAGCTTCAGTCTCCCCTGCTCAGGCTGGATGGCTTCCCGGCCTTGCGGTGGTCCCAGAAGCATACAGCGCATCTGGATAAAAATGGTGCGTCTTCCGTCTCACTCCGTGGCCGCTAATTAAACACTGTGTTCTATATTAAAATGAATGTGTGTATTATAGATAGAGTGAAATGTTGGAATTTTAAAAAATTGTGAAGAGAACTTGCAGGATATATTCTGTGTTGGCAGGCAGCTCCAGGCCACACCCTAGATCCCTGTGTGGCGAGTTCAATTGCCTCTGAATTTGGAGAATGTTCCAGCAGGCCTGGGTTAAGTGTCATCCTGCAAGGCTGGGTTAGGTGTCATCCTGCAGGTCTTCAGGCCCTGTCGTTAGGGTGAATAGCTTAGCATCTGAGAACCTCAGCCTCCCTGGCTGCCTCCTGGCTGAGACCCCATGGGCAGATGGATCTGGGACCCGTGCCTGGGCACGCCTGCCCTTCCCACCTCCATCCCTCCCACCAGGCTGGACAGCATCCCCAGTTGGAGCCATTCAGGCCTCTGATCTAAGCCAACTTGTGTTTATTCAAGATGGGACAGTCTGAACGTGTTAAAACTTGATGCCTGGGAATTGATTTAGATTTTAGTCTTAGGGCTCAGTTTTATCTTTTATTTTTTTAATTTAATTTAATTTTATTATGTTATGTTAGTCACTATATATTACAGCATTAGTTTTTGATGTGGTGGTCCACGATCCATTGTTTGCCTATAACACCCAGTGCTCCACGCAGTACGTGCCCTCCTTAATACCCATCACCGGGCTCACCCATCCCCCCCCTCCCCTCTAAAACCCTGTTTCTTTCTCAGAGTCCATCGTCTCTCATGGTTCATCTCTCCCTCTGATTTCCCCCCTTCATTTTTCCCCTCCTTCTCCTAATGTCCTCCTTGCTATTCCTTATGTTCCACAAATAAGTGAAACCATAGGATAATTGACTTTCTCTGCTTGACTTATTTCACTTAGCATAATCCCCTCCAGTCCCATCCATGTTGACGTAGAAGTTGGGTATGCGTCCTTTCTGATGGCTGAGTAATATT
Source organism: Callorhinus ursinus (assembly GCF_003265705.2). Taxonomy (NCBI): domain Eukaryota; kingdom Metazoa; phylum Chordata; class Mammalia; order Carnivora; family Otariidae; genus Callorhinus; species Callorhinus ursinus. Next base: position 1,568,850 of record NW_027397120.1, read on the forward strand.
CCATTGTATCTATGGACCACACCTTCTTTATCTATTTGTCCTTTTAAAGACGATCTCCATGTCACATCTGGGAGCAGAGAGAAGCTGTATCTCGGACAATGAGCTGAGCTGCAGAAAGTGCCCAGCACACTGTGTCCCGGAGACCCTCGGGCCCCATAGAGGTCTGTGCAGACCTGGGCTGCATCACCCTGGGCTTCCCTCCACATCTCACCTGCACAAACTGCACAGACCTGTGTTCGTTAAGGGGGGCAGTGTTTTAAATGCTGCTCTCAGGTGACTCCATGCACATGTATGTGAGGAAGCATGCACCCCATCAAATGCTTTTTTGTTGCTTTGCTTCACCCTCCTATACCCTCCACGCCCTCCCCAGGTCTCACAGGGGGCCCACCCACTTGCCTTCCTTACCCCCCAGCACAGGACTTTGCAGGTAGTGGGCTCACGCGTTTATAGCCATAAATTAAATGTGCTTATTTTGAACAGTATTTAAGTATTCATCAGCTCTGACTTTTAAAATATTTGTTGAATTAGCAGCAATTCATTTTCTTCTATTGAACAGAGTCAGAGCCAATGTGGATTTATTTAGTCTGCTCAACATAATTGCAAGGTTGGGTTTTAAATATAGCTTATTAATACTTGTAATAAAATGCAAAATGAAAAATTTCAACAGAGGTAAGATTCCGGCACAATAATAAGAACAATTAGGAAGGCCTCAGGAGCGTGAAGTCAACTGCACGCCTTCGAAGGGCGACGGTAATTAGTAACCATGGATTTGGCCTTCGGAGGGCGACGGTAATTAGTAACCATGGATTCGTGGCTCTGAGCTTGCGCCCAGCAGGCGCCACCAACATCACTCTCTTGAGCCAGCTGCTCTCCATTTTCCTGGAGCACCGACATGACTGTGGCGCCATTGGTTGCTTACGCATTGGTGGACATTCTGGAAACATCCACCGAGCATGTGGCAGGAAGGGGACCCCTCTTGAGTTTCTCTTACTTCTGGAATTGCTCACTGCTTTAGGGCCACTGAGTAGGTATGAAGCAATTCATCCCCGATGTGGCCTCTCTCCCCAGACTGGGGGGATGTGGCCCTGAGGTCAGAATCATGGTTTTACCCCCAAGAGAACTCTGTGAACAGAACTTCCTGCCAAGATGGAAAGTTCTAGGTTTGCACTGTCCAAATCGGTGGCCACTGACTACATGGTGCTATGGAACCTTTGAAATGTGGCTAGTGTGGCTGAAGAACTGAATTTTACATTTTTACATTTTATCTAATATTTAACTAATTTATTTATTTATTTTTTTTAAAGATTTTATTCATTTATTTGACAGAGAGAGACACAGCGAGAGAGGGAACACAAGCAGGGGGAGTGGAAGAGGGAGAAGCGAAGCAGGCTTCCCGCAGAGCAGGGAGCCCGACGTGGGGCTCGATCCCAGGACCCTGGGATCATGACCCGAGCCGAAGGCAGACGCTTAACGACTGAGCCACCCAGGCGCCCCGTAATATTTAACTAATTTAGATATAAGAGTTCCATGTGGCTCTAGTATTGTGTGGGGCGCTCTACCAGGAGGCTTAGAGCTCATCCCCCTCTTTACAGAAGAGTAAGGAGCTTCTGTGGCAGTTGGCCTGCATTTCCACCTCTGGGGAGGGTCAAGCCACTGCTGTGCATGCTGGGAGAAAACAGGATGGGGGGGCAGGCCACTGCTGTGCATGCTGGGAGCATCCCATGATTGG
>NW_027397120.1:1570588-1609237 GCF_003265705.2 Callorhinus ursinus
GGGCAGGCCACTGCTGTGCATGCTGGGAGCATCCCATGATGGGGGCAGGCCACTGCTGTGCATGCTGGGAGAATTGGGCCATTTGAAGGGCCAGCTAGAGGTCAGATGGCCATAGAGTGATCACTGTCACCCTGTTGGCAAGTTCATCCTTTCTCCAGTGTCCTCCCCTGCTCCCCTTAAATCTTTTTATGTCCATTAATGTAGGGTTAGGACAAAACTGACTGTGATTATTATCACAGATGTGTGTATCTCATATCCCCATCTGTGCCTCAGTTCCTCAAGAAACCTCCAGCCATTGTGTCCCATAGCCTCCCCACAGCAGTGGCTTTGGTCTACCGGCGTTGGGAAGTCAGTCCCTCTGCCAGGACTTGGAATGCAAAGGCCTGCTCAGGAGGCTGTTTGCTGGTATCAGTCTATCTTTCCATTGTTGGAAATAAAGGTTCTTATTTCCAGAGTCCAAATAGGGGTCCCCCTCAATTCTTCAGGCTGGGTACAGAACCTCTTATTCACCCTTAAATAGAGACCTTTTTAGAAGAAGACCTTGAAACAGGTGTTCTCCTCTGTGTGAAAGGGCAGAGTGGGCCTGGCCTGGGGCGGCGAGGCTCCAGCTCTGCTCTGCGGCACTGAGGGACACAACACCTGCTGAACCATACGGAACTGCCCGTCTAGTCGGCTATGGGGTCGTAAATATGGGGCCATTTCAATACCACCCACTAAATTTTAGTTTATTATTATTAGAACAGAAAGCAGTATTCATTCTTCTCTGTAGTCAGCTTGTACTTTCAGGGCTCAGAGGGTTTGGGCAGGGATGGTGACCCACACCCACAGGCTGCCCCTTTCCTCAGGCTGTGGGCGGTGGGGGTCTGGTCCCCTCATAGCTCCTGAAGCCATATATTTGTCTCATCTGAATAGTCCTGCCGTGGTCTGTCCAGGGGTGACCAAGGGACCCACCTTGACCTTTTTTTTATTTTACTTTACTTTTTGTTTAATTATGAATTTTAATTGGTTATTAAACAATTGTTTAACTGTTACTATTTAATTATTTGTTTATTTTTATTTAAAATATATATAACATAAAAACTCCTATGTTAGCCATTTTTTACTTCATTTTATTTAAAATTGATTAATTAACATATAGTGTACTCTTAGTTTCAGAGGTAAAGTTCAATGATTCATCAGTTGCGTATCACACCCAGTGCTCATCACATCCCGTGCCCCCTCCTTAATGCCCATCCCCCAGCCACCCCTCCCCCCACCTCCCTCCCCTCCAGCAACCCTCAGTTTATTTCCTAGAGTTAAGAGTCTCTTATGGTTTGTCTCCTTCTTTCTGATTTCATCTTGCTTTATTTTTCTCTCCCTTCCCCATGTTAATTTGTTTTATTTCTTAAATTCCACATATGAGTAAAATCATATGATAATTGCCTTTCTCTGATTGACTTATTTCACTCAGCATAACACCCTCTAGCTCCAACCATGTTGTTGCAAATGGCAAGATTTCATCTTTTTGATGGCTGAGTAGTATTCCATTGTATATATGAGCCACATCTTCTTCATCCATTTTATTTATTTTTATTTTTTTTAAAGATTTTATTTATTTATTTGACATATAGGGAGAGATAGAGAGAGAGCACAAGCAGGGGGAGTGGCAAGCAGAGGGAGAAGCAGGCTCCCCACCGAACAGGGGGAGCCCGATGTGGGACTCGATCCCAGGACCCCGGATCACAACCCCAGCCGAAGGCAGTGGCCTAACCAACTGAGCCACCCAGGCACCCTTCTTCATCCATTTTAAAGATTTATTTATTTATTTGAGAGAGAGAGAGAGCGTGCACACGCAAGCATAGGTGCGGGAGGGGCAGAGGGAGAGAGAAAATCTCCAAGCAGACTCTGTGCTGAGCACAGAGCCCAATGCGGGGCTTGATCTCACGACCCTGAGATCATGACCTGAGCTGAGACCTGGTGTTAGACACTTAACCGACTGAGCCACCCAGGTGCCCCTATGTTAACCATTTCACATGTACATTTCGGCGGCGTCCAGCACATTCACCGTGTTGTGCAGCCAGCCCCACCCTCCAGCCCCGCGACTCTCATCCTCCCAGAGACGGAAGCTCGGTCCCCATCCCCTCCCCCGCCCTGGCGCCCACCGTCTCGTCTCCGTCTCTGACGGTGCCGGCCCCGGGGACCTCACGAAGGTGGGGCACGCGGTGCTGGTCCTTCCGTGTCTGGCTTCTTTCACTCGGCCTCAGGCCCTCGGGGCTGCTCCTCGCAGGGCTGAGACCCTCCTCCCTTCCTCCCTTCCTCCATGTGGACGCTCGGGCCCCTTCCAGCTGTGAACCATGCTGCTGGGAACACGGGGTGCAAACATTTGTTCCAGTCCCTGCGTTCAGTCCTTGGGGGTGCGTGCCCAGAGCTGGAATTAGGAATGTGTACCTGGCCCTGTTTTTAGTGTTTTGAGGAACCACCACACTCCTTCTGCGGAGGCTGTGCCATTTTACATTCCCACATCAGTGCACAAGGGCTTCAATATCTTCACATCCTCACCAACACTTGTTTTCTGGTTGTCGTGGTTGTTTTGGTAACAGCCAACCTAGTGGATGAGGTGTATCTCATTGTGGTTTTGATTTGCATTTCCCCGATGATCAGTGATGTGGAGCATCTTTTCATGTGCTTATTGGCCGTTTGTGTACCTCTTTTGGAGAAATGTTCATTTGAGTCCTCTGCTCATTGTTGAATTGGTCTGTGTATTTTTTTGTTCTTGACCCATTGAACTTCAAACACACCTTAAAACCCTACACTGTGGTACTTGCCCCTGTAAGGAATCAAGTCTGGTATTCCTAGTACAAGTCAGTAAATACTTGAGGCGGGGGGCTGTGTGGGGGCAGATACTTGCACTAGAGGCTTGTTTGGGTGCTTGCCCACAGGCTAACGAGGTGGCCTCCACGCGGTTCTAAAGAAACCACCAGGAGGAGGGCCTCCTGTCTGCTGACAGAGTCACTCATCCTTCCTCAAACTTCAAGATAAAATTTGGCTGATAGAATGGGAGTCATTAGTGTTCTTTCAGTGCAGGGGAGATCAAATCCCAACCTAATTATTTGTAAAAGTGAATCCCCCCCAAAATTGCAAGCTTTTAATAACTGGTGTGAGAAGCACACTCTGTGCACACAAATGGGGGTGATTTGCCAGCCAGCACCAGCGGCAAACACAGACGCCTCCGAAGTGGGGGTGCCTCGGGCTGCTGGTGTAATGAGGAGAGAAAAGGCAAGAATTAATGCAAAGGTCAGCAAAATGATGTGGAGTCGCCTGGCATTTTTAATGAGCACTGGTGTCCCGATCTGCTCTGCTCAGAAGCACTTTGCAATTATGGAATATGGGTAGTTAATTTGGTAAGTAATAATAATAACCCCAACATTTATTTAGTTCTTGGCAATGTACAAAGTCCTCGTCCGTGCACGCTCTATTGGATCCTCAGGATCCTTCCCGTCACCTGGGGGCGGGTGCCCAGGACTGGGGCCTGGGGTGGGGGTCAGGCCTCAGCCCCTTCTCCTCACTCCCTCTCTGGTGTACTGGTGCCCAGGCCTTGCCGGACCCAGTGCGACGCGCAGGGGTTGGGGTCTAGCTTGACTCCGCCGGCATCCACGTCCCTGGGCCACAGGCCACTGACTGGTCAGGTTCACCCGGCCACATTTCCTTGTCCTTTTCAGCCAGGGCTGGCTGTGGGTCCCCCACTCGGCGCCTGGGGACAGCAATGTGGCCCCCCCACCAGAGCTCCTGGCCTCAGGGGCACGCCCGCCAGGCAGGCTTGCAGTCGGTCCTGCGCGCCCAGCTCCAACTGCAGCCCAGGGCCGGGCGTTGACGTCACCCCAGCCAGGGAGCGTCTGCCGACTCGAGCTCTTCACAAGGGAGGTCCACGCTCCCGGCTGGGGGCAGACACCAGCGCAGAAGGTTCCAGAACAACAGGCAGAGCAGCCAGGAGCTCAGGCAGTGGAGGTGACCCCTGCTCCGGCTGCCTGGGTCCAGGGGTTCTGATGCCGGGAGCAACCCCCAGCTCAGACAGGGCGTCGAGGGCCTTGACGTGGCTCTGCACCCACCCTCACGACAGCTCCCAAGAAAAAGCTGGACCGACTCTTCAGTTTTTCACTCGGACTCACCTAAACGGGCTTTCATCTTTCCGCACTTGGGGAATGTCGGGCATCTATTCATAAACTTGACCTCCAGGCTGGGGTTCCTGCTCTATCCCCAGCCTCTAGAGACCCTTGGCAAATATCAGGAGACCGAACCAATAGAGATTTCCTTGGTTGGGTCAAACACGTGTCTCTGGGACGTGTGGTCTTGCAGAGAGGGCGTGCTGCCAGGAACCTGGAGTCGGCCAGGCCGGGGGAACTTAAAAATACCTTCCAGAAAATCTTCAGTGTAAATCCAGTGGCTTTTGCAGAAGGACATACACTTCCACATGTTAACCCCACCTTGAACACAGCTCCCATGCCGACCAGTAATGCCTTGCGTGGTGGCCAAGTGGGGCTCACGGACCCGCCCCTGGTCCATCTGAGCCTCTGCCACTCTCGCCACTCTCTGGTGCACAGTTCGGGGGCAGAAGTGGTCCGCATGTCCCCGGGGCTCTGACGACAACTTCCAGAGCCTGTCACAGCAGAGCAAAGCCGCCCTGAAGAGCCATGGGAACTGCCCTGGGATGTGAGCTTTAACCAATACGCAAAGCAGAGCCCAGTTAACAACAGGGGACGGGGAGAAGGCCACCGTCCGTAGCCAGGCCAGCGAGGGTCAGAGGCTCAGTGAGACACTCAGAGGACAGCGGGCTTGGGGCACCTGGGTGGCTCAGTCAGTTGAGTGCCTGACTTTTCGGTTTCAGCTCAGCTCATGACCTCCGGGTCGTGAGATCGAGCCCCGTGTCAGGTTCCACACTCATTGGGGAACCTGCTTCTCTCCCTCTCCCTCTCTCTCTGGCCCTCTCCCTGATCATGCTCTCTCTCTCAAATAAATAAATCTAAAAAAGAGAACAAGACAACCGGGCTTGGGAGGCTCCAGACAGGGCATGAGGGTCCCTTTCCAAGCTACGTTTGCTGCGGGGAGGGGACACAGGCTCCCACAGGAGCAGCTCGGCTGCAAACAGACTCTCCACGGGGACACGGCTCCAGAGGGCCTCAGCTATGTTCCTGCCCACCTCGTCACCACCCCCCACCGCCCCCAGAGGCGCCCCGGGGAGGCCAAGTGAGGAAGCCTGGCGCTGCGTCTGGAAGGGCCTCCCTCTGTTTGGCAGCGACAGCCTTTTCTGGGTGAGCCCCCTGCCCGGGCTCTGACTCCATCCCTGGGACTCCCTCCCTGCGGGCGTCACTGTGAGAAGGAGGGTCGCTCTGGGGCTCCGCCTGGATCCGTTTCGGATTCACAGGAAACAAGGCCAGATGGAGACAGTCCCTTATGCGGTGTTCAGGATGAAACAGGGTGACACTTTGTGGCAAGAATGACTTGAAATCACATTTCATCTCAAGTTTGCTTGTTTGAAAATGCGTTAATTGGACATTAAACAAATAGAATATTATCAATGGTTTTCAGTTTGGCAACAGAAGGACTTAAATCAGAGAAGAAACTGTCTTGGAGACTCAAGCTTGCTTGGGGCGCATGTTGCTTGTGGGAGCTCCTTCCCGACACTCCAGCCTGATCCGAGGTGGGGCTCCCCAGAGCGTCACCGGTGGATGGCTGTGTCCTGTGCCCAGAACTGCACGCGGGTGGCCGGGGGAGGGAGGCTCAGCTGCGGAGGCCGGCATGCCCGACCTCGCTGGGGAGCCGGGTGGGCACCCCAGCACCATCTTCAGGAGTCACTCTGTTCAAACTTGGTGTTTGTCTTCCCCTCTGCAACTCCACAGAATTTTACTCTTCAGGGCAGTCATGAGTGTGTTATTAGTAAAATGTCATTTATCAAGACTGTGACAGTAATACCTGTTTGGTCATTAACCAGAGGCAGCTTTGTTTAGGAGGGAGACACAGACAGTTGGCTGCCCCTGGTTTCTTGGAGTATTGGAAATGAAGAGGAATTCGTTAACGGGGAAGACGAGATGTCACAGATCATCTGGGAGAGTTGTCGGGCCAAATGCGCAGACGTTGGCTCCATCCTCTGGTTTAGCTTAAAAAAACAATCCCCTCGTGTTGGAAGAGTGCCAGGTTCTTGGGAGGGAACTTCGGTCAGAAGCGTTTTCACCTTGGCTGGTTGGTAGGACCACATGGAGAGCGGTTCGGGACGGCCTCGCGGACCCTCGGCTGGCAGGGCCCCGCCTGGCCGTCAGGAATCACTGCCAACAAGCCACAGCCCAGACGTGCTTGAACTCGTCAAACACTCTGGTGTGTCACCAAACCGAGTTTCAGCGACAGTTCTCTTCTTTCTTGGGGGACTGTCTTGGAAATGGGTTCCAGGAACAGCCCCCTTTGGGGGACCCCACACCTTATCGACCTGCACGTTTTTCCTTCAGTCACCAGACTGTCCCCTAATGTGGGTCGAGCCTGAGGATGGCAATAGTCCCTGTCTCGTGCATGGCGGTGGGACAGCCCAGTGGGGCTGCTAGATCCCTTTCGTCTGGGGTGTCCCTGACTCTGACTACCGGTCTCTTCTCTGTTCAGGCCCCCCATCCCCCCAAAATGCCTGGTCACCTGGGCTGGCCTGATGTTTAGCCTCCAGGCGCCGGGCACCACCTGCCTGCTGGGAGGAGGACCCTCTCCTGGCCTCTGGACTGGCAGCTCACGTCTCTTCCGGGGATGCCTCTTCATACTGTTGTTTGGATGTTTTTGTCAGTGCGTACGAGCTCTTCCACATAAGGGACATTCACTGTAATAGAGAAGAAAAATCTCATAGCCCACGGGACAGCCCTGATTCCTTTGTGGCTTCTGGACATCTGCCCCTTCTGGGGGAAGGTCTGTCCCCTCCCAGGGCTACAGACTGGTCTCTTACCTTTTAATATTTCCACCCTTTACATCTTCATTCCACACAGAGTCTATTTTTATGCATGGTATGACACAGGATTCTGGATTTCTTTTTTCACGGCCAAATATGCCAGGCCTCCCACTAACCGAGTCTCTGCTTTCACTGATCTGCCTACACAGCCGTAATGATTTGACCAGCTCCAGGTGCTCTGGCAGGTCCTTGACCTTCCTGCGGGTTCCTGGGCCTGGGCCATGTGCTCAGGATTCCACTGGTGTGTAATCCCCTTTTCACAGTTTAAAAAACATTCTTGGCTATTTACAGACATGAGTAATTCTCCATGTGAATTCAAACTCCGTATTGCTTATTTCAAGAAAGAAAACAGACAAGATCTCTCTAGGATCTGGCTCAAGTGGCATCACGCTCCCACATTCCTAGGGAAAGTGTTGGTGTGTTTAGCAACATGAGCTAATTCCCTAAGGATCACGGTGCCTCCCTCCACCGACTTAGGTCCAGCTCCGGGTGTGCGCCACCTGCGGAAGGTTCTGTTTTACCTAGAGACGAGCCTCCCTGTTTCACCCTCCTTCCTTGGGAGCTATTCGTACTCAGCAGTCCCTCTCGGGTTTTGGGTGGAAGAGTCTGCTCTCCTGGCTCTGTGCCCAGGGGGTACCCCTTCTCAAGGCCTCTGCAGTGGTTACTTTCATGTGCCGCAGTACCCAGATATTTGGTCAGACATTATTCTGGATGTTGCTTTGAAGGTGTTTCTTGGATGGGATTAGCATTTAAGTCCTTAGATATTGAGTAAAGCAGATTTGCCTCCATCATGTGGTGGGCCGCGTCCTATCAGTTGAAGGCCTTAACAAAAAGACTGATCTCCTGGGGGGGGGGATGGGGAGGGGAATTCTGTCAGCAGGTGGCCTTTGAGCTCAAGCTGCAGTGTCTGCTCTCCCTGGGTCTCTAAGCTACCCGTCTGCTCTGTCGATTTTGGGCTTGCCAGCCTCCAGTATTGCATGAGTCAATCCCTCACAATCTCTCTCTGTCCCTCTGCACATGGTTTGTACACACCCACACGGACGTCCCTCTGGCCTTTCTCTGGATGGGCGGGCTCAATGCCGGAAGGCAGCTCGTGTTCTGGCCCCCACAGCTATGCTCTCCCTGAGTCGGCCAGTGCGTGATGTCTTCTGCCGGCAGCCTGGATTTCTTGCTCACCCCCTCCCTCCTGGAACGGCATCTGGCCACCCTGCTGAGCTGCTGCTGGTTCTCCAGCCTCTTAGAGGCATTTGTTAGAGCAGTTATGCCTCCTATAAGCACTCATGGGTCGTTGCACAAAGTTGACACACGTCAGAAACATTCTTTTAAGAAATTTGCACATGTAGAGACATTATTCCTCGGGCTTGAATGGCCATAGTAAAACCCTCTGAGTTTTGTAGCTTTTCCCCTCTATTTGCTTCTTTGGGGTCAGTCCTGGGGGAGGAGAGCTGGGCTCAGTATCTTCTCTTATCATGCAATTGAGTTATGTCACGATGGATGGTGTCTTGTCAGTAGAGACGACTTTCTCCCCCCTCTGCTTGTCTATCCGTGTAAACCCCGCGTCCGCTGTCCGGGGAGGGTCAGAGGTCGGGAACAGTTGTCCTGGTTCCTGCTGCAGGTGTCATGGTGGCTTCACGGCTGGCCGCCCTTCCTCGTGCGTGATAGATCATGGTGCCTGTTCTCGGAGCGGCAATGGCTAAGAGAGGCATGAGTTCTGCGGCAGTGCCACAGAGCCTGCCCGAGAGCTGGACAGGGACCCCGACATCCACAGCTCTCCCCCCCCAGGTGCTGCCACTGAACCCACCGTGTCCTTGTACGGACTCCAGGCTGGTCCTCTGCCTGGTCCAGTGGCCGAGGGTTGTCACTGCCTGTTCCCGTGGCCACAGGCTCTGAAGCATTTTCAACACTAACAGACCTGACTGGGGGAGGCTTGCCGACCTGGACTAGGGCCCGGTTTACACACTTGCATCGATCACTCAGAAAGAGCCGGCGCTGACGCCGCAGGGCCCCCTGACTTCTGTCCTCTCTAGGTCCACTCCTGTCATCTTGACTTGCTGCCTCTGCCTGGGCTGAGTCCACACCCTGCGCCACGAGCACACCCAGGGAGGGCTTTGTCTCCACTCAACCAGACTGGAGAGTGGCCCTGGGCTTGGTGGAATGAGGGTCCCAAGGACGCCCACACCCCACCCCTGGAACCTGTGAGTATGTTAGTCTCCTCGGCAAAGGGCAGGGATGAGGTTGCTGAGCAGCTGACATTAAGAGAGGGACACTGTTCCTGACTGTCCACGTGGGGGTCCCTCCAAAGTCACTGACACCTCCGGCCAAGTGCCCGACACACAAAGACACAACCTGGAGGCTCCCTTTCCTGCACATGCCTCCCACAAGCTTGTAGAATTATTTCCACCCGGATCAAAGCAAGTACCTTTTCCTCCCAGAGAGTAAGGATGAAGGGAGCCCCCTCGAGCCACGAATTAGTCAGTAGCTGTTCCTGCCACTGGAGGGGGGTCCCCGCGAACGGGGCTCACAGCAGCCCAGACTTCAGGACTCTTTTCTAACAGAGTGGCTTCAATCAGAAGTTTATTTTTGAAAAGACTAGATCTTATCAGCGACTTTTGGTAACTCCTGAGCAAGAATGAAAGCACATCAGCATTGTGGGTGGGTTCGGGGAGACCAATGAAGCCCACGATTCTCCTCTCTGCCTGTATCAGCCTGTGTGCAGGTGCGTCCCTCCAGATGCGGCTGGAGCTCCTGCAGCTGGGGGGCTTTCCCTCTGCTCTGGGCCTCCGCACCTGGCAGGGGAGCTGTGGAGTGTGGGGGCTGGAGGGGCGTGACCAGGGGGTCCGAGGCAGGGCGCCCGTGCCAGGTGGATGGAAGGCTGCCTCGAGCTTCAAGCCTCCAGTAATGTGTCCTCTCAGTGGCTCAGAGCAGACTATGTGTGCCGTCTGACGCACATCCACAGAACCAGGGTACGCCCCCCGACCTGGGTCCTTTTCAGCCTCGGGACACAAGGGTCACAGTTGCTATCCTGTGTGTGTACTGGGTGACGACGACTTTCAACGACTCAGAGGCAGCTCAGTCTCTTGGAGACACTGAAGACTGTCTCTCTGCCCCTCCCTGGAATGAGTGAGGCCCCCTGGGCTAGTAGCTCAATTTAGGCTGTGACCTTCCGGGGCCACATGTTTTAGGTTATTTATCCATCCCTATTAAGGGGCTGTGCACATGGGTTATCACAGTGGTTGGGAGACCAGAGGAAAGACGCCACTCTCCCACCTCCCCAGAATAATCAGGTCAACTTACTTTCATATGCAATTTTTATATACTTATATATATATTTATATATATTTAGCATTGCTTCTTTAGATTTCATTATGAGATGTGCAACAAAGGGTCAATGGATGCTGTTGCCAGTTTCTTAAATCTTATTTGAACTGAAGACTCTTCTCTCCTCTGGTGAGGTCCTGGGGGAGGGGTTCCCAGGGGGCTTTGCTTCGAGTCCTTCGAGTCCTTCGGGTACTCATGCATGCATACATTCATTCTGCACTCGTGGTGGCCTTACAGGGAACCCCCCACGGGCTCCTTCTTTTGGGGGAGGCCAGGGTGAGAGCTGAGCCAGGAGACAAGGGTGAAGCAGGGCCTGTCTGGGATTGGGTGCTGCCATCACAGGCCTGCCTCGTGGCGGTGGGAGCGGGTTCCGCAGGGCCCACCGCGCAGACCGGCGGGCGGCGGGGAGAGCGGCGCTGTTCGCTCCACGGGCAGCAGAGGGCAGTGTCCCGACGCGGATGGCAGGAGTTCCTGCAGACCAGGCGCGGCCTCAGCCCGTGAACTGCTCGTGATCAAAGCGAGGCCGAGGTTCTCTTGCGTGCTCCCCGAGCATCCCATACCTAAATCAAAAGCATGATGTGCTGTGGCAAGAGTGGTCTCATATCTGACATTAATGTAGGTTTTCTCCTGATTATTGCTCTCGTGGCTTCCTCCATCCCGACAAACTCTCCAATTTAACTTTAAATACCCAGAGGAATAATTTTTAAAATTTCCAGTTAAAAAACAGGAGAAAATCTTTGACTTTGGGTTTGGTAAAGACTTCTCAGGTCGGGGCGCCTGGGTGGCTCAGTCGTTAAGCGGCTGCCTTCGGCTCAGGTTCGATTCCTGGGATCGAGCCCCGCCTCGGGCTCCCTGCTCCGCGGGAGGCCTGCTTCTCCCTCTGCCACTGCCCCTGCCTGTGTTCCTGCTCTCTCTCTCTTCTCTGTCAAGTGAATAAATAAAATCTTAAAAAAAAAAAAAGATTTCTCAGGTAGGACACCAAAATCAGAAACCACGGAAGACGTGAACTTTACCAACACGAAACACTGCTGTGTGAAAGGCGGCATTAAGGGAAAGCCAAGCACAGACTGGGGCTGATCTTGGCAAATCGCATTCCTGAAGAGACTTGTCTTCGGAATCTATAAGCAAATTCCAGAATGAGAAAGCATACACAGCATTTCACACGCGGGCCTGAGATCTGAACGGACGCCAGGCCACAGGGAGGGCATGGGGGGCCCTTGCCGGCCGTGAACACGGTCGGAGCAGTCAGGGGGTCCCACTGTCGGAACCACTGAGAAACAAGAACAAACTGGAAGACGTGCGGCTGCTGGGCCTGTGAAGAAGGTTTGGGGGCGCCCGGGACAGGGGACACGTGCACTTACAGGCAGGCACGGGACCCCCGGGCCTGGAGAAGCAGCCATGGGAAGGAAGAAGTAGGTTCACTCTGAAAACCCGTCCTTGAACATTCGCAGCGGCTTAGTTGTACCTGCGGGAACCGGGCAAGGCCTGGGCCTTCAGCTGCGGATGGGTGAGCGCACCGCCGCCGGCAGCAGGACGGGGCACCTGCCGCGTGGGATCGTCGGCGCCTTGTGCCCCGGGACAACTGGGCTAAAAATGCCTGGCTCTACAATGACGCTCCGGAAAAGGCAATTTTAGAGGAGCAGGGATCTTCTTCTCTAGGCTCAGTGGCCAGAGGCTGATGGTGGTGAAGGGTTGGGAGGGAATTTGGGGGTGGTGGGAGTATCCCGTATTTTGATTGCGGTGGGAGTTTACATCTAAACTGCAGAACGGCACACGAAAAGTGAACTTGACTACACATACATTTTTTAAAAAGTGAAAAAATGGGTTAGTTGTCACTCCCTCCCTCTGCTCCCAAAAAGCTAGTACCAGGTGCGCCGAGGTCCCAAGAAGCCAGGGCTGTCCTGGGAAGGTGTCTTTCCTGGGCAGCGTGGGCCTTTTCTCTATAACATTCTTGGGGGAGGTCCGTGGGGTGCTGGGACACCTTGGGGGCAGCGTACTGACAGCCGCCTTCAGGGAAGACACAGCTGACACTTGTGTGTGACCGCCCTCAGGGGCAAGGGGCTTCTCGCCCAGTGTTCTGATCTGCGGTTTGGCACTTGCCTGAGGACCAGACAACTCCCGGGGCCATGTGGGGTGCTTGGCTGCCTGCAGGAGGTCCATGGGGGTGGCCTGCATCAGGGACACCTTCTCAAGAAAGTGAGCACATTCTCTGAAGTAGCTTGTATTTGTAAATAAAATGCGAAAGCAGGAAAGTATCAAGCATGAGGGAAATGCACCTGCAGTTTCAAAAACCCAGAGATCACCTCTCACCCCATTCTGCTGTGTATCCTTGCAGGTTTTCTTGTAAACTTCTAGAAGAAGACTCATCTGATAATAATCTGTGAATATGCTTCTTCCCACTTAATAATATACTGTGCACATTTTCGTATCAACCAACATGGGTTTGCATAATCATTTTTAACGGCCCCGTTCCCCAGCCCGCAGTCGCCCGGTAGGCCTTACTCCCCTGTGGCTGGTGTGTGCACGCGCCAGAGGAATGGGTACCTGAACTGTCCCTGGTCGTTACAAGTGCGGTTGTCCAGGGAGGGGCCTTGAAGGCGTCATGCTAAGTGAAATAAGTCAGACAGAAAGACAAACCGTGTGATCTCACTTATATACAGAATCTAAAAGAACCGAAAACTGAAAAGCAAACTCCGAAAAGGATCTAGGACCCGTGGCTGCTGGAAGCCCCGGGTGGGGAGGGGTCGAGGGCACAGACTTTCAGCTGTGAGATAAGAAGGCCTGGGGACGCCACGTGTCGTGGGACACGGCCCAGGGGCCCACGGGGATGCCGCTAAGACACGGAATCCCGAGTTCTCACCACAAGGAGAAGATTTCTTTCCTTTTTCTTCTTCCTTTTTTTTAAAAATTGGGCTTCTTTTATTGTTTCTGGAAGCTTTCACTCCCTGTTCTCAGAGTAAGCTGGTTTTCAGACTCCATGCTGGGCTTTTGGTGGATTGATTCGTTTAGAACCTCTCTTTCTGGGAAATTTTCTTGTATTATTTCTTCGGTAATTCTTTGGTCCTCCTGTCTCTCTCTTCTTTTCTCTTTTTCTGCTTCCAATTTCTGGAATAGCTTTTAGTCCTAGATTTGATTTCCCAAATGGATCACATTCTGTCTCATTTCTCTCCTCTTTTCCAAATGCCTGTCTTTCCCTTCCTGTACCCTCTCACTTTTCTGGTGATTTAACCCCCCACCCCAGCTCTCATTTTAAATTGTTCTCTAAATTTGAAAAACAGGAACCTGTTTCTTTTCCATAGATGAAATATCTTTTCTTATCCATATCAGGCGATTAATTCTAATGTTTAAAAACTTTCTCTCGGAGCCCTGCGTTGTCTGTTTCCCCCTGCCCTCTGTTCACCTCATTCCTCTGCCCCTCCTAAGGTGGGAGGAGGCTTTTCCCCAGATTCTTCAGGTCTCCGGCTGCCCCCACGGTGCTAAGGGATGAAGCAAGTAGAAAAGGACCGGAAGTCGGGTGCCTGGTGGCTTGCTGAGGGCCGGGCCCCCGATGGGCGTGGAGGTGGATGGCTGGGTCCTCACAGAGGGTCTGCAGGCCCAAGCCCCGCTGTGACATCCCACGTACAGGGTGTGGGGTGTGCGCATCTCCCCAGAAGGACACCCCTGTCCCCCGCTGGGCCGGCCGTGTGCGCCCCTGGGGGCCTGAGGCGACACAAACCATCTGTGTCGGTGTCTCTCAAACCTCCACGTTCGGGGGGCTGGGGCTTCAGCTCTCATGTCTGGGGATGTCCCTAAAGTGGCCCCTGAC
Source organism: Callorhinus ursinus (assembly GCF_003265705.2). Taxonomy (NCBI): domain Eukaryota; kingdom Metazoa; phylum Chordata; class Mammalia; order Carnivora; family Otariidae; genus Callorhinus; species Callorhinus ursinus. Next base: position 1,584,664 of record NW_027397120.1, read on the forward strand.
AGCCCTAAGTGGGGTGCAGATTTCCCCCATTGCCCCTTCTCAATTCCTCCTGGTTTCAGTGGGTTCTAGGACAGTGTGACCAGAATGCCTGTTTACTCTGTCGTGTCTCAACAGAAACCCCCATTAGGGCGTCGAGATGATGTCTCAGAAGGGGGACTGTTTTTGGGAGAAAGCGTGACCGTTTCCTGGGCTATTGACTGTCATCTTGCCCTCCTAGGCCCTGCCATTTTGTTCCCTAGGTCAGGGTGTTTTGGGGAGCTGGTCCATTTTCTCTGCAAGCTTCTGGGAAATAGATGTTTAGCTCTAGCTGGGTGTAGGGTTAATGCATTCAGGGGGGCAGAGAGGGGAGCTAAACTGGTTGAGGGTCATGGCAGCACAATGGGAACCCCTGAGGGGACCCATGGAGGGCTAAGCAAAAGCCAGACATGTTACACTCCTGGGGGTAAGCGGCTGGGAGTTCACGAGGTGTCTGTGGGGCACGAGGGGCCGAGGCCCAGCCTCTGTGTGTGTGTGGGAACCACTCTCTTGAAGAAGGTGGCTCTGGGGGGCAGTGGGGAGGGGGTCCATTGGGGGCCTAGATGCACAGCCATTGCTGCTCCTCACTAGTGGGACTTGGGGGTCTCAGGACAGCGGGACCGCCGTGCGGTCGGAAGACAAGGGGGGCTCCGGACATGTCAGCCACTTCCTCCTGCAGGACCCGCGTGGCAGGGTACCTTGTGGCCAGGTGTTCTGTGTTCTAAAAGCACCTCAGTGGGTGGAATAAACGTTTTCTCCTGTAATAAAGGCCTTGTGCGTGTGGTGTGTGGCCAGCAGCATGCCCCTTCCCGAGGCCTGTTCGCTCTTGTTTTGTGGGGAAGACTGTGCTCACACTTTCTAGGAAAACAGCTGCTCTTTCGCGGAAGCTAAGTGTTTATAGTCAAGTGCTCATTTTCCTCTGTGGTCTGGCCTTTCTGAGCCATCTCAGACCCACAGGCCACTCAGACCACTAAATGGGGAACTGCTCTCAGGCTGCCTGCAGGGCCTGAAATCCTGCGCCAGACTCCTGGCGGGGCCTCGGGGCATCTGGGGGCAGCAGCTGGACTCTCAGGAGCTGGCCGGGGCTCCTCAGGGGTCTCATGGGTGGCTGTTTGGTGAGTGGCCCAGGAGGACCCGAGGGGGCGGATGGTGCACCTGCCCGGCTCCCTGATGCCTCCCTGGACAGTTTCCACGAGCTCCTGTGTGGGGGCAGCGTTCAGGGGTGAGGCCAAGGGAAGACCCCATTTCCTCTCCTTTCATGTTCACTGGTGAGCTCTTGAAACCACCGGCCCCTCTCACTTCCAAGGAAGACGCCTCCCCCAGCTTTTGCTGGAAATAGCCACCACACAGGGTCCCTTGGGCACAGACGAGCGTCAAGGACACCTGGCCGAGGGCGCCAGCCTCAGGCTGACCAGCGACCTCTGGCCTCTGGCTCAGGGTCAGTAGCCCAGCTGGTCAATCAGACTGTCCAGATCTCATGGCTTTGATTGCAGAGAAACGGGAAGCCCTGGTCACTTAGCCGGGAGATCTGGGAGGAGAGACCAGAGTAGAAATGAGAACAAGGGCTCAGAGCAGGTGGAAGAGACCCTGGGGGGCAACTGGGCAGCTCTCAGGAGCTGAGTGAGGGTGTCTGGGCCCCTGCCGTGGGGTCCCCGAGGCCACCCAAGTCCAGAACTGCCCAACTCAGGATCTCTGGTCCTTGAGCAGGCGAGGGGCTTGACCTTGGCCTCCCCCTGGAGCTGGCTGGAGTGGATCTCCGCTGTCACTGCCAGTCGAGTCAGGCCAGCAGTGGGAGTGGCAGCTGGTTCCGTGTGACTTCCCTCAGACCCACCCCCAGCCCCAGTTCTGGGGCCCTGACCCCCGACCCCCGTGGTCCATTTGCCTAGCCAGCTCTGGGGCTGAGCGCCCCGCAGCCTGACCCTGCAAGGGAGTCAGGGCACCGTCCAGGCCTGGGGGGGGTGACGGCTGGGCTTGGCCTCCTGCCTCCTCCCGATCCTGAAGCAAGAGCAACACCTGCCCCCCACCAGGCCCCCCCCCGGCCCCTACCCCCGCCGCCGTTTTTTCAGCACCAGACACACTCCTAACCCAACCTCCCCTGTGGGGTTGTGCTTTTGTGTGTAGCATGTGCTTCCGAAGCCAGGACTTGTGTTTTCTGCTTTAAATAGGCCCACCTTCCAAAGCGTCCTCAGGAACCTGCCAAGTCTCGGGCACCAGGTGGGGCAGGAAGGTGCTGGCTGCCTGAGACGGGGGTTCACACGCTCCTGTCAGAGACAGGCCCCGCTGGAGACCTCTGTGCCATCCCTAAGGGCTAAGGGAGGGTGGCTCTTCTTGCCTCAACCCCACTCCGTCTCGCTGCAACAAGACAACCTTCCTTTGCTCCACGGTCACCGCCCAGCAGGTGATGCCGGATGTTACCTCGACAGCCCTGTTACCAGTGTGAACCCCAGTCCTGAACCGGGGGAGGGGAAGAGGCAGCAAGAATAATTCACTAGCCCTCTGGGGCTTCCGGGGATGTGCTTTGAAAGCAAAGGACTTACATCCCTTTGTCCCCAGGGGGGCATTGGCCTCCCAGTGAGGCATCTAGAGGCCTCGGTCCTGGAAAATCTCAGGGAGCAGAGAGGAGTGGAGAGGCCCCGGGGTGGGGGTGGGCAGTTTTAGGATGTCTGTGTGAAGAATGCTTTAGGGAGGAGAGGGGGCCTAATGGCGTTAGGCAGGCTTGGGGAGTCTGCTTCCTCCCTCTGGTGTGGGGCCTCTGGAAGCCTCATGGGACTGGCCCCAGACCTCGTACTGGCCAGTGGAGCCGGGGGCACAGCTGCCGGATCCTGCTCCTGCTGCCAAAGAGCTGGTTCTGGGGTTGGGGTGCCCGCTCCCCTTTCTCCACCTGGCTCCCCTGAGCATCTGGGGGAGTGGTTGGTGCTGCGGGGGGAGGACTGGGTTAGAAGTGGGCACCCCCCCCCCCCCGCTGAGGCTGACAGGGTCGGAAGAGGCCTGGGGCTCCCCTGCTGCCCGGTCACTCTGGGTCTGGTGAACTCTAGTAGGATCGACGCACACACCCACCATCTAAAGACGCTGTGTCTTCACAGGTGGCTTTGGCGTCACGCGTGGGCATTAATTACTTGGTGCTACTGCCTTAGCGCACGTAGGGTTTGTTACGGGGGGGAAATAAAATGAGCTATAAAATGAGGGAAAGCCTTTCATTTTGTCTTATGATCTCAAATTCAAACTAACCACCTTTGGTGTTTTCCTGCTTTGGGGGAACCGGGCCCCTGGATGGGATAAATATTTCACTCAGGTTGTCCTGCCTTCACACTCTTGATTTCAATTCGGAATTACTGTTTTCATGATGATACTGAATATTTACTGAACTCACAGAAGATGTGAATGGAACACCTTTGGATGGGATGGGGCGATGCCTTACACTCCACGGAAGCCAAACCTTCAAAACCAGGCAACACGCATGTTATTCTTGGTGTGAGAACAGATCGGCGGGACTTGCAGGGGTCTGGGTGGCGGGGAGCCCGTGGGGGTGGCATGGGGAGGGGGCACATGCTGGCTACACCCCCGCTGTCACTGCCACGAGGTGAATGCCCCCCTTGGCCGTCCTGGGGTGTTTCCACGGCCCAGGCAAGGGGGAGGCCCCGGGCCCCCCGCCAAATTGGGAGGAGCCTTCTGGACACTGCCTTTGCCGGGCCCTTCTGTGGTTTAGACTAACCACCGAAACTGTGCAGTGTTTAAAATAATTGATGCAGGGGCGCCTGGGTGGCTCAGTTGGTTAAGCGACTGCCTTCGGCTCAGGTCATGGTCCTGGAGTCCCGGGATCGAGTCCCGCCTCGGGCTCCCTGCTCAGCGGGGAGTCTGCTTCTCCCTCTGACCCTCCCCCCTCTCGTGCTTTCTATCTCTCATTCTCTCTCTCTCTCTCAAATAAATAAATAAAATCTTAAAAAAAAAATAAAATAGTTGATGCACAAGTGTGGGATTTCACATTTCCTATCCATGCCACTAATGAGCAGCTTAGCCCTCCATGTTAATAGGTGCTGTGAATCGGCTTCTGGTTGGTGTCCTACGCCAATTACCCGGGGTCTGAATTAAGGCCAGGCTTGCCCCTCGTGGCCTAAGTCAGGAGGATTTGCTCTATCATTTGTTGCTTAGCAGTTTCTCCGGGGGTTTTTGGAGGATTATGCATTGCTGTAAATAACCCGAAACTACTCTTGGACATAAAGCCGTAAGTAACCGGGGGCAGGACTCAGATGTGGGGTGTGACTGCCCTGCCAGCACCGGCTCCACCGTGACATTTGTTCTCAGCATCCGCACTCCTTACTTACCGTCTTTCTGCTGAGCTGGCCAGATTTAAAAGTCAGCGCAGTGCTGAACGTTGTGCACATAAAGTCTGAATTAGAATGAGTCCACAGGGGGCTGGGATCGCGGTAGTGCTGGGGTCCCTGGCCTGGCGGGCCGTCCCCGTTGCTGCCAGGCTCTCCGTGACCGTAAATGGGCCATGTGGGAAATGCTCCACCTGCTCGAGGGCTGGGGCCCCTGGCAGTCTCAGGCATCCTGTCACTTCTGGCTGAACACCCCTGTCCTGCTGGGGTCTGGACCCACACTCACAGCCCTGGCCTCTTCTGCCTGAGCTCCAGCTACTCTGGGCTGCCTCTGTTCAGCCCCCTCATGTGCTGGCCCTTTCCCACCTGGAGGCTTGGCAGGAAATGGTCTACCCCTTCCTTCTTCCCCTCTCTTGGGAGGCCCGTCCCCAGCCTGGGCAGGCTGTCCCTCCTCCCTTCAGGGGCCATCGCCATCCCCTTTCCAGCTCTTGGTGCATGACAGATTTGTCTGTGTCTGACCATTTCCGCACCCCCCCCAAGCCCAGTGGCTGTCTCAGAGTGTCTTTCATCTAACAGATAGGTGGGGGAATGGGGTGTCCCCCTAGGGGGACTGGTGGCCAGACCAGCTCTGGGCACCCCTCTGGAAGACATCAGGTGGCAATCATGGGTGAGGTCAGGTGTACAGTGGCCAGATGGGACCTGCCCAGCAGGGGCTCTTTGTCCAGCAAGGCTGGAAGAGCAGGCTTGGTGTCGATGTTCCTGGAGGAACCCATAGGCCTGGCTTCCCATGTGTAGGGCAGTGAAGCCGATGACACGTTGAAAAATCAGCATTGGAGGCTGACCGATAGCTGGGCTGGTGCTCGTAGATGTACTCAGGTTCCGGAATAACAGAGGGGACATAGCTAGCTCGTGTTAAGGTGGAGTTTGGAAACTTCCCACATGGAGTTGTCACTCCGCCCACATGGAGAATTAGTGTCAGGTTGAATACGTGTCTGGGTGGGGAGCACCCGGTGGCTCTGATGCTCCCCCCACTCTCGGCTGCCAGTCTCGACCTAGTGACGGTGTTCACACGTGGGAATCTTCCAGCACAGCTGCTCTAGAATATTGCCTCATCTTTCATCAACTAGTAATATTTAAAATACATATATTCTTATACAAGGAAAACCATGATTCCAGAAGGACTTTGTTCCAGAACACCGATCGGAGCCTCGGTCACAGAGGCCACGCCCTGGCAACACCTTGCGTGTCCAGGGCCGAGGACGCCACAGACGTGGAGGATGAGCCACCCATACCCAGACGGAGTTTATTAGGAGAGAAAAGCAAATCTCAGAGAAACATACGCATCCTGTTCTTGTTTTTGTAGAACAAACAAAACCAAAGCCCCTGTAACTGTGTCTTTGCCTGAACGGCTGTACGTTTATGTCTGTCTGAGTGGGAGAAAAAGACAAATGCATTCATGACGCTTTTCTAACACGGGTTTCCTGCGGAGAGCTGATGCGGGTGGAGGGAGACGCCGTCCGGGGAAGGAGCAGACAGGAAGCTGGAAGGGAACCAGCCTAGGCTTTCCATGCGGTCCGTATGATGCCAGCACAGGGGCGATGTCTTTAGGCTGCATCTGTGGTCGTGTGTCCAAGGTTCCCCAAAGCGCTCCCTGCCGTTAGGTTTTCAGGTCCCGATGGTCGAGGAAAGGCTGGTCCTGGTTCTTTCCCTGGGTCTCGGAGGAGGCCTGGCGGCCCCCTAGTGCTGTGTCGGGGCTGCTGGTGGCGGCCGGAGACCGTCCATCAGGTCGTGGCCTCCCGCGCTCAGATGTGGCCGTGTGAGGCGGGACTGGGGCGAGACGCTGGTGGCGGAAGGTCGGACTGTGCTCTGGACCGGGTCTCCCCAGGCCGCGACGTGCAGGCTCTCAGAAAGCAACGGCTCGGGGCAGAGACACTGAGACAGAGAGTTGGGGGTTCCTGCTCCCGGATGCTTTACATGAAAACTTATGAAATAATAAGCCACAGAACATAAAACAGAACATCTCCCATTTGCTAGTAATTAAATGCTTAAACATTTAAATTATCCATATCTTATGCTTATCAAATTGCTGGTAGCCTTAAGGCTGTAAAAACAGGCGGTTCTCAAGTTCCCCAGATGTTCCGTCACCTCGCTGCGGTAAATCTCCCGTTGTCAATTAAACCTCTGACAGGGGAATGGTGCTTCAAAAGCGAACATTAGCTCCAGCATGCAACAGAACCCGCCAGTATCAGGATTCCCATTATTAAGGGAGTAAATCTCCTTCTAGAATAAAGAATAAATACCATGTTTTTACTAGAAAAATGATGTGGGAAGATGGCCTCCAGAGATTATCTGACAAACACCCTCAAAGAAACATATCTTGGTGTGTTTACTGCGACAAACCTTCTCTAAATTGAACACCAGCTGAAGCCCTGCCCTGCTCAATGCTGGGTACACCGTCCTCCTTCCCCTGCTGAATTAAGGTGAGACACTCGGCAGCAGCCTGCGCTCATCGTTCTAGAACTCCCTGAGGCTCCCGCAGAACAGAAGGATGGGAATGAGCAGAAAGGCAAAGAGACCACAGAAGGGGCTTCATCTTCACCCAGCAGCCCGTGACTGGAGTCCAGAATAGCCTTCACCTGAGATGGTCGACCAGGGCCTCTCACCTGCCCGTCTAGCCAGGTTGGGCAAAGGGAGGGTAACTCCCTGACCCTGGCCAACACCATTAGCACTTCTCTTTTGGAATAGGGAAGAAGGAAGCCATGCAACATCTGGCTTAGACCAGGAAAATATGTCCTTATGAGCACAAGAAAACAAAGTATGTTTGGTAGGATTACTTCTCTGGACTTCTCAGTCTTGCCCAGAGCTTTGGCTCTCTTGTGCATGGTGGCCAACCACTGGGAGCGTCTCAGGTGCTACTGTCGTGTAACAAATCACCCTGGAACTTAGTGGTCATCTCATTATGCTCACTGATTCAGAAGGTCAGGGATTGGACAGGGGCACTGGGGATGGCTGGTCTCTGACACACAGTGTCTGTCTAGGGCCTTAGCTGGGAAGACTTGGGGGCTGGGGGTGATCTGATAGCTGGGCACTGGAATCATCCAGAGGCATGGTCACCCACTCTTGGAGCCTGGCCTGGGAGGACTAAAAACCAGGGCCTCTCCAGCTGGCCTGGCTTGCTTACAGCATGGTGGCCTGAGGTGGCTCAAGGTGAAGCATGAGTGTTCCAGTGAGCAAGACGGAGCAACGCAACTCTTATGACCTCGGAGGTCACCGGGGTCACTTCTGCCTCCTGTGACTTGCACACATTTTTCTCGTGGCCAAATCTAATCTGGAGTCATGCAGGGGAAGGGGCTTCTGGGAAATGCAGTTCTAGCCCCCGTAGATGGTACTGCCCACCTGGTTGGGGGCAGGGATCTGTTCTCGAGTTCTGTCTTGCTAATGTAGACTTTCTGTTTTGGAGCCTGGGGGTTTTATGAGGGTGATGCCATGTTGGGGGCAAATATGACTTAGGCCCCTTGTCTGCTGCCAACTGTCGCTGTGCCATCAGGCCACAGTGGGCTGGAGGCCTGCAGATCCTGGGGGAATGGGGGAAGCTGCACCTGGACGGGAGTGTGGGGTGTGGGGCTTCTTAGGGGGGTTTTTCCCAGGGGTGCCTTTCACCTCTACAGGGTGTGCAGGCTAAAGAAGCATTAGTGTGAAGTTTGGAGAGTTAGGAGTTCGGACAGCCAACGTCCTTCAACAAAGGAACTGTGTTTTACAAACTTGGCCTTCTCGAAGATGCACTTTACCAAAGCTCATAAATCCAAGTCGTCTGAGAAAAGGCCAAGGAAGAAAATGCCATTTCAGTCATTTAAGTGAGTCTGCTTAGCTTGCATGCCACACGCTTGACTGGTTGTAGATCTTCCCCTTTATGACTGCTGCCAGGAGCTTCGTGACCAGCACGGATGTGCAGGGACAGAGGCTGGGGGCACCCGGACACAGAGAGGCTGCACCAGTGTAGGTACCCACGGCCCACCGGGCTCGGGACAGCAGCTTCCAGTGAGAAAGCAAGAAAACCATCATTGCCCATCTGCTTGTCATCTATATATCCTCTTTGGAAAAGTATCTGTTCAAATCTTTTGCCATTAAAAAACCTGGGTTTTTAGATTTCTTATGGTTGAATTAGACAATTATTTATATATTCTAGATACAAGTCCTTTATCAGCTTTATGATTTGAAATATTTCCCCCAGTCTGTGACTTATCTTTTCTTCTCTTAACAGTGCCTTTCAAAGAGTAGTTATTCTTAATTTTGATGAAGTCCAGTTTACTAACTTTTTCCTATGGATCACGCTCTTGGTGTGATCCTTCTTCTTCAAGAACTCTTTGCCTAATCTAAAGGGTTATAGTTTCTCCTGTGTTTTATTTTAGGGGTATTATAATTTTTCATGTTACATTTGAGCCTATGATCTATTTTGAGTTAATTTTTGTATAATGTGTACAGTATAGGTTGAGCTCATTGCTTTTTTTGCATCTGGATGTCCACTCGCTCCAGAAATGTTTGTCAAAAAGATAACCCTTTCCCCATTGAATTACCTTTGCACTTTTGTCCAAGATCAATTGACCATATTTGTGTGGGTTTATTCTGGATTTTTGATTCTTTTCCACTGATAGATGTGATTATTCTTTCACCAATATCACACTATCTTAATCACAGTGGTTTTAGAGTAAGTAAATATCTGGCAACACGAGCCTGCCAACTCTGTTCTTTTAAAAAAATATTTGTCTATTGTGGCTCCTTTGCTTTTCCATAGAAATTTTAGAATAAGCATCTGCATGTCTATAAAAAATCCTTCTGTGAATTTATCTGGGAATGTGTTAAATGTATAGATCATTTTGGGGAAAATTGACATCCTAACTACACTGAATGTTTCAATCCATGAACATGGCTTGTCTTTCCATTTATTCATCTCTTCTTCAATTCCTCTCACCAGCATTTTGTAGTTTTCAGTCTATAGATCTTTTACTTACTTTGTTAGATTCATGCCTACATAGTTCATTTTTTGGAGCTGAAGTAAATGAGATTGTTTTTAAAATTTTCTTTTCTAATCATTCATTGCTGGTATGTAGAAAATAGGTGATTTTTTTTTTTGTACATTGACCTTTTATTTTGTGAGAAGATTTATAATTCATGTATAGGTTCTAGGACCTTTTTTTGGGGGGGGTGTAGATCCCATGAGATTTTCTGAATCATCTTGTATATAGGGACAGTTTTATTTCTTCCTCTTTCATCTGTGTGCCTTTTTATTTCTTTTTCTTATGTTATTGCATTGGCTATAATTAGTACAATATTGATTAGGGATGGAAAAAGAAAGAGAAGACATCCTTGCCTTATCACCAATATTATAGCAAAAGCATTTAGTCTTTAACCGTTAAATAACATGTTATTCATAGATTTTTTTTTTTTTTTTTGGTAAATGTGCTTTATTAAGCTCAGGGTGCGCCCGGGTGGCTCAGTCAGTTAAGTGTCTGCCTTTGGCTCAGGTCATCATGTCAGGGTCCTGGGATCAAGCCCTGTGTTGGGCTCTCTGCTCAGCGGAGAGTCTGCTTCTTCTGCTCCCTCTCCTTCTGTGATCTCTCTCGCTTTGTCTCAAATAAATAAATAAAATCTTCATAAATAAGGAAGTTATTTTCTCTCTTTCCTGAGAGTGAAAGGATGTGGAATTTTGTCAAATATGTTTTCTGCTAATTTAAGCTACAGGATTATGTGATTATATTTTTTAATCTGTTACTGTGGTAGGTTCCATTAATTGATTTACAAGTGCTGCATCAACTTGGCAATCAACAAAGCCCAGTTGATTGTGATGTATTGTTCTTTTAATATATTGCTGGATCCAGTTTGCCAATGTTGAACATTTTGTGTTTGTGTTCATGAGTAATATTGGTCTGTAGTTTTTTTTCCTTAAATTTTTTTATTGTTCTGTTAATCACCATACATTACTTCATTAGTTTTTGATGTAGTGTTCCATGATTCATTGTTTGTGCATAACACCCAGTGCTCCATGCAGAACGTGCCCTCTTTAATACCCATCACCAGGCTAACCCATCCCTCCACCTCCTTCCCCTCTAGAACCCTCAGTTTGTTTTTTAAAGTCCATCGTCTCTCATGGTTCATCTCCCCCTCCAATTTATCCCCCTTCATTCTTCCCCTCATTCTATCTTCTTTTTCTTTTTTCTTAACATATGTTGCATTATTTGTTTCAGAGGTACAGATCTGCGATTCAACAGTCTTGCACAATTCACAGCATTCACCATAGCACATACCCTCCCCACTGTCCATCACCCAGGCACCCCATCCATCCCTCCCACCCCCACTCCAGCAACTCTTAGTTTGTTTCCTGAGATTAAGAATTCCTCTTATCAGTGAGGTCATATGATACATGTCCTTCTCTGATTGACTTATTTCACTCAGCATAACACCCTCCAGTTCTATCCACGTCATTGCAAATGGCAAGATCTCATTCCTTTTGATGGCTGCATAATATTCCATTGTATATATACCAAATCGTCTTTAACCATTCATCTGTCGATGGACATCTTGGCTCTTTCCACAGTTCGGCTATTGTGGACATTGCTGCTATAAACATTGGGGTGCACGTACCCCTTCGGATCCCTACATTTGTATCTTTGTGGTAAATACCCAGTAGTGCAATTGCTGGATCATATGGTAGCTCTATTTTCAACTGTTTGAGGAACCTCCATACTGTTTTCCAGAGTGGCTGCACCAGCTCGCATTCCCACCAACAGTGTAGGAGGGTTCCCCTTTCTCGGCATCCCCCAACATCTGTCATTTCCTGACTTGTTAATTTTAGCCATTCTGACGGGTGTGAGGTGGTATCTCATTGAGGTTTTGATTTGGATTTCCCTGATGCCGAGCAATGTTGAGCACTTTTTCATGTGTCTGTTGGCCATTTGGATGTCTTCTTTGGAAAAATATCTGTTCATGTCTTCTGCCCATTTCTTGATTGGATTATTTGTTCTTTGGGTGTTGAGTTTGATAAGTTCTTCATAGATTTTGGATACTAGCCCTTTATCGGATATGTCATTTGCAAATATCTTCTGCCATTCTGTCGGTTGCCTTTTGGTTTTGTGGACTGTTTCTTTTGCTGTGCGAAAGCTTTTTATCTTGATGAAATCCCAATAGTTCATTTTTGCCCTTGCTTCCCTTGCCTTTGGCAATGTTTCTAGGAAGAAGTTGCTGCGGCTGAGGTCGAAGAGGTTGCTACCTGTGTTCTCCTTTAGGATTTGATGGACTCCTGTCTCACGTTTAGGTCTTTCAACCATTTGGAGTCTATTTTTGTGTGTGGTGTAAGGAAATGGTCCAGTTTCATTCTTCTGCATGTGGCTGTCCAATTTTTCCAACACCATTTGTTGAAGAGACTGTCTTTTTTCCATTGGACATTCTTTCCTGCTTTGTCAAAGATGAGTTGACCATAGAGTTGAGGGTCCATTTCTGGACTCTCGATTCTGTTCCATTGACCTATGAGTCTGTTTTTGTGCCAGTACCATACTGTCTTGATGATGACAGCTTTGCAATAGAGCTGGAAGTCCGGAATTGTGATGCCACCAGCTTTGCTTTTCTTTTTCAAGATTCCTCTGGCTATTCAGGGTCTTTTCTGGTTCCATAAAATTTTAGGATTATTTGTTCCATTTCTTTGGAAAACAGTGGATGGTATTTTGATGGGGATTGCATTAAATGTGTAGATTGCTCTAGGTAGCATTGACATCTACACAATGTTTGTTCTTCCAATCCATGAGCATGGAACGTTTTTCCATTTCTTTGTGTCTTCCTCAATTTCTTTGTGAGTATTTTATAGTTTTCTGAGTACAGATCCTTTGCCTCTTTGGTTAGATTTATTCCTAGGTATCTTATGGTTTTGGGTGCAGTTGTAAATGGGATCGACTCCTTGGTTTGTCTCTCTTCTGTCTTGTTGTTGGTGTATAGGAATGCCACTGATTTCTGTGCATTGAAATTATACCCTGCCACTTTACTGAATTCCTGTATGAGTTCTAGCAGTTTTGGGGTGGAGTCTTTTGGGTTTTCCACCTACAGTATCATATCATCTGCAAAGAGTGAGAGTTTGACTTCCTCTTTGCCGATTTGGATGCCTTTGATTTTTTTGGTTGTTGTTGTTGTTGTCTGATTGCTGTGGCCAGGACTTCTAATACTATGTTGAATAGCAGTGGTGAGAGTGGACATCCCTGCCGCGTTCCTGACCTTCAGGGGAAAGTTCTCAGTTTTTCCCCATTGAGAATGATATTCGCTGTAGGTTTTTCATAGACGGCTTTATGATATTGAGGTAGGTACCATCTATCCCTATACTCTGAAGAGTTTTGATCAAGAAAGGATGTTGTACTTTGTCAAATGCTTTTTCTGCATCTATTGAGAGGATCATATGCTTCTTGTTCTTTCTTTTGTTAATGTATTATATCACGTTGATTGATTTGCGGATGTTGAACCAAACTTGAAGCCCAGGGATAGATCCCACTTGGTCATGGTGAATACTCCTTTTAATGTACTGTTGGGTCCTATTGGCTAGTATTTTGGTGAGAATTTTTGCATCCATGTTCATCAAGGGTATTGGTCTATAATTCTCCTTTTTGATGGAGTCTTTGTCTGGTTTGGGGACCAAGGTAATGGTGGCCTCATAAAATGAGTTTGGAAGTTTTCCTTCCATTTCTATTTTTTGGAACAGTTTCAGGAGAATAGGTATTAATTCTTCTTTAAATGTCTGATAGAATTCCCCTGGGAAGCCATCTGGCCCTGGGCTTTTATTTCTTGGGAGATTTTTGATGACTGCTTCAATTTCCTTAGTGGTTATAGGTCTGTTCAAGTTTTCTATTTCTTCCTGGTTCAATTTTGGTAGTTGATACATCTCTAGGAATGCACCCATTTCTTCCAGGTTATCTAATTTGCTGGCACAGAGTTGCTCATAATATGTTCTTATAATTGTTTGTATTTCTTTGGTGTTGGTTGTGATCTCTCCTCTTTCATTCATGATTTTGTTGATGTGGGTCATTTCTCTTTTCTTTTGGATCAGTCTGGCCAGGAGTTTATCAATCTTGTTAATTCTTTCAAAGAACCAGTTCCTAGTTTCGTTGATCTGTTCTACTATTCCTTTGGTTTCTATTCATTGATTTCTGCTCTGATCTTTATTTTTCTCTTCTCCTGCTGGGTTTAGGCTTTATTTGCTGTTCTTTCTCCAGCTTCTTTAGGTGTAGGGTTCGGTTGTGTATTTGAGACCTTTCTTGTTTCTTGAGAAAGGCTTGTATTGCTATATACTTTCCTCTCAGGACTGCCTTTGCTGTATCCCAAAGATTTTGAACAGTTGTGTTTTCATTTTCATTGGTTTCCATGAATTTTTTAATTCTTCTTTAATTTCTTGGTTGACCCATTCATTCCTTAGTAGGATGCTCTTTAGCCTCCATGTATTTGAGTTCTTTCCGACTTTCCTCTTGTGATTGAGTTCTAGGTTCAAAGCACTGTGGTCTGAAAATATGCAGGGAATAATCCCAATCTTTTGGTACCGGTTGAGACCTGATTTATGACCTAGGATGTGATCAATTCTGGAGAATGTTCCATGGGCACTAGAGAAGAACGTGTATTCCGTTGCTTTGGGATGGAATGTTCTGAATATGTCTGTGAAGTCCATTTGGTCCAGTGTGTCATTTAAAGTCTTTATTTGCTTGTTGATCTTTTGCTTAGATGATCTGTCCTTTTCAGTCAGGTGGGTGTTAAAGTCCCTCACTCTATTGTATTGTTATCAATGTGTTTCTTTGCTTTTGTTATTAATTACCTTGTATAATTGGCTGCTCCCATGTTAGGGGCATAGATATTTACCATTGTTAGATCTTCTTGTTGGATAGATCCTTTAAGTAGGATATAGTGTCCTTCCTCATCTCTTATTACAGTCTTTGTTTTAAAATCTAATTTGTCTGATATAAGGATTGCCGCCTCAGCTTTCTTTTGGTGTCCATTAGCGTGGTCAATTGTTTTCCACCCCCTTACTTTCAATCTGGGTGTGTCTTTGGGTAAAATGAGTCTCTTGCACACAGCATATCGATGAGTCTTGTTTTTTAATCCAATCTGATAGCCTGTGTCTTTTGATTGGGGCATTTAGCCCCTTTACATTCAGGGTAACTATTGAAAGGTATGAATTTAGTGCCATTGTATTGCCTGTAAGGTGACTGTTACTGTATATTGTCTGTTTTCCTTTCTGGTCTATGCTGCTTTTAGGCTCTCTCTTTGATTAGAGGACCCCTTTCAATATTTCTTGTAGGGCTGATTTCGTGTTTGCAAATTCCTTTAGTTTTTGTTTGTCCTGGAAGCTTTTTATCTCTCCTTCTATTTTCAACGACAGCCTAGCTGGATATAATATTCTTGGCTGCATATTTTTCTCGTTTAGTGCTCTGAAGATATCATGCCAGTCCTTTCTGGCCTGCCAGGTCTGTGGATAAGTCTGTTGCCAATCTAATGTTTCTACCATTTTAGGTTACACATCTCTTCTCCCGAGCTGCTCTCAAGATTTTCTCTTTGTCTCTGAGAATCGTAAGTTTTACTGTTAGATGTCGGGGTGTTGACCTATTATTATTGATTTTGAGAGGGGTTCTCTGTGCCTCCTGGATTTTGATGCCCGTTTCCTTCCCCACATTAGGGAGGTTCTCTGCTATTATTTGCTCCAATATACCTTCTGCCCCCCTCTCTCTTTCTTCTTCTTCTGGGATCCCAATTATTCTGATGTTGTTTCGTCTTATCGTATCGCTTATCTCTCGAATTCTGCCCTCGTGATCCTGTAGTTGTTTCTCTCTCTTTTTCTCAGCTTCTTTATTTTCTGTCATTTGGTCTTCTATATCACTGATTCTCTCTTCTGCCTCATTTATCCTAGCAGTGAGTGCCCCCATTTTTTATTGCACCTCATCAATAGCCTTTTGGATTTCGACTTGGTTAGATTTTAGTTCTTTTATTTCTCCAGAAAGGTTTCTCTAATAACTTCCATGCTTTTTTCAAGCCCAGCTAGTATCTTTAAAATCATGATTCTGAACTCTAGGTCCAACATCGTACTAATGTCCGTATTGAGTAGGTCCCAGGCAGACGGTACTACCTGTTTTTCTTTTTGTTGAGTAGTTTTTTTTTGTCTTGTCATTTTGTCCATAGGAGAATAGATGAATGAGAGAACAAAATGCTAACAGGTTAACAACGTCCCCAGCAAATATACTCTAAAGAAATCAGAAAAGACCTGAAACCAGGGGAAAATAAATGGAAAGAAAGAAAAAAGAAAGTGGAAAAAAAAAGAAAAAGAAAAAGATAAAAACTAACAAAACAGAACAAAACAAAACAAAAAAACAGAATATGATCAAATATGATCAGGCTGGTGCATAGATCAGTGTCATACACTTGATTTTCGGTGTATTTTGGTCTGTTAGAAGAAAGTGCCTCCTAAAATTTCAAAGAAAGAAAGACTTAACTATGTACAATGAAGGGTTGATATGATGAAGTGATGGAATATGCTTGTAAAGATGAAAATAATAAAAAATTTTAAAAAAGGAATTGATAAAAGGTGTTTGAAAAAAGACAGAAGAGGGTTAAAAAAAGTAAGAAAAAAAGGGGAGAGAATGTGATCAGGCAGGAGACTAGAACAAAGCCATACACTAGAGATTTAGGGTATATTTTGATTTGTTAGAAGAAACTGTATCTCAAAATTTTAAAGAGAGAACAACTTATATATATATGCCAAAAATAAGGGTAACTACTATGAAGGGATAGAATATGACTCTAAAAATGAAGAAATAAAATTTTTTTTTTTTAAAAAAGGGATTGATAAGATGGTGGTTGAAAAAGGGAAAAAGAAAAATTAAATAAAAAAAGACAGTTAAAAAAATTAACTTTGAAAGACTAATGAATCATCGTAAAAAAGCCATGAATTCTATGTGCAGTGTTCCCCTAGCGCTGGAGTTCTCCCGTTCTCCTTGATCGGTAAACTTGGTCTTGGCTTGCTGGCTGTTCGTGCTGATCTTCTGGGGGAGGGGCCTGTTGCCGTGGTTCCCAAATGTCTTTGCGGAGGCAGAATTGCCCCGCCCTTGTCGGTCCGGGCTAAGCAAGCTGCTCGGGTTTGCTCTCAGGAGCTTTTGTTCCCTGCAAGCTCTCGGTACAGCTTTGGAGGACCAGGGTGAAAATGGTGGCCTCCCAGTATCCGCCCGGAGGAGCTGAGAACTCGGGGCCCCGCTCCTCAGTGCGCCCCCAGAGAAAAGCAGTCACTCCCTTGTCCCCGGTCTCCGGCCGCACTCCGTGCTCACCCGGCCTGTGACCGAGCGTTTCTATCTCTGGCACCCGACCCCGTGTGGAGTCTCCAAACCCAGCAGATCCCTGCGGTGCGCTCCCGCGCCGCTCCTCCCGGGGGAGGAAGGGGAGTCTCCCCGGATCTGCCGCTTGTTGGGTCCCTGCTGGAGGAGCAGTGGCCCGACTGGGCCGCGGATCACAGTTTATGGCAACCCCGAGCTGAGAGCCCGCGCCTCGGCTCCGTCTCTGCAGCCGGCTTCCCCGCTCCAATCCCTGGGAGCTCTGCCGCACTCAGGCACCCCCGGTCTTTCTGTGACCCCGAGGGTCCTTAGACCACACTGTCCCGCGAGGGTTCCACCCCCGCTTAGCCACTGCAGCGACCTCCCTCAGCGGAGCCGACTTCTAAAAGTTCCGATTTTGTGCTCCGCGGCTCTAGCACTTGCCAGAAGCGGCCGACGGAGGCCCCCTCCCCCGCCGTCTATCCTCCCGAATATCGCCTGGATTCACTTCTCTGCACGTCCTACCTTCCAGTAAGTGGTCGCTTCTCTGTTCAGAGAGTTGTTGCTACTCTCCTCTTCGATCTCCTGTTGAGTTCGTAGGTGTTCAGAATGGTTTGATCCCTATTCAGCTGAATTCCTGAGACCAGACGAAATCCAGGTCTCCCACTCCTCTGCCATCTTGTTTTTTTCTGGTCTGTACTTTTCTTGTACTGTTTTGTCTGATTTTGATATCAACGTAATCCTGCCCTCACAGAATTAAATTGAGAAGAGTTAACTGTCCTTCTGTTTTCTGGGAAGATTGTGGACTGTAGTATTACTTCTTCCTTAGGTGTTTAGCAGTGAAGTCATATGGTCCTGGAGTTTTACTTTTCTGGAAGTCCCCTCCCCCAATCTCTTTCTCTCTTTCTTACAAACAAATTCTTTTAATAGGATGATTCAGATGATCTATTTCTCCTTGAGTCAGTTTTGGTAATTTGTTTTTGAAGGAATTGGTCCATGTCATATAAGCTGTTCAATTTGTGTGTATAAAGTTGTGCTAAACATTACCTAATGATTCTGTAATGTCTGTGAGGTCCATAGCAATATTCCTTCATCATTCCTAATAATGGTGTTTTTGTATCTTTGTCTTTTTTTTTCTCTTGGTCAGACTGGCTAGGAGTTTTATCAATTTTACTGAACTCTTTTCAAAGGAGCAGCTTTTGGTTTCATTGATTTTTTTTTTTTTGATATTTTGGTATCGTTTTTCTGTTTTCAAAATTGATTTCTGCTCTTATCTGTTTTCCTTATGTCTTCTTACTCTGTGTTTATTTTGCTCTTTATTTTTCTGGTTTCTTAAGGTGGAAACATAGATTATTGATTTGAGTGCTTTCTTCTTTTCTAATATATGCATCTAATGGCATGAATTTCCTTTAAGCATTGCTTCATCTCCATTCCATAAATTTTAATATATTTTAATTTTCATTTAATTATAATGTCTTCTAATGTTTCTTTGATACTTCCTCTTTGACTCATGGGCTACTTAGAATTATTTTGTATAACTTTCAAGTATAAGGAGGTTTTCCAAATATTAATTTCTAGTTTAATTCCATTCCTGTTGAGGAACATACATTTTATGATTTCTATTCTTTTAAATGTGTGCTGGCTTGTTTTATGACCCAGGATATAGATCTGGTTTGCCTTGGCAAATGTCACATGTGCACTTTAACAAAACGTGCCTTCTGCTGCTTTGGAAAGAAGTGCTCTATAAACATCAGTTCTGTCCAGTCATTTGAAGAGCTTAGGTCTTCTATATCTTTGCTGACTTTCTCTCTACTTATTTTTTTATCGGTTGCTGAGAGAGAAGTGTTGAAATCTCCAATTACAATAGTCTATTTCTCTTTTCAGTTCAATCAGTTTTTGCCTCATATCTTTTATAGCACTGTTATCAGGCGCATATACATTTACGATGGTATTTGTTCTTGGTGAGTTGAGTCTTTTATGAACATGTCATGTCCCCTATTTGCCTGGTAATTTTTCTTCTGAATTCTTTTTTGTCTAATATTAATGTAGCCACTTTAGCCTTTGTTTGATTAGTTTTAGTTGTGTGTGTGTGTGTATAATCTAGCCATCTTTCTATTTTAATTCATCCATAACATTATATTTGAAATGGGCTTCTAGACAGTATATACTCGTATTTAAAAAAAAAATCCACTCTGACAATCTCTGCCTTTTAATTTGTATTTTTTGACCATTTGCATTTAATATAATTATTGATATGGTTGGATTTAGCTCTACTGTTTTATCATTTGTGTTCTGTTTTTTCCACAGCTTTTTGGTGTCTTTTATTTTGTCTGTTTCCATTTTTCTGCCTTCTTTGGGTTATTTGAACATTCATTTATATTTATATTTTAATTTACTTATTTATTTATACATTATATCTGCATGAAGGTCTCATTTTCCACAACAGTGACAGAGTGTGGCAGGGATACTGAGGCAGGCAGGCTGGGCATTCCTGGAGGTGTGGATGCCTCTGGCGGTGACTTTGTCCAAACTTCCCTAGATCTGCACAGTGGTCTTCCTTCTGCCCCTCCCTCCTTCTTGAGGGTCAGGCCCCACACAGTCTGACAGTTTACTCAGCTCCCCTGCTGTCTTGGAATTTTTCCATAAGACATTCTTTGCTCAGGGAACTCTGTCTTGGGGTCTGCTTCTCAGAGGACCCAGAAGCAAAGAAGACATGGTGGAGTGTTGTGTGATGGGCACAAACAGAAACACAGAGTAAAACTTCCTGGCTGAAAGCCACTGTGACATAGCCTGAGATGGCCAGTCTGCTGCCTTGTCCATCTGTTGGGGATATACAATCACAGAACTAAGGACTGGGCTTGGTGACCATATATGACAATGGGGTGGGGGCTTGGGTGCAGAGGGTGGACCCCAGAGTTAGAGGTGAGGGAGTTCTCTGCACTAGCTCTTGGGACTTGCTCACTGTTCTCAGAATTGGTTGAGCGGGACCTGGCCCTGGGTGGGAGACGACAAGTTCATGGTTTTTCCTCATACATCCAGAGACTTGTAATGGAGGCAGCCAGATGTTTGATTTGCACTTACAGATCTGTTTCCTTGAAGGTGATTTTGCACTGAAATTCAAGCGGCAGCAGAAGCACTACCTGGATATTGGGGTGGATGTGGACGATTTGTGTCTGGGACCAAACTTCTCCAGGCATCTGATCTGTGTCTAGCAGAGTACGATGGGTAGCTCTGCTTTCTGGTTCATAATCTCAGCTGGCTTATCTACTTTCTTAGCTGCAGACTTTTCCCCTCTTGCTTATTTCTGTGCGTTCAAAGCAGAAATAGCTTACAAGGAGGAGACCTCTGCCTTCCCCTTATTTACTTGCCATGGCTATGGAGAATGCACCCACTGTGTTCACTCTCACACTGCAGAGTGAGAACAAGCCTCTTCAGAATAAGCCCAAAACAGCAGACACAGGCTCCCTCTGTCTATGGAAGTAGACTGAGTCCTCTGCTGTGGTTTCAGGACGAATGCAGGCATAGACTTAGGCTGGAGACTGGAACTCAGCTGCCCAGTGGCCAAGCCAGGATAACATGCATTTATCTAAGGAACAGATAAATAGTGCTTCCTGTGAGTCAGGACTGCTCTGGGCCCTTCGTAAATGTCCATGATGAGGTACGGCTATTGTCTCTATTTTACGGAAGAGATGATGGATGTGCAGGGAGATCCATAAGTCGCAGGTGGCAGAACTTGGATCTTAGTCCATCAGTGTGGCTGCAGAAGGATGCTCCATCCACTACCCTAGCTGCCTCATGGACTCCTTCCTCTTTAGGGGGGACACACAATGTGGGAAAACAGAGCTGCACAGGTGGTCCAGATGACCAGTCTTCCCAGACAAACCTCTTGTAGCAATGGTGGTCTTGCTGCTGATAATGACACTGATGGTAAAGAAGCACTCCTACAAGCCAAGCGGGCATTTGCACAACTCCAGGTGACAACTTTACTTGGCCTGAGGTTTCCCACCTGCTCTGGTCCTCCCTCTAGGCCCTCCCCTCCCCAAGTCATCCCTGTTGCTATGGAATCTTTGTGGGCTGGGGCCGTGGGGGAGAACAGGTGGGTGGAGGTGGCTGGGCAGGGTCCTGCTGTCTGGGGCAGTGTTGACGCCCAGCCCACCCGAGGTCCCTGCTGTCCCACCCAAGGCCCCTGCTGGGCTCACACACTTGCCAACTCACCTCTGTCACTAACCTTGCCCAAAGGGAGATGAGAGGGCCTTACTGGTCCTGCTCAGAAAATCAGTCTTTACTGTTATTCAAATGCCGTTCCTGCCCAGAAAATTAGCTCTGTTAGCAATTATGGAGGAGGCTGAGTCCTTGCAGGGCACCCCGTGGGCAGGTGCTGCTGAGGGAAGTGAAGAGAGGAAATGCCTCCATGGGGGGAACCCTCAGAGCAGTTAGAGATCACTCATTTACCACTTCTCTTATTTTTTATCTGAGTTCAGCATGAGGCTACTTTTTCATGGGGGCTTCTTCGGATTCACAAGATTTTGGAAGGGGCTGAGCATCATAAAGACAGCACGCAGCAGGAGACTGGTGCTAACGGGTCCCCCCCTGGGCAGGACAAAGACAGAGGCATGGAGCTCACCCAAGACCCCGTCTTCCTGCCACATGGGACCTGGGACCGCAGATTCCAAACCCCTCACCTTGCAGAGAGAATGGACTTCTCAACAAAAGAAATCCTTCCTTAGAGTAACTTAGGTGATCTTCCCTGTTTTCAAACATCCAACATCAGTCTGAGTAAATTTGGGTACAGAATTTTGTTGCTGTGAGATGCTTTTCTCCCCTCAGGCTGCTATGGTTTGGAAGCTGTTATTTCTGAATATTTGTGTTTCTTCACTGTCCCTGATAACACCGGAGCGAAGACAGAGGGCATTTCTGCTTTCTTATCTCTGTGTGTGGGATGCTGGATAAGAACTTCTTGCGGAGGAAGCTGGAAGTCCGGAGAACTGTCAGAGGCTGTGTCGGTGTAGGGGCCACTCTAGAGTATTGGGAACATTCTGCAGGGCTGCCCTGCTGCCCCTGGGTACCAGAGGGAAGAGGTGATACGCAGCGGACCCGAGGCTTGTGTTTTGGAGCAAGATAAACACGTCTGTACCAGTGAAATCGACAGAAGACAGAAAAACCAGCAAGATAGGCTGCTTGGGTTTCAAGTGTCGTCTGGAGGAGATGCCTCGACCCTGAAGCTAGAGGAAGGCTGGACGCCCCAGAGAGGCCAATGTCCATCCCTCTAGGTCCAGCCGTGGGTCACGGCCTCTGGTCTCCTGCAGGCACCATGTGTCCCTGGTGGGACATTCGGAGAGCTTGGTGGTGTGGGGCGTCCTTATTTGCAGCTAAGAAGCGGTTGGTTTCACGGGAGCATACAGTGTGTCCTGAGTCCCCCACCCCGGGATGGGTGCCCTCCTCGATTGGCCAGCTCTGTGGCAGCACCCAGAGGAGGAGGGGGTGCCCATCACCACTCTAGTCATGGGCACAGACCACGGGGGTCCCTGAGATCCTTCCGGGCAGGTCTGGAAGGTAAAAACTATGTTCATAACCACCCTAAGATGCCGCCTGCGATTCTGACGACGATGAGGTTGTGCTGATGGGCAGGAGCGTGGCGCTCAGCGTGAATCAGGCAGTGGCCTGCGCTGCTGGTGACGGCGGCGCCCCTCAGGATCACAGAACAGACACAGAGTGCCCCCGACAAAGCAGTAGAAGGACTGTTAGTTCTTGCAGTCTGTGCCTTTGATGACACATCTCGTTGCCGCTCCACGGCGAACGGAACTGCGCGGAGAGCATCTGCTGGACACAAGGCACCAGGGCCCAAGGACCTGCCCTGCTTTGAGGGGCAGGGGGAACCACCTGCTTTTTTTTTTTTTTTTTTAATGAAACACCTTTTATACCTGAAAGAATGGCTGACAAGCTATAGCTGTTCAGGGTCTAATATCTGGCAGGAATATTTTCCAAAATGAGCACAGTGAACTTGCCACTTTCAGGAAAATGGACAGTATTTGTGGCAAATGATGAAATTTGGACTTTCAGGCAAAAATCAGAATTTTGGATAACTGTTGTCTATCACTGTGAGTCTGACAGCTTCCCAATACTTTACAACCTTTCCACTGTGATTAGTGGGGATTTGAACAAATGTGACTTTTTGGTTTTGAACTGTGAAATGTGCCCACATGACTCCTCGAGCTGGTATTTCCAAATGGCCAGTGTGTGTTGTTATAAAATCATATATGTGAGCAAATATCCACCGGCGTGCAAGAGAGGTTGGTGATGTTTAATGCACAGAATGTGAAGGTCATCGATTTGGGCTCAGATGCTGCAGCTGGACCTTAGGAAAACTCCCACTGGCTGAGTTTTGGTGTAATACCAAAGAAGAGTGTGGTTTTCTGAAAAGACTTTTTACAACATTCCTCTTTTTCCTACCCACATATTGGTAGTGAGGTTGCATTTTCTTAAAAAACTGTAAACAAATACCATGAAAGATTGAATGCACAGCAGTTATGAGAATCTGTCTTCTGTTAACCAGACATGAGACACACACACACACATATATTAAAACATTGACCTACTCACTATTTTTTTTGGATTTGGAAGATCTACTTTTTTTCCCATTAAAATATGCTATTTATGTTAACATACAATGGGCTTATAACTGTTACTTTTAAATGAATTAATCAATATTTAAAATTTCTCCAGCTTTCATCCACGCTATGGTACACATAGAGCTAAATCATATACACAAAAGCTCTGTGGGGTCCCCCATAATTTTTAAACTTTTTGGTGTAAAGTCTGCGAGGCAAACAGAGGGGAGGCCCCTCCCCGCCCCCGCCCCGACCCCCCGCGGGACTGATGGTCGTGGCCGGTTCGTGGCGCAGCAGAGGGGAGCAAGTGGGTGGACACAGAGGCCCAGCGCTCTTGTGCACAGTGACGTGGGCGGCAGATTTCGCATCCACTGGAGCAAACTTATCTCCTGCTCTTTGCTCCCACAAGCAAAGGCTCAAGTCGTGGACCACCAGTTAGTGGCCAGCCTTAGGCCGTGGCTCTTGTGGGCATGGTTCTCGTGGGGGGCACTTTGGCAATGACTTTCCTTGAGGTGGTCTTTCTCTATCTGGGGCTGCACGCTTTTGTTTTCTGGGGGGCAATTGCTATATGTAGCTTCTGCTAAAGTCCAAATTTTGACTAATGCCCACTTTAGCCAGGCAGGGTTGGTTAACGACTAAACCGTGGAAGTAAGAATAAATAAAATATGCTTCCATTTTCTCACTGTGAGTTAGTACCTCTGAAAGCGGAGGACTGTTATTATTTCTTGCTACTGTGAACCCACTTAATAACAAGGAAGCTCTCCTATAAGTACTTCATAATATTCACTATTAGATGGATTTCTTTGGCTAATATTAAAGTTGATTTCCCATAGTAGTCATCAGCCCCCTTTGGAGCTTTATTTTTTATTTGATGGACACGTGAATGAGTAACGTACTGTGTTTTGCAAGCAGCTGGATAATCTATGTGTGCTACAGAGCACTTCATCCACGCGACCAGCCTGTGGCCTGGATGTGGGGTCGGGCTCTGATCAGCAGCGTGCGACGCACATTTAGGAGCAGGTTTCGAGTCCCCCACACTTGATTTTCCTGGAGACGGGAGGCCAGACGCCATTCCTGCCCACGGGCCCGGGTCTTCTCCCTGCAAAGCAGCGGTTCAAGCCATGAGCCACCCCACGCTCGCCGGTCTTCTCTGAGCCGCTCACACTGTGGTGCTTCTGGTGCTGGGGCTCAGCACGTGCGCCGAGTGAGCTTGGATCTTGCTGGGCACAGGGAGCGACCAGCAGGCAAGCACATGTGGCCCCGGGGTTGGGGGCGTGGCTTCCAGGGGCGTGCCTACAGGGTTGGGCCATGGCTTCCC
>NW_027397120.1:1609247-1615888 GCF_003265705.2 Callorhinus ursinus
TTCCCGGGGCGTACCTACAGGGTTGGGGGCGTGGTTTCCCGGGGCGCGCCTGCAGGGTTGGGGTGTGGCTTCCCGGGGATAAGCCTGCGGGGTTCGCCTGGGCTGCACATCTTGGCTACTCCGGGGTCCTCGGGGCTGCAGGGCCTGGCCCCTCAGTCTAACGTGTCCCCCCTTTTCTATACGGAGGACGAGCACCTGGCCCTCATTCGGAGGGGGCACGCTGGAATTACTTTTTCCTAGTGGTGCTCTGCTCGTCAGTGCTGCGCATCTACACGGGACCTGCTATGGAGTTGAACAACGGGTGATGCCGTGCTCTCAAGGAACCTATAGTCCGGAAGGGGAGATAAGCTTCAACCCGAAGCGGCTCACACCGTGGACGCCCAAGCTAGCGAAGCAGGCCCAGAACACAGGAGGCAGAGGGGCTCTGCTAGCAGGTTTGCAGGCAGGAGAAGGGCAGGGGTCCTCGAGGAGAACTCGGGAAGAGGCTCAACACGGTGGGTGTGGCCCGAGAGGGCTTTGAGGGCTGTAGAGGAGTCTGGTAGACAGATACGGGGGCGGGTGTGTGTACAGAGGTGGGTGCCCATGTCAGGAACAGAGGGGCATAGCCAGTGGGGACCAGGCCACTCAAATGGCTTGGCCTTGGGATTTTGTCTAGTTTCACTGCGATGTGTCTCGGTGTGAGCTTTGTCAGGTTTATCTTGGCTGGAATTGGTTTGGCTCTGATTTCGTGGATCAGTCTGATATTGCTTCTGGAACTCTCATCCCTTGACTAGGAGTAGAGCTCTGGTTAGAGACTCACCCCCAGCGGCTGTGCCCCCTTGCACTCTCCCCGGGAAGACGCGAAGGTTCTAGCTGCCATTCATTCTTCTCGACACTGGGCATGGGTGGTCTTGTTCACTTCAGTTGTTCGGGAGTGAAAATTTATTGGTAGCATATTGTGGTTGCAGTTTCATATCCCTCATGATTCATGTCAGCACCTTTCATGTGCTTATTTGCCTCCAATGTATTTCTTTTGTGAATTATCTGTTCAAAATTTTTGCCCATTAAAAAATGCCAATTGCTTATCTTCTTCATATTGAGCTGCAAGAGTTCTTTAAGCATTTTGGGTGTCAGATGCATGTCTTGCAAATATTTGCCTCCGTCTTACCTGTTTATTTTCTTAACAGTATCTTTCAAAGAGCAGAAGTTTTTAGTTTTGACGAAGTCCACTTTATCAGTTTTTATATTTATTTATAAAAAGATTTTATTTATTCGACAGGGAGAGAGACACAGCGAGAGAGGGAACACAAGCAGGGGGAGTGGGAGAGGGAGAAGCAGGCTTCCTGCTGAGCAGGGAGCCCGATGTGGGACTCGATCCCAGGACCCTGGGATCATGACCTGAGCCGAAGGCAGTCGCTTAGCGACTGAGCCACCCAGGCACCCCCCACTTTATCAATTTTTAAATGGCTTGTGCTTTTTTATGTCTTTTCTAAGAAATTGTTGGTCAGTCCAAGATCACAGGGATTTTTTTCCTGTGTTTTCTTCTAGAAGCTTTATGGTTTATGGTTACAGGTTGAGAGGCAGGCTTTGCACGTGGCGCGTGACACGGGCAAGGGTTGTGTTTTCTGTGGGCGGCTGTCCGGTTGCACCAATGCCATTTGTTGCAAACATTATGTTTCTCTCATTAAGCTGCTCTGGTTTTGTGTTGATGCCCAGTGGCCCACACATGCGTGGGTCTATCTGAGATCCACTGATCTGTGTGCCTACCCTGACACCAGCACTACCCCACCTGCATCGCGTCGCTCCAGGTCCCGAAAACGGAAGGGGCACGGCCTCCAACTTTGTGCTTCATTTCCAGCATGGCTTTGGCTGTTAGGTCCTTTGTCCTCCCGTAGACTCTAGAATCAGCCTGTCCTTGGGGCTTCTTATGCCTGGACCACTGCAGTGGCCTCCAGGAGCCCCTTGCTCCAGCCTGGCCTTCCCCAAACACGGGATCCGCATCCCCAGCGCTTCCTGCCTGTCAGCTCAATCCCTGTACAAGCTGGGATGGTCTCTTCCCACGATGCTCTAGGATCATTCAGTTATTAAAATATTCTGTTTATTAAAATGGGCAAAATGTTTTCACTTTCCTTCATGCTTGGGTTCTAATATTATGCATGTAATTGTTTTCTCCTAAATCCAATTTTGATTTCTTACGAGGGCTAAACGGAGTCATCACACTGATTTCCCTGAGATTCGTGTTTTTGCTAAAAATGGAGATCATTAAATCTAGACCGCTAGGGTTGATCTGAGCCGCGAGGCCGGTTAATGACGACCAAGACGTCCAGAGGGCGCCAGGCGGCTCTTGCCCCCGCCAGCCAGCGGACTGCGTGTGGCTGACCCGCCCGGCCTCGCCAATCCTGTCTGCCACTGCTGCGGGCACGGGCTCCTCCGTTTCGCTGCACGAGAAAGGTCTTCATCCAGCAGGTGACAGGGTCTGTGTGGACCCAGCGGCTTCGGGTTGGGGTGAGCTCACCGCGAAGCTCATCAGTGTCCTGTGGAGCTGGGCCGCGGCCCTGGGGTCTTGGTCTGTCTGAGGCCCTGGGGCAGATGCAAATTTTCCGAGTGCAGGTTCAGCCGGCCATTTCCCGAAGAGTGCTCTGTGGGAACCTGCAAGGTGCCCTTCAAACGATTTGTTGCATGATTGGGAAATGCTGCAAGTTCCCAGCTGTGCCTCACCCTCCCCCTGCACTTTAACGTTCTCGCGGTGGGCTGCTGTGGGGGTCCCCAGCCATCCTGGTCGGCCCTGGAAGTCTCTGGTTCTAGCGTGAGAGTCCCACCTCCTCGGAAAGCCATCAGTCTCGGGCCCCCCAGGGCCGGAGGTCACCGGACAGCATGCAACCCTGCTCAGTGCAGTTCTGTTTTCCTTCCAACATGCTGTTAAGCAATTAATGGTGTATTTCACAACCCATGGAGCCACAGACCAAGCAACTGAGCCCAGCTCCCCACTGGGAGACCACCATGTTCAGTGCAGACCCCGAGCAGCCCCAGGCCCACTTCTTCACCCGCCTGAGCCCAAAGCACAGGACTTCAGGGTCATCTAGTGCACCTGTAGAGTCTCGGTCCCAGGATGCTGCCTGAGAAAGGCTGCTCAGTGACAGGACAGTCATTCACAGACCCCCAGGAGGGCATGCATGGACGTCCTGCTATGAAGAGCCTTTCCCAGTTGCTGCTGCCCTTTTGGGGAGATCAGGTCCCTCACCACAGAAATCAGTTAGTGAGAGGAACGGAAAATTGCTTTATAAATTAAAAGCAAACACATAGATCCGAGTATCATTGCTCTGGCTCCCGGGGGAGACGGCCTCCGTGCATTCACTCAGCGCATGTCTGTGGAGAGCCCACTACGTGATGAGCATGCACCTGGCACCCCCAGGCTCCTGCCCTCATGGAGCTTACAGTCTACAAGTAAACAAATACATCAGATAATTTCAAAACGTGACAAGTGCCTGAGGGGCAAAGAGGATTGTCTTACACTATAAGGTAAGGAGGTGGGAAAAATTTTCCAGGAGGGGAGATTTAAGCTGCGATCTGAAGGATGAGAGGCCATTGGCAGGGGCCAGGGGCATAATGGTGGCAGGAAGCATCCTCAGGCAGAGGAGGCTCATGCAAAGACCCTGAGGCAGCAGAGGCTGATGCTCACAAAGATCCAAGAGAAAGAGCAGTTGGAGGTCAGGGAGCAAGTGGTTGCCAGAGAAGCATACTTATGACTCAATCTGAATTGTGTTTTTGGAGAGTGGACTGTGAATGGGAGAGGCAGCAGAAGCCTGAGCTGGGCTGTGAGCTGGTGGCGGCTCGGTGGGGGGGTAGAGGGAAGTGAGGGGGTTCTGTGTGGAGTTTAGGGGTCCCTGAAGCACAGACTGGGCCCGGAGAGTACTCCTGCATTTCTGCCAGGGGCTCAGGGTGCACGAGGTGCGGGGCATTCTGGGGCAGTCGGTGAGAAGGCTGGGAGCCCCACCCTCCGAGCAAGTGAGAACGGAGCAGCGGGGAGTGGAGTGCGGTTTGGATTATCCCCTCTGAACACGAGGTTTTCCTTGGAATGGGGCTTCTAATGCCTGTGCCCCCGTGGGACGGCGGGGTGAGCTGCAGGGGGACGTGCACTCTACCCACAGGTGCACAGGGACAAACCCCCAGGCCCTCAGGCGGGACAGGGTGGACGGGGCGAGCACTGGTCTTTGGCGCGCAGTCCTCTGTGTTAATCCTCCCCTCCCCCCGTAGGAGGGGGATGAAGCGCGGGGGGTGGTGGGCTGGCCCGCACTCACGATGGCTTTGTGTGGCTGTGGCTGTTGCAAATGCCAAAGATAAAGCTTGATAAATATGATTTTAAAGGATAACATCAAATAAACCATTACTGTTGTCAAATTATGTTTAAATATGCTGTTTATAAAACCAATGGTGCTATACACAAAACAAATAATGTCCTGAGTGGGCAAAGTGAAAAGTAATCACCCAATCAATTATTAATAAAAATTTTCCAAGTAAAGTTTCTCTTAATACGGCTGCCTGGGTACTAACAATGAGGTCTCAGGTTTATAAAGCTCTAGGTGTGCTTATATATAGGTTTATCTGGGGGGGCAAACCCTGTACTTACCTCCCCGTACCCCCCAGGCAGGCTTTGGGAGTTGCCCTGTGCATCCAAGGACGGTGCCTCCTATCCGGCCGTGCGTGGCTTCTCCCGGGCAGCCGTCAAGACCAGGTGGAGGAGGGTCTTCCTCCGTACCCCTCAAAGCACGTGATGCTTGCAGAGATCTGAGATGGGACATATTCCGCCTGTCATGCAAACTTCTGGGACACGGAGAAGGTGGTGTTTTTAAAGCTACTGTTTACTGAGCACTTGCTTTAAGTATTCCCTCATGCTTGGTAATCATGGTCCTTCTAAGTGCAAAGGCTGTCACATCCAGAAAGGAGAGTGTTTTCTATGAACTGTGCTGAGCAATTGGATATCCAGATGCACAGAAGAAAAGAAAGAAACTCTACTCGGGCTATGCACACCAACAAAAGTTAACGTGAATACACCGCAGACCCAGATGCGAAGCCTCAGCGAGAGAGCTTCCAGAGGAATGTGGGAGAGAATTTTTGTGAACTTGGGTTAGGCGAGAGTTCTTAGATATGACCCTGAAAGCAAGAGTCATAAAAATTAATAAAGCTTCATCAAAATTAAGAATTCTGCTCTTCCAAACAGATTCCCAAGAGAATGAAAATCACACATTTATTCGTCAAAGGGATGGTGTGCAGAATGTTTAAGAAACACTAAAATTCCAAAAAAAAAAAAAGAAACACCAAAATTCAACAACAGGAAAGCGAAAACCCAGTTTAAAAAGTGGGCGAGGTTGGGCGCCTGGGTGGCTCAGTCGTTAAGCGTCTGCCTTCGGCTCAGGTCATGATCCCGGGGTCCTGGGATCGAGCCTCGCATCGGGCTTCCTGCTCCGCGGGAAGCCTGCTTCTCCCTCCCACACTCCCCCTGCTTGTGTTCCCTCTCTCGCTGTGTTTCTCTCTCTCTGTCAATTAAATAAATAAATAAAATATTAAAAAAAAAGAATGGGTGAGGGGCGCCTGGGTGGCTCAGATTGTTAAGCGTCTGCCTTCGGCTCAGGTCATGGTCCCAGGGTCCTGGGATCAGGTCCTGCGTCGGGCTCCCTGCTGGGCGGGGAGCCTGCTTCTCTCTCTGCTTCTCTCTCTCTCTGTCTTTCATGAATAAATAAATAAAATCTTAAAAAAAAAAGAATGGGTGAGGAACTCCAACAGACACTGCACCGCAGGGGACCCACAGACGGTGAACCAGCGCAGGAAACGATGCTCAGCAGGGACAGGGGAGGTGGGGCCTCAGCGAGACCTCTCTTCACCTGCTGGGACGGCTGAGCCTCAGCGACAAGACCAGGTGCTGCCGAGGACGCGGAACTGCTGGGACGCTCATCCCCTGCTGGGGTGCGGGCTGGCGTGGCTGCTGCCCAGAAACCAGCCTCAGGGCTTCTCAGGCAGCGAAACACACTTAGACTTGACCCAACAACCCCACTACTGGGCATTTACTCAAGGGAAGGGAAAACTCACGTTAACACAAATATCTCCGTGAGCGTTAATAGCAGCTCTATTCATGACTGCTCCCGACGGGAACCAACACAAATATCCATCAGCAGGTAAACGGACAGACAGACTGTGGCTCACTCAGACAATGGGATCTTCCTCTGTGATGGAAAGGGAGCGGACCATGGATGCACACAGCATGAATGACTCTCACAGCCATTACTTTAAGTGAAGGCGACACAATTTATAACAATAAATTTTATTTATTTCATATTCTAGAAAAGGCAAATCCATGGGGACCAAGAACAGATGAGTGATTGCGGGGGGGAGCGGTTGGCATGGTGGAAGGGGTTGACCACAAAGGCCCAGGAGGAGTGATGTTTTGGGGGATGATGGAACTGTTCTGTATCCTGTGTTGTTGGTGACATAATATTATGCATTTGTCTAAATTTACAGAATTGTACACCAAATACAACAGATTTTTTTAATAATATATAATGTATTATATTTTTCAGGGGTACAACTCTGTGATTCATCAATCTTATGCAATTCACAGCGCTCACCATAGCACATACCCTCCCCAATGTCTGTCCCCCAGCCACCCC
>NW_027397120.1:1615988-1631415 GCF_003265705.2 Callorhinus ursinus
CCCCCCAACACTCCAGCAACACTCAGTTTGTTTCCTGACATTGAGTCTCTTATGGTTTGTCTCCCTCTCTGGTTTCGTCTTGTTTCATTTTCCCCTCCCTTCCCCTATGATCCTCTGTCTTGTTTCTCAAACTCTACAGATCAGTGAGATCATATGATAATTGTCTTTCTCTGATTGACTTATTTTGCTTAGCGTAATACCCTCCAGTTCCATCCATGTCATTGCAAATGGCAAGATCTCATTTTTTTTGATGGCTGCATAATATTCCATTGTGTATTTGAACCACATCTTCCTTCATTCATCTGTTGAAGGACATCTCAGCTCCTTCCACAGTTTGGCTATTGTGGACATCGCTGCTAAAAACATTGGGGTGCATGTGCCCCATCAGATCCCTACGTTTGTACCTTTGGGGTAAATACCCAGTAGTGCAATTGCTGAGTCATAGGGTAGCTCTGTTTTCAACTGTTTGAGGAACCTCCGTACTGTTTTCCAGAGTGGTTGCACCAGCTTGCGTTCCCACCAACAGTGTAGGAGGGTTCCCCTTTCTCCACATCCCCGCCAACATCTGTCGCTTCCTGACTTGTTAATTTTAGCCATTCTGACGGGTGTGAGGTGGTATCTCACTGAGGTTTTGATTTGGATTTCCCTGGTGCTGTGTGATGTTGAGCACTTTTTCATGTGTCTGTTGGCCATTTCTATGTTGTTTTCTGCCCATTTCTTGACTGGATTTTTTGTTCTTGGGGTATTTAGTTTGATAAGTTCTTCATAGATTTTGGATACTAGCCCTTTATCTGATGTCATTTGCAAATATCTTCTCCCATTCTGTCGGTTGTCTTTTGGTTTTGTGGACTGTTTCTTTTCCTGTGCAAAAGCTTTTTATCTTGATGAAATCCCAATAGTTCATTTTTGCCCTGGCTTCCCTTGCCTTTGGCGATGTTTCTAGGACGAAGTTGCTGCGGCTGAGGTTGAAGAGGTTGCTGCCTGTGTTCTCCTTTAGGATTTTGATGGACTCCTGTCTCACATTTAGGTCTTTCAACCATTTGGAGTCTATTTTTGTGTGTGGTGTAAGGAAATGGTCCAGTTTCATTCTTCTGCATGTGGCTGTCCAATTTCCCCAACACCATTTGTTGAAGAGACTGTCTTTTTGCCATTGGACATTCTTTCCTGCTTTGTCAAAGATAAGTTGACCATAGAGTTGAGGGTCCATTTCTGGGTTCCCTATTCTGTTCCATTGATCTATGTGTCTGTTTTTGTGCCAGTACCATACTGTCTTGATGATGACAGCTTTGTAATAGAGCTGGAAGTCCGGAATTGTGATGCCGCCAGCTTTGCTTTCCTTTTTCAATATTCCTCTGGCTATTCGGGGACTCTTCTGGTTCCATACAAATTTTAGAATCGACTACAACGGACCTTACTGTATTTAAACAACAGATATCCAAAGGATCGCCAGAATGGATTTTCTGCGGTTTTTAGAGAGACGCGGTGGCCCTGATTCACAGCTCCGCCCCTGAATGTTGGGGCATTCTTCGGTTCTGAGGTGAAGTCCTGAGCAGGAGGGAGGCTGACGAGTCACAGGGAACGTGCATCTCCAGCATCAAGCCTGTGCTCTTGCCCCGTTAGTGCCCCTCGTCGGGGGCAGAGAGCTCTCAGGGGGATGGCATCTCCATGTCTTGACCATCCCTGAAGCTCTGGGCCTGGAGAGAACCCTGATGACTGGGGGCAGGAGCCTCCTGGGCCAGTGGGCAGCCTTGGGCCGTGGGTGGACTGTGGCGTCCCCGCTGAAGGCATGTGTTCCCTCAGCCCCCGGAGGGCTTGGGAACCCGTCTCTAGGTGGGTCAGGGACAGTGCGGGGGACAGTTGCCTGGTGCACCTCAGCCCCGGGCATGCTTGGTGAGGCTGCTCTCAGAGGCCCTTCAGTAAGCTGCACCTGCCCCTGGGGAGAGAGGAGACTCACGTGGATCTTTGTGGGGAGCATGGACATGCGCTGGACTCGTTCATTAAACGTGAACCCGATGGTTCGTGGGTCATGATGTGAGCCACATGCTTGTAGAGTGAAGACTCAGCAGTTAGGGTCGGTGCCCAAGGTCACAGCCTCTGTGTTTCCACACCATCTCGGGGGGTCCGAGGCTGATGAGGTCAGCTCCTGCAGCTAAGAAAAGTGTGGACCCCAGCACACACAGGGGCCCCTTGGTCCGGGTTCCTTCTGTGCTCTGATAAGCCACCCCGTTCCCCGGTCCCTGACCCAGTCCGCCTGTAGGAAGGGCCCCGACGAGGCCGAGCAGGTCCAGGAGCAGCAGGTCTGGCTGGGGGCCACGGGGCCGGGTCTCAGCGGTGGGGACTGACAGGGCTGCATCAAGCAGGGAGGCCAGACCCTCCCCTCGGGGCATCTGAGCTCCGTGCCCGGGACCCCCTCATGTGAGGTGATGTGGCGCGGGTGGCGCTGGCTCCTGCATCTCTGTGAACATCTTGTTGCTGTCTGGGAATGGCTTCCGTTAAGCTGGGAGCCAGAAGCATCTTAGTGAGAGACTGCATCTGGGAAACTGTAAGTGCTACTCTGGTGTCCACGCGTGGAGGACGTGTCTTGGTAATTTCTGGGGAAGTAGAAGCATTTCCCGAAGCAGGTGTTCGTCCTGCCATCTTTGTCCCTGGAAAGGCTTCATGGATGCCTCATTCCTGATAGACCGGCCCAGGTGCCAGGGAGGTCTATGCAGAGCAAGTCCCTCCTTCCCTACAAGGCTGCTGGTCTGCATTTCCATATCTATTTTTTAAGGATTTTATTTATTTGACAGAGAGAGAGAGAGACACAGCGAGAGAGGGAACACAAGCAGGGGGAGTGGCAGAGGGAGAAGCAGGCTTCCCGCGGAGCAGGGAGCCCGATGCGGGGCTCGATCCCAGGACCCTGGGACAGTGACCTGAGCCGAAGGCAGACGCCCAAGGACTGAGCCACCCAGGCGCCCCTGCATTTCCATATTAATGGTCCTGTTGTGTGGGGCATTTGCTGTCAGATACGGTAAACTCCAATTCAGAAAAGGTGGGGTGTACATTATGCACGGAGTGAAGTCGACCCAGGGAGGCCCATGTCAGGGGAGGGGAGGCCTCAGTGAGGCCCTCCCGCTGCATCTGTGCAGCCAGCCCCACCCCAGGGCCCCTTAGGCCCCCCCCTCCCCACATCTGGAAGTGCACGGAGCGAGTCCTTGCTGGCCTCCCACCTCCTGCAGCCCACAGGGCCCTCGAGGACCAGGTGATTCAAGCCCCTTCCCCACAGCAAGTTGGGGCCAGGGTGTGTCAGGCTCCTAGAAAGGAACTGTCTACCCTTTCTCCCTCATCCTCCCCACGTGGGAGCCTCCCCTCCTGGCCAGGGCTGAGCAGGCAGTGCGGGAGGGCAAACGGAGACAGGGCAGGGCGTGGGGGTGAGGGGGCAGCTGTGGGCACGGGGCTCCTCACAGCTGCTTTGCACCGAGGTCTCACACTCCTGACCCAGGCAGCCTTCCTTCCCTAGTCTCCTCTCTTGAGGGCCAGCGCTGCCCACTGTCTGTCTGCCAGTCCTCCGGGCCTCCCCTTCCTGTTTCCCTCGCAGACGTGTCCTCTGATAAATCTGTAGGGTCCATCTCCCAGTCACGGGGCTGCAGGGGCCAGGGCGGGGGTCCTGCTCTCATGCAGGGTCCATCTCCCAGTCATGGGCTGACTTCATGCTGACTGTACTTTTGATGGTTTGGTTTTCATGCCAAGGAACAATCTCAGAAAGAAGGTAATGAATGGCTTCTACCCTCTTTGATGGTGCAAATCGAAAGTGAGTAAATAAAGTGTGTTTTTTGTGCATGAAATTCATGCTGATTGTTTTAATTGCTAGCTGTTCTAGCTGGGGTAGAGTCGTGTCCTGGGAACCTCTGTCTGTGCCACAGTGGACCTTTCCCAGCTATCACCTGCCTGCATTTTATTTGTTCTAAAAGAATCAAATTAATATTTTATTTAGGAAAGACGGCCATTCTCAAATCATATATAATTCAAGCTTTTCCAAAGGTAAGCTCTTAAATCTTCCAGATGGATCTGAGTCACTTCTTGGCTGAAACTCCAGGTGGCGTGGAGTGGTCAGGTGCAGGTGGAGGTGGGTCATGGGTGGGAGCCAGCAGGGCACGGAATCACTCTCTCCTGGGGCACATGTGGCCACAGAGGGCAGGTCTGAGGGGCTGGTGGGCGAGGAAGGCAGGTGTTCTCAGCTGCCCTTGCTGACGCGCTCCCGTCTGGGATTCACCCGCAGGGCTCAGCTCCAGAGGGGGAAGCTGCTCCCTGGGAGGGCAGGAGTGGTCAGGTCCGGGACGGGACCGAGGGTCTCTGAGCTGTGAGGGAGCCCTGTGCCCACCTTCCTCTCCCATGCAGGGGTTTACTGAGAGTCTGCGTGAACACAGGGGACCGGTCACAGGTGATGGCCAGTCAGCTTGTGTCCCGCAGCTGGGCTCCCTGATACTGGGCCGGGGCACAGATGTGGCATTCCCTCTGCGGGTGCGGCCGGTGGGGCCGTCACACGGGGTGTGGGAGGGAGCTGCCGCAGGTGGAGGGAGGGAGGGGCTTGCCCCCCCACCCCCCACGCCCATGTCTCCGCAGAGGGTGCAGAGGGTCCTCCAGAACCAGCCTCGTCATCCCCACCTACCCCGTAGTCCAGCGGGCTGGATCCCGGCTCTCGGGACCCCTCCTCTGACTTCTGGGTCCTGAGAGCACCCCCCCACATTGGGGTAGAAGCTGACTTTCAGCCTCGGGAGTCATAGACCCCGACAGAAAGCCTCCTGCTGGGGTAATTTGCTTGGTTCCCTCTGTCCCTTTGGACCCTGCCCGAGGCCCTTAGAGAGAGGACACGGACGCCTCAGTACGATGGGGACACGTGGATGCTGGGGTGCCGGGGGGGGCGCTGGGGAGAAGAGCTAGCACCCCCCGGGTGGCCGGGGCCCAGGAGAGAGGCAGCAGGTGGGTGGGGGGAGAGCGGCTGAGCGCCTCGGGGCTTCCAGACAGAGGTCCTGGGAAGAATTCTGGGTCCAGGGTGTAAAAGAGGGGGTCGTGTGCGTTTGGGGGCCACCCCTGAGAGACTGCTTGGGCTGCATGTTGGGTAAGAAAAGATAAGGTCATGGATGGAAGCTTTTATGGTTTTGTGGCTGGATTGTGCGCCCACATTCATGGATGGAGTCCTGGCAGGTGGCTGTGGGTGGGGATTCGGAGGCAGGGCCTCTACCCAGCTCACTAGGGATACATGAGCTCATAAAGGTGTTCTCACAAGAAGAGTTAGAGACACCGGGGACATGTGGGCCAGGGCACTCGGGAGAAGGTCGCCATGTTCATGGACAGGAGAGGCCTCGGGGAAGCCAGCCCCATGACCCCCCGCCCCACGGCGGACTTCCAGCCTCGGGAGCCCAGAGGAAGATCCCTTCTGTGTGGCCACCCAGGCCGGGGAGGGGGGCGGGTTGTTAGGGGACACGTGAGCAGAATCCTGGACAAAACCAGGGAAGAGTCTCTGCCATGGAGAATGGAGCGGCCGAGAGGTGTGCAGGTGGCCAGGAGGGCTCCCGGGAGGAGGAGCCCGGGCCTGGCGGCTGCAGGCCCACACAGTAGGGCCGTGGGCAGCGGGCTGAGCGGGCAGGTGCAGTGGCCCCGGGGAGGCCGCAGGTGCAGCGTGGCCAGCAGGGTGGGTGGGACAGCCTGCGGAGTCAGCTTGTGAAGCCCGGTGAGCAGAGCGCGGGTGGGCGGCCTTCCTCCACGGCCGTATTATCAACTGAAGGTGCAGTATATGCACAGGGTAATGGGACTCAGCCGAACTGGGTGCAGCAGAAAAGTAAACCATCCCCCTGCCCCCAGCAGCGGGGCCTCCCCACCCTCACCCCCGTCTCCCCCGGCGCCTCCTGCCCCCGCCCCCAGCAGTGGGGCCCTCGGCCCACCCCTCCTGGAATCATCCAAACATGTGCAAATATGTAATTATCTCCTGTTTGTTAAGTTGGTATACGGGGGTGTATTATTTATTGTTCTGTACTTTGTTCTTTTGCTTATGAAATATTTAAAGCATATAAAAATAGAGAATAATATACCAAACACCCACAACCCACTGCTCGTCTTAAGAAAGAAAACATGACAAACACAGATGAAGCTCCCAGCGAACCCCGCGCAGCCCCACCCTCCCTCTCCCCAGAGGGAGCCAGTATTCTGAATTGGGTGCTCATCTTCCCTGCGCATGTGTGAAAAATACTTTTAATGGTATGTATGTATTCATAAGCAGCGTTTAGATTTATTTTGTGTTTTTCTGAAGTTTGTGTGCCAACCATATTATATTACACACATTCTACCACTTGCTGTTTGCTCACACGCCGCTCCTATCTCTGAGATTGGTGTGGTGATTCGTGTCTCTGGGCCTGTGCCACAGTCCAGTGCTGGGGGCGCCTGCTTGTCCCACGTCTCCCGCCCTTGTCACTTGGGTCTGCCTTCTCAGCACCACGATTCCGGAGCCCAGAACCGTTCCAGTGTCAGCAGAGGTCACGGCGTCTCTCCCAGGAGGCGTCTCTGCAGATGTTGTCCTACCTTTGCACAGACTGGCCGTCATTTGTAAGGCGGGCCCCAGTCCCGGGACCGATCCACAGTGATCCGGGGCGGCCGTGCCGGCGTGGGAAGCGGGTTCCCTGGCATCCGCTGCGGCGCCACGGCGGGCAGAAGAGAAGCACACCCCCAGGGGGGGCCTGGAAACCAGACCGGGGGTGACCAGCCTCGTCTGGGAGGGGACAGAGAAGGCCTTGGTAGCCCTGGGCCGTGGGACTGTGCCGAAAGCAGGATGAGGTGGGCGGGCGGGTGCCAGCTCGGTGTCGGAGGTGGGGCCGCCGGCCGCGGGGAGACGGGGAGGTGTCTCCTGTCCCTCCGACAG
The DNA here is from genome assembly GCF_003265705.2 of Callorhinus ursinus. Taxonomy (NCBI): domain Eukaryota; kingdom Metazoa; phylum Chordata; class Mammalia; order Carnivora; family Otariidae; genus Callorhinus; species Callorhinus ursinus. The sequence goes on from NW_027397120.1 coordinate 1,622,881, forward strand.
GAGCGGAGCCGCCTCCCACGACGGCCGTCCTGTGCCTGGGGGGGGGCGCCATGTGTGCGGACCTTTAACGTTTTCACTCACCCTTTAGTCTGAATTGTTCTTTCTAAAAAATGCATTATAGTTCAAAGTAACACACGGTAAATGACACATCTTTAGGTGAGTGAATTCTGTGAATTTTGACACGGGCAAGGATTCAGCCTGTGCCCTCAGGCCTGACCCCGGGCGGGCTTTGTCTTTCTGAGGTTGTCTGCACAGGGAGTCCTGCCGCAGGGAAGGGCTTGAGGCTGGCTCATCTCCGTGTCTTTGAGAATCATCCCCGCGGCCACGAGTCAATGGTTTGTCCTGTCGCGCTGAGTAGTTAGTGCTCCGCGGTGGGGACGGACTGTTCTGCTTACCCTTTGCTCGCTGAAGAACTTGGCCGCTGGGAATAAAGCGGCAGCGAGGAGTCACGAACAGGTGTTGTGCGAACACCGGTCTTCGGAGTGGGATGGTTGGGTCGTGGAGTGCGTGTCTACTTAAATTTGCAGAAAACTGCAAACTGTGCTCCAGGGACTACACCATGGTGGCCGGCCTCCAGGTCTGGTTGACCCACCCGAAGCCACTCACCGGCCCCCTGGGCACCTGGAATTTCAGCACCCAGGAGAATGGGTATGTGGCCAAGCGAGGGGTGCCAGCCTTGCAGGCTGGGACGGCGTTCCCCTCGGAGATTCTGGGCCCGCGCTGGCTGACATACCCAGTGCCCCTGCTGCGCATCTGTTCACGCTCCGGCAGTGGGTCCTTCGGGGTCTCCAGTCGGGGGAAGGCTGGATGGCCTCTCCTCTCCTCTGTCTGCAGGATGATCAGTGGGGGACCCCAGGAAGGAATGACATTGATGCCCCATTGTGCTGGGGGATCGGTTGGGAGTCACGTCTAATGTAAAGTAGGAGAAAGGAGGCCTGTGATATTCGGGGCACACCTGGGCTTGTGATCGAGAGCCCCAGCTGCAGTCACCACGTGTGGGATCGGAGGTCCCCATGGATGTGTGATGTCCGCACGTAGGACTTCACAGAGGGCCATGACGCGGCAGGTGACATCAGGCTGATTTGGCCTTGGCTTTTCCAGGTGCATTTCCCCACTTGGGCCTGGTGGTGGCCCGAACACAAACAGCTGTTCGCATGGTCGGCAGAACTCAGGTACAGGTGTGGTGGGTACTTCTGTAAGTCGTGCAGACATGAAACCAAAGGGGGTGTGTCTCTGCCTGCTGCAGCCGAGGGGTGGCCATGGCCTGTGAGCTCCCTTGTCTTGTGTGTGGACGTAGCAAGAGGATCCCCTTCCCTTGCAGTGGACGGAGCTGAGGGGACAGGGAGGGGCCCGCTCAACAGACACAGCAGACGAGGAAGCGGCCGCGCCCCAGCACCTGTCGACTTTTGTCAGTGAGGCTGGGAGGACCAGACCCTGCTGGGTGGAGGTCAGACACTACGGCGGGGCCCCTGGTTGGCTGGAGATGTGTTTGCAGAGCCTCTGGGGTGGGGGCTGCAGCTCACGTCTCTTCGTCACCCCGAGGGGGTGCAGCCTCCCCTCCAAGGTCACTCTGCGTCCGTGGACATTTTTACTTGGGGGCAACTTGAATCGCACACTGGCCATTAGCGGATGTGCAAAGAAACCTGTCTGAGAAAACTTGCAGGAGCTCAAGGAGACCAGCAGTTTCTGTTAGCTTCGGGATCAGGCCTGTTTCTGTTCACTTAAGGGGCCAGTCACGCAGAGCGAGGAGGAGAACGTGGAGCTGACCTGGCTTCCGAAATTGCCCAGAGAGCTGGCCGGCTCCACTGCGCGGCTCACGCGCTCCGGCCGGTTTAAAAAAAATCCCCTAACTGCTTTTATACCTAGAAGGGGAAACGTAACGGGAAAGTCGTTACAGTTGGTCACTTCGTTATGGAACCCATTGTTTAATAAGTTCCCTTAAACTATTTTTGTGACTATTTCCTACTATCTGGAGACGAGAATTTCCTCTTTCAGGAGACACATCTGTACATTCACACATTTGAGAAAACGTGAGGTTCAAATGATCAGCCAGCCGGGGGGTTTGTAGCTTGACGAAGCCGTGAACGTGGCCACCAGCTCTGAGGACTCCAGACCTCTGTCTCCACACAGGTGTGCAGACTCCATACTGGGGAGCGCAACGAGACGTCCCCCCTCCCCTGGAACGCAGCGTGATGTGGCCGTGAGCTCTGTGGACCTTGGGGCCGCCTCTTGTTGGACCGGATGCATTGTTTGCCCGGAAGTGGCAGTCAGAGGTTTTTGTGGGAGTGTTCGGGCCCGGCAGGAGCACACGGCGTTCACCTGACTTGTGATAGTGTGTCTGGCATGGGACAAAAAAGCATTTTCTAATATTTGAGAACAATCTGAAGGCCAGAGTAATCACGACATGCACTGTTTGCTTTCTGATTCTCGTCAACCTCTCCTTGCTCCTTTCCCCCCAGAAGGTGTGCGGGAATGCTCTACGATGTCAAGGGAAGGGTTACATGTTGGATTTGCTTTAATCAGCAGAGAACTGATTGATTGTCTCGTAGGCTTATCACATAGGAAAGGAACACTTGGAATGTGATCTTGGAGGGTCTGACAGTGGAAGTGGTCTGGGAAAGCAGGGGGAATGGGGAGGGACACCGTGCTGTGAGGCCCACAGTGGAGGCTCCGCGTTCCAGCAAAATCAGGAGCCTCCGACGGTTTGTGCACTAGTCAGCTGACGGCGCCACTCAGTAAGGCGAGACCCAGACAGCCCCGTATCGTGGGCCAGTGCCCGCTTATCCCTGGTTGGCGGGTTTCAGGTCCCCACCAGCCTACGGGATTATTTGAACAAGCCCTCCACAGCCTCCTGGGGAATCCGTAGTTGTGGAGGCCGGAAGTCTCCGGCAGACCTGGTGTCTAGCGAGAGCACGCATCCTGGTTCCTGGACGCTGTCAGCCCTGTGTCCGCATGAGGTGAAGGGGACGAGGGGGCTCGCGGGGTCTCTTTTATCAGGGCACTGGTCCCCATCATGAAGCCTCCACCCCCCTCACCTGGTCACTTCCCAAGGCCCCACCTCCTAACCATCACCTGGGGGTTAATCTGGGGACACAAACCTTCAGTCCGTAGCAGCTCCCCGCCCGCTGCACCCTCTCCAGCCCAGGGATGCTGAGCGGTCTCTGGCCGGCAGCTGAATTCAGGAGGAGTCGGAGGACGGGGAGGGACATGCGGGCCCCCTGCCTCCCCGCCCGGCTGCACACTGATCCAGAGCCACAGCCCCTGGCAGGGGCCCTCTCTGCACCTTCCTCCGGTTGTCTGGCTGCGGTCTTCGGCTGTCCTGTTGGACCTCAGCCCCGTCCCCTGCACGTGGCTCCCTGACTGTCTATTAACTGTGCATCATTTCGAGTCAGAGACCTGATTTCCACTCGGCTGCTTTAAGAAGATCTGAGCTCCGCCCGTTCCTGCAGGGAGATGGAACTCACCCTCTGAGCAAAGCTGGGAGCAGAGGCGCGGACTCCTTTTCCGGAAGACCTGGCCGTGCGTCTGACCGTGGGCCTGGTTCCCGCTGCCTGTGCCGTGAGGTCCATCCTCTGGGTCCCGCCTTGCTGGAGGCCTGCGCCAGAGGGCCTCTCTGACCCTCCACCTCCTCTTCTCCTGTTGGTTTCTCAAGACGGGCCCAGATATCACTTGCTTTGGGAAGGGTGACCTTGTTCCTGCCTGTGTTGGGGAGCAGCCCTTGGGGCTGCCTGTTGTCTCGTCATCCCCGTGGGAGGCCTTGAGGACTGCGGGGCCGAGGGAGGCTTCACTGAGGCCTGGGCGTGATGGTGGCGGGAGTCAGGGCTCCCGTGCATGTCACTGTCAGCCCCATCCGTCTGTCCCCGTCCCAGTCTGGGAAGTGTCTGACGTGGCACATGGTCCCACTAGGCCCGAGTCTGGTGACAGGATGACCTGGGAGATGTTTTTGGGGAGTGTGGCTTGTGCACCTGCCCCCCCGAGGGGAAGAGCACTCAGAGGACTGTGACCGCCTAAGTAATTACCCCGGCCTGCCGAGCTAGCCAAACGGACAGAGAGCAGACGTATTGATTCCTCTTCTTCTTCTTCTTTTTTTAAAGATCTTATTCATTAGAGAGAGTGCGAGAGCACAGCAGGGGGAGGGGCAGAGGCAGAGGGAGAAGCAGGCTTCCCGCGGAGCAGGGAGCCTAATGCGGGGTTCGATCCCAGGACCCCGGGATCCTGACCTGAACCGATGGCAGAGGCTTCACCGACTGAGCCACCAGGCGCCCCCGGAAGTATTGACTCTTGTGTGGATTTGGAAGCACCCGAGGCCGGCGGGAGACTCATGAGCTCAGCGCAGTGAGGGCTTGGGGACTCAGTGGCTCTGCGGCTGACCTGCCACCCCACGAGCCGCGTGTCCAGCTGCCAGCAAGGCTGCCTGAGATTCCTCTTGGCTTCATGTCTCTGCATAAATAACTTAATTTCAGTGACTTTCATCACCAAGACCTGCCCGTTACTGTGCAGTTCACAAAGATTAATCTACCTCCCTGGAATTTAGAGCAGTATGGTGGAATGTTCTTTCAGACTCAGCAGGGACATAATTTTGGCCAGAAAAAGAACCCATCTGGTGAACTGCATGTACGATGGCCTCTGATACTTCCCGACTCCTGGTGACCACTTCAGAAGTGCCAGGAAAAGGGGACTTTTAAATAAAGGATTACAGGTGGTGCGTTAGCTGCCTTCTACCGCGGTCGCGAGTTACCACAAGCTCAGCGGCTTAAAGATACAGACGTGGCCGCGCACAGTCCCGGGGGCCAGAAGTTGGAACCGAGTCTTGTGCACCTGTGATCAAGGTATGGGCAGCGCTCCGTCCTCTGTCCCTCCTTCGGAGGCCCTGGGGGAGAACTGCGTCCTTGCCTCCATGTCCTCGGCTCCAGGCCCGTCCTCCGCCTTCAGAGCCTGCCGCGTGGCCACTTCCAGCCTCTTCCCACCCCACTCTGACTTCCCACCGCCCCTTGTGAGGAGCCTGACCTACCCCGAGGGTTGTCTTTCCAAAAGAGATTAGCACCTGATTGGGTCACGGAGCAAAGACCGGCACCTTCCTGGTGTGCGCGGGCCGCACCTACCCCGCCGAGGGTCCGCTGCTGGCTCTCTTTTCTCTTACTAGCAGGACGCTCATCTTCTCCAGCCCTTGGGCATCGGTGCCCTAGGATTCAGGCCTTCGGGTTTGGACCAGAATTACCCCCGCCCAACCCTCCTGGGCCTCCAGCTTACAGGCGGCTGGTGGAGGGACTTCTCGGCTCCAACACCCATGAGCCCATCCTCCATGATAAACGTCTTTCTGTATATCTGCATGCATTTCACTGCCTCCATTTCTCTGGGGACCCCCGGCTACTACACTGACATTGCTCGTCCTTGGGTCGGACCCACCCAGACAATCCAAGGTCACCCCCACCTCAAGATCCCCAGTTTAATCCCAGCTGCAGGTCCCTTTTGACATGTAAGGAAACAGACACAGTTTCTGGGATTAGGATGTGGATGCCTGTGGGAGGCCGGCCTCCTGCAGACCACGGGCATGCACTCCAGACACTCTGGAACCAGCCGTGGCAAGGCGGACCACGGCAATACCTTCCCTGTTCGTGGGAAATGAGGTCAGCCGAAGGGAGTCCAGTGCCCAAGCCGACGCCGGTGCCCCTGGGACGAGGCCCACGAGGCTGGGGTTCCCTCACGTGGGGCACTTCTGCAGAAGCACCAGCTTCACACCGCGGGCAGCCCGCGAGGCGGTGGCAGGCCTGTGTGCGCATCACACACACATTTAATCCCAGCGCAGAGGAATCTCAAGGCCAGCAGCTCTGGTGCCTGGTTTTGAACTTTCGAGGGAGATGCTTCTCGAAGGCTGCTTGATGGAGGCACATTGGCCAGCCTGACGCCAGCCCTGCTCCATGGGAACCACGGTTGTGAAGGGTTGGGCTGTGTTTCCTGGCCTCCATCCCATGCGCGCCCTGTGACGGGCCATGCCTCCGCTTGCCACCCGAAAATCGCTCGTGGGAGGGCTCCTGGGCTTCCACGGAGGGTGGCATGTCCTGATGCGCCCCCGCGGGTTTGGGTTTAGACATTCGGACAGCTGCCCCGAGTGCTCCTGCTGAGGTCCCTCCTGCACACCGGGCGCCTGTCGGTGGCTGACCCACGGTCTTCTGATCCCCACTTTCTTCTTTGCAGTTTTCGGAGAGCACAAGAGCGATGGTGCGCAGGTGCCTGAGCTGGTGGGGGTGCCCGGCAGACCCGATTCTGCTCACGTGTGCCCCTGCTTGTTACACTCCTGCAACACGGCTCTTCACCCCATGCACTTTCCCTCCTGGGCTTTGCATGTGCTGTTCCCTCCACCTGGCATGCTGTTCCCTCTGCATTTGACCGGCCGCTCCTTCCATGCTCTGAGTTTCTGCCTCGAGAGGGAGTTTCTAAGAGAGAGAGGGCACTCAATGGAGAGAGAGAGAGAAGACGGACAGAGAGGGAGAGAGGTCTATGCCATCTCAAAACACTCAGGTGTGGCTCTGCCAGGAACCCACGGGCAGGCTTCAGCGCTCCGTTTTCAGAGCCAGACCCACACTCCTGGGCATAGAGTGAGGCTGTCCAGGCACAGGTGTCTCGGCCGCTGTCCATAGTACATCTTGTCCGTCCCCGATCACGCCGTCCGTCCGCCCTGCCCGTTCCCGATCTGCTTGTCTGTAGCTCAGAGAACATCTCTGATGTGCCTGTTCACTTGCTTCTGTTTCCAGAATGTTTTCCATCCAACAAAGTTTCTTTCCTGCCTTGGGGCCTCCCCCCGGGCTCTGAGGTGCTTCGTTTTCTCTGCAGTTGTCAGGGACAGAAGATGCCCGGGAGATCGTTCCTCCCTGTGTATGTGTAACGCTCCTCTCTGGCTCCGTGGAGCTGAGGATTCTGACAGTCGGCAGTGTCAGGACCTGGGGCCCCGCAAGGAAAGTCCTGTTCCGCAGCTGTGGGGAGTACGGAGGTGAACTGGGCCCTTGAAACAGGGCCCAGCCCAGGCCACGTCTTTTCCTGGGCGGTCTGGCCAGTGTGGCCCACTTCGGGTTGACTGTGACGGCCACGCAGGCTCCCAGGGGCTTGGCCGTGGCCGCTGTTCGGGTGTGTGTCTCAGCTCCAGCCCCAGCTCCTTCCCTCCCTCCGCAGATGCTCCCAAAGCTGTCCCGCCCACCAGACACCGTCCCAGGCTGCTTCCTGGAGACCCCAACCTGCTATGGACCACAGCCATCCCTCAATGGCTGCGATGGACCAGCTGCCCTGTTCCGGCCGCTGTGCTGGGAGCTCGAGCCACAGCCCCGGTCCCGCCCGCTGTCTCCACCGCCCCCAGAGCCCCCTCTAACCCCCGACCCCCTCCCGCTGTTTGTTCATGACCCCACCAGTTGCACCCACCTGAGTTTAGGATGAGAACTGGAGTTCAGGAAGTGGCACAGGCCACACCGTGGGCCACAGGGAGCAGGGTAGACCCTGCCTCAGGCCCTGGTTCTCAAGCCCTCCTGCCTCTCGACTACCGGTACACCCCCACCTTGAGCCTCACCTCTTCTCCCTGGGGACCGCCCCCATGCCCATGACCTCCATGGGCATCCCGGACCGAGCCTTCCCCAAACTGTCTGCCGGCCCGATTCGATCCCCTTGTGTGCCTCCGTGGTCCGCTCCATGAGTGGATTCGAGATGCAGAAAACCGGCACACTCTGGCGGACTACTGTCCGCATCACGGCTTTCCCAGCATGGCTGCTGTGGACCAGCATCTCACCTGGCCCACGTGCAGGTGGGAGTCTTCTGCAGCAGGAAACAGGGTACTTTATGGCAATCTGTGCCTTCTTCATCCTTCTCTGTTTCAAGGGTCATTTGTTGCTACAAGGAAGGGCTCTGCTGCTTTCAAACACAGGTCAGGGGCACAACGCAGCGGGACACGCTGACGGTTTGTTGAAATCAATAGCAGCGGGTTTGCCACACGGATTGGAGCATGGGTACCTTTCCAGGAGCTGATCCAGGAAACGAGCCGGGCGTGGGGATGTGCAGGAGAAAGGAACTTGCTGGAGGGCGGGCAGTGTCCCCACGGGAATTCCAGCGGCAGGGTCCGTGTTCTCCGAGCCGGCCCCTCCCCAGGAGTGAGGGGCTGGGGTCTTTACCCACCTGACACCCCCAGCATCGTCGGCTGAGGGTGGCTTTGGGGGCCTCGACTCTGGCAGAGACTCCAGGCTCCTGCAGTGCAAGGTGGGCGAGGGTGGTGTCTGCTGCAGGGGCCCGGCCTCGCGGAAATCCAAGACATCAAGCTTGCGTTTCCACCTTGGAAGTTTGACTCAGGGCAATCACTTCACTCAAAATTGTAATAACTTAAATATATTGCTTCTATAGGTCTTGATGAAGTTGGGAATAATTCTTCATAATCAAGACTCTAATAACCACTAGTCATAGAAATGATATTTCAAAATAAAAAACAAACAAATGTAACGGTGTGAACATTACAGTGTAACTAGGAAGCTCAGCGGGGGGGGGGGGGGGGGGGGGGGGGGG
>NW_027397120.1:1631815-1644171 GCF_003265705.2 Callorhinus ursinus
GGGGGGGTGCGGTGCAGCAGGGGGTGTGTGGTGCGGGGGGGGGGGGGCGGTGCAGGAGGGGGGGTGTGGTGCGGGGGTGGGGGATGCCCATGAGATCCTCAGGGCTGCCCCGTCCCCACCCTCCGCGCTTCCAGCCTCCCCTCCCCTCTCCAAGGGCAGGGTTCAAACTGTCGCCTCTGAGACCTGTGATAATTGGCTGAGTGGCCACGTCTGTAAGTGACGGCCGTTAATTGCTTGGGTCCATCTGTCCTGCCTCACACCTGACGTATCGTGACGACCTTCTCTTTGATTCGCTTCAGCCCGGCAGGTTAGTTTGGCTGGTGGAACACATGGCACAGCCTGGGGCCGGGGGCCAGCCACACAGCCATGTGTGGGGTGCGCGGTCAGTGTCCCCCCTCATCATCCAGGGCACAGGTGGCAAAATTCCTCCAAATCCGCCCTTGGCCACAGCAGGGACTGGACGTGACCTCCGGCCAGATGCCCCTCCGCCCCGACGGCTCACATGCCCTCTCTCTTACTGCCTGCCTTTGTCCCCTCCTGGAGACCGTCTGCGCCCCAGTCCGTGCCTCCAACTGTGGTCTGGGAGGAATCCCGCGGAAGCTGGCCCACAGCTATGTGAGCGCCATGCAGCCACGTGGGGTGGCGGCTCAGCCTTTTTATCCAGCTGTCTGAGGCGCTCTCCTCCGGGCGCCAGCCTCGTAAACGCGTGGGAGGCCACTCTTCCCTCCTCTGCAGGATGGACTGGGTGGCGGGGGATGCCGGGCACGGGGTCCAGCCCTCACCGTCAGGAGGAAGCCACACAAACTGTGGCTTTCTTCTTTATCGGAGACCTGTCTTCCATCAGTTCTTTTGATGTGCAGATTCCCTAGGGAACAGGGAGAGGCTTCCTGGGTCTGAGAGTGAAACATGGAGCCGTTCTGGCCCAGACAGCGCATCCTGACGGCAGACGCGTCCGTCCGGCTGGCTTTCATCGAGGGTGTGGAAACCCGCCCTTGGCTGCCCAGGTTTGTGATACAGATGAAGATGTTATCAAAGATCACCAGAGTGGGACCTACTTAGATTTTAACCGATGACAACGTGACAGAGGAGAGCTGACGTGACCTCACTTGGCTTTGTAAAGGGAGCGAGCAGGTGAGGCAGGGCTGGGGCTCTGCAGGGTCGGGGAACGGGCCTCATGAAGAGTGCAAGGTGGGTGTGAAGTGGCAGGAAAACCAATCTGGTTGGCCTCTGTCCCCAGTTGCTGGTGCCGGGCCCCTTCATCCCTTGGAACTTGCAGGCGCCATGATCACCGTCCTTCGGATGAGGGCCCTACACAGTTCTCGGGTGGGGCGCTCAGCAGAAGGGCCAGGCCAGTAATGGAAGCTTGGAGCTCTTGGCCCCACCTGCACCCCATCCTCTGGGAGGGCAGGGTCTGGAGCCTGTTGGCAGTCCATCATGCCGAGATAATTCCAGCTGCCGTGGAATCCCTGAGCTGTGGGATTCAGGGTCCTTCCAGGTTCCAGAACACGTGGGATGCTGGGATGTGGCACCCAGACAGGGCCTGGGAGCTCCTCCCACATCTCGCCCTGCATACTTCTTCATCGGCTGCTCGTCTGTATGTTCCCCTCGGTTCTGTGAGCCACTCTAGCAAGCCAGCAAACCTAACAGGGGGTCATGGGAACCTTCAGTCTGCAGCTGGTGGATCAAAGGCACAGGTGCAGTTGGGGTCTGATGTGGGGAGGGGCAGTCTGGTGGGACCGAGCCCTTAACCCCTGAGGTCTGATGCCCCCTCCGGGGAGACAGTGTCAACACTGAATTGAGTCGTCGGACCCCCAGCTGGTGTTGCAGGATTGCTTGGTGAGGGAGGGACAGGGAGTCTTTCCTAGTGAGGTCCGGTCCCTGGGACCCCGTCTCGGCTTGCTGGCTGAGCTGGTAGACAGGCCATCCTCAGGGGCTGCTGGAGCATGCAGGGCGCTCTGTGGGCGGCCTTGAGCTTTCATGGGCAGGCATTATAGGGGTCGGGGTCACGCTTAGAGTTGGGACCGTGAGCTGTTAGAAACGGATATGCCTTTACAGTCCTATGCAGAGGAGGGCTGGGAGCATCTGCCTAGCATCCGGTCGGGGATAATCTTGTCAGTGTGCACGTGGACACTGCAGAGTGACCCAGTCAACACAAACCGGCTCCTGGGACACAGCGCGTTCACTGCCAGAGCCTCGTTCCCGCGGGCGGCGCCATGCCTTCCATTTGGTGGATGAGCCACGGAGGCAGGGGGCCCGGTGATGCTCTAGCGTCCTGAGCCAGTTCCAGAGCTGCCCACCTGGGAGGGGGTGCAGCAGCAGCCTGCTCCGTCCTGCGGTCGCAGCTCAGCCGTTAGGGGCTGCAGGGGTGAGGCACGCACGCTGGCTGCAGGGGCGAGGCGCCTCACGGGGTCCCTGTGTCGGGCTCGCAGAAGGTGTGGCTTCAGGTGGGCGAAGCTTTCCTTGTCAGCAGAACCCAAGTCCCCAGGTGACACACCGACCTGGTGGCAGACCCGGCCGCTGGGTCCCCAGTGCACGGCTGAGTGAGCCTCGCCTCCCACAGACCTCCTCACTGCCCCTCTGTCGGACACCTCTTCCTCCCTAGGGGCTGTGTGCTGTGGCGAGGACGCACCCTGAAAAAGTCATTGGGCACCTTACATGCCGGGGTGGGGATGGGCAGGGCCCCGGGCGGAGGACCCTTCCCTTCGAGGAGGACGTTTTCCAGTGGGGGGAGGGGACAGGCCCTAAATTCCCGGTGAGGGTGCTGAAGACGACTCACAGAATGGTGCCCTGGAGATCAGCGCCAACGGCCCGTGTGCTGACGGGTTCTTTGAACTTTTGAAGAGAAACCTTTCATGGGAATGGCATGTCCAGCCTGGCCACGTGGTCAGGGACTTGCCAGGGGCCCCGGGACCTCAGCTGTGGCCAGAGTGGGCGATGGATGGAGTCTCCCTAAATGGGGAGATGCGTGCCCCCGAAGATATGTCCAAGTCCTGAGCCCTGGTGCCTGTGAATGTGACCTTATTTATCTCTCTTAGGGGTCCAGCTTCCCTGTGTCCTGAGCTGCCTGAGCCAGGAGCCCGAGCACCATTCCCTGGGTCTAAGTGGCTGGTTTTCCAAAGTGTTTTGCACCCAGCTTTGAAGCTTAGCCGTTATTTTAGGTAGAAAAGGGAACTTAGGTGAAGATTAACACGTGTGCTTTGGGACAGAGTGGCCCCCTGGCAAGGCAGGGTCCTCCACGTCTGCAGAAGTCGCTAGAAGTGCTGCTGGTGGTTGCCTCGTTCATACCCCCATGGGTGCAGAGCCCTGGAGGGAGTCAGACCCCTGGGAAGGAAGCAGGGGGAGAGCCGGTTTCCTGCGAGAACCTGGCCAGAGAGAACTCTGATCTGGGCAGATGGAGGTCCACGGGGGGAGGGGTAGCTCAGCACAGCCGGCGAGATGGGTCGGGGTCCTGGCTCTGCAGCCGTCAGGACACGTCAGTGCTCAGAAACTCACAGACGAGCCCAGGGCCCAGTACCTCCCAGCGAGTGAGTGCACACGGGAGTAAGAGCCGTGCTAAGGGTGTGCTGCAGGGCGGGTGCGGGGGGTCACTGGCATACGCCCTTGCCTGTGGGCCCTGCACCCGGGGCAGGCTTCTCAGGGCCCAGGACACGGTGAAAGGCCCGGGTGCCGTGAGCGGCCTTGGGCCCTGGGCAGGTAGATGGTTGCTTCAGCCCTGAAAGGATGGTAACTAGGACGCAGGGCCCCACTGGGACCTGGAAATGGCTCCTCCGCGGTGGTGGGGTGGCGGCTCCCCAGCCAGGCACCTTCCCGTACCTCCTGCCCCAGAGCTGCCATCCACGGAGTTCGGGCCACATCCTGGGCGCCCCGGGCTCCATGATTACGTGAGGACGAACATGCCTGGCCCCTCCACGGCCCCGGGAGGGGGGACACCGTGGTCACTTCTCAACGACAGTTTCCTTTTCTTGCCTGGATGTGCCCTGTCTCCCCGCACAGGCCCTTGCCCTCACGCTGGTGATCCGAGGGACGGACAGCCACTCTCAGAATCTTGTTGTTCCAGGGGTCGAATGTTCCAGCAAGCACGCTGATTGGAGACACAAACAGCTCATTCTCCTAGTCGGTTAATATTTAGAAATTACACGATTGTGTGATCATGCATCAATTGTACAGATCTTTTCAGACAATTCTGTACTTTGCTGTGGCTCACGGGAGGCCAGGGCCCTGACGGGACAGCCATGAGCTTGGCCCAGAACCTGCAGATGGCCCTCCTCCTGCCCAAGGCTCTCCGTGGTCGGTGGTGGGGTGTCCTTGCCTGCTCCGGGCTCTCTGGGGACCCCTGCGCTGTCGCCCGCCGGCCTCGTGGCTCCTCCCCCATGCGTCACGCGGCCCGGACGGGACTCGGAGTCAGCTGCGTCAGGATCAGGCGTGGAGCGGCAGAGGTGCTGGGCAAGCACTGGCTCTTTGGTTGGCACAGTTAGTGCTGAGGTGGGCGGCATCCCCCTCACGAAGACAAGTCGCTCGGCACCTACCCTGGGCCTGATGCTGGTCCTGGTCTGGGTCCATGGGGACATTGGAATCCTGGTCCCCGCCCCAGGGTTCACGGTTGGCACCCTCTGCCTGCAGGAGGCCTTGCCCTGCGAGGTCAGTGGACCAGCTCGGGGAACAGGGCAGGGGAGTGAGCGGAGAGGCAGAGAGGGGCCGCACGCCCTCACCTCCCAATGCAGTGACCCACTTTTCTCTGGAGAACTAAATATACAGTTAAGTGTGAATTTGGGGTTTTTTTCTGGAAGGAGCAGCTGGGGGAGAGAGATGGGAAGGGGGACGAGGAGCTCGGGAGTGTGGGGAGATGGGGTGCAGCTGGGTAATGGTCAGGGGCCTTAAGACCACAAAGGTGTGACAGCCACAGTCCCATCCGTGGGAAGGTTTGCTCCCGTGCAGCCTGTGTTGCGGGGGGCGGTCCTTGGGGACAGAGATGTCTGCATACCCAGTCAGTCCAGCAGAGACAGGCCCCAGGACTGGCCAGGGGCCCCCAGAGGCTGAAAGGACTCCAGTTTCTCCCTGGTGTGGGGTGTGGGTACTGATCCATGGGCTCATCAGACCAGATGGACTGAGCGAGCCTCTCCTGTGGGTCTGCCGGGGTTCACTGCACCCACAGACCAGTAGCCTGCTCTGTGCCAGAGGCCAGCGTGCACAGGGGTGTGCAGGGGTTCTGGGGGGGCACAGCCCAGGGGGAGGAGGGGACAACCTTTGCCCCTGCAGTTCCTTCTGCCCGTAACTCCTCCTCCTCCCCCAGGCCTGGGGGTAAAGGTGAGAAGGACTGATTTCAGGAGCTTGGAGGGAGGTGCTGTGAGCCAGGGGAGGGACGGGAAGGGCGGAGTAAGCCCGCATGACACCCGGGTCACCTGGGCTCCATGGCAGGTGAGCGCTCCACCCTCCCTGGAGACTAAGAGAAGCCTCTGAAGCAGAGGTCTGCACAGACGCAGACATTGCCTCAAAATCCAGGTGCATTCAAACGGTCAGCTTTCTTTCTTTCTTTCTTTTTTTTTGATGTATTTCAGGAGCTTTTCCCCTTTAGATGTTTGGTCATATGTGGACATTGGTTTAACATTTATCCTAGGAAAATCCAGCATTATAGTTTAATACGATAATCCTTTAAGACACAATGTTCTCCCAGTACTCATTAAACACACCTCTATTCATAGGAAGTAATTGTTCATTCTCTCACAGCTATTGCACAAAGAAACCATATTAGGTTAGACTTTGAAGGTGGAACTTATCTTAAATTGGAAGATCAAATTAGAGCCTGAAACCCAGTGCCATTGTTTTCTAAAGCCTTTTCCCCTAGAAATTCAAACTCAGTGCCTGGCTTTTTCTAATCAGCTGGATGTCCCTCTTTGGAGAAGGAAGGAAGCTTTGTTATTCAGAGACAGTTGGGAGAAAGAACAAAATTTACATCAAAGTCCAGGTGATTTGATGAATATTCATATGGACAATTTAATCAGTGCCTGTTCATTATCTGCATTTCCATGTGAAACAGGTTCCTGGAATATAAATAAAGATCACAGAGCAATTGTTTTGACTTTCATTTCTGTCTTCAATGCTGGGGTTTCTGGCTGCCTTCAGGACTGGCTTCCCGTGTAGCTGGAGAGAGGCCACGTCAGGACCCCTGGGACGCAGACCCAGGGATGGAAACATCAGGCGGGTCACACCGCAGGGCTTCCCAGCAGGATGCCCCTTGGTCTTAGAAATAATCCAATATACATTCAGGGGAAGGGGCTGTCAGCTCGACCCCGGGGTGTGGCCTGGCAGCCGTGCCTCAGGTGGGCGCCCTGGGCTGGAGGTGATGGCGTCAGAAGGGGAGAGGGCCCTCCCAGCCCTCCCAGCTGGTAGCCATGGTAACGGTTGTTCCTGGATGTCGAGAGGGTGGGGGCTGAGGTCCTGGCACGGCATGGGTGGCCAACAGGGGAGGTAAGCTGCAGGTAAACCGAGGCTGACGTGGCCGTGGGTTCACCTTCCTCCAGCTGTTAAGGCCCCACGAAAATCCCACATTCACGAGAGACTGTTGGCCTCATCAGTGGTCCCTAAGTGTAATTGAAATAAAGTGACACCACGTTTTACCTGTCACAGTGACAACATGACAGAGAATGAAATCCAGGGCCAGCAATGCGCGGGGGCCACGTGGCACGGTTCAGGCTCCTGGGGGCGCCGTTTGTCAGATGGGAAGCTTTACAAACGTGCAAGCCTTCTAATCCCGCAGGTCCGCTTGTAGAAGCTGGTCCTGGGGAAATTATTAGATATGATTTTGCGTAGGACATTAATTAAAAGACTGTTTATAATCATGAAAAAATGAGGAACAATTTACATGTTTAATAATCGGAAGCTGGTGAGCAACATGATGGTATATCCACAGAGGAGCTGACTTTGGGGACAGTGAGAATCATGCTGAAACTTTCTGCAGGGCAACAGATCAGGCATAAGCAGAGGGTCAGGTTCCACCCAGCTCTAATTTCTGCCGGCGGAGCCCGGAGAGGGGCACACGGAGGGGGTGTGAGGGTGCGGGGATGTCGCAGGCATCCACACGGGATGGTGCGTCCTCGGGGTCAGGGGCAGGAGCTCGGAGACGTCAGGGATGCACGCGTGAACAGCACGGGCTGGGCCAGAGTCCAACCCTGCCCTGGAAGGCCCTTGCGGTAGAACCAGCTTTCTCCCCTCGAGAAGGGACGGGGACTGGTTTTCCTCTCTTCTTCAGGCTTTTCTGAGTCTTTGTGGTTTCCTCCAACTAACCTTTACCACTTTGGTAATCCCCAAGGAAATACAGGAAATGTCATGTAAAAACCCGCCTCTGTGTGGTGTTCCTACTTCTGCTTACCCGTCAGGCCAGCACGTCCTCTCTGGCCCCAGCCCACCACCCTGCCGCGCACCTGCTGGGCTCACACCCATCGCATGGCTCATCCAGCTTTAGAAGTGGAAATGTGCCTTCCCAACCCCTTTGTCTGAGCTGGCTTCTCTTGGAATGCGTTAAGAAAAATGAACTTCTCTGCGAGCCCTTGCGTTGTGATTATAAAAGAGAAATGATTCAGGGACTTAAAGATTTAGCAGCCCGGTTGTTATAGTCTTAGAGCAGAAAGATTAATGAGCTACTAGCTTAACATATGTCACAGAAAAAGAACAGCCATTTAATTTCTAACTTTGTAGAACGTGAACCAGCTCCCATTTTGCAAGAATAACTATTTTGCAACATGATTTTTTGCTCTCAAATTAGCTGATTAAAATAAACCAAGGAAGTCACCCAGGGACAAAGAGGGTGGCTCAGGGACAGCATTCCAGTTCGCGCATGGCCGGGGAAGGCGAGCCTGTGTC
The DNA here is from genome assembly GCF_003265705.2 of Callorhinus ursinus. Lineage (NCBI taxonomy): Eukaryota > Metazoa > Chordata > Mammalia > Carnivora > Otariidae > Callorhinus > Callorhinus ursinus. The sequence continues at coordinate 1,639,673 of NW_027397120.1, forward strand.
ATAGATAGGATGTGCTGTCTTGGCCTCTGGAGCTGCAATCGTAGGTTTGGCTGGAATCTGGGCCTCTTCCTCAGGCCTCTGGTTGACATCTTCCCCCTCCTGGGGTCAAGGGCAGGGAAACTCTGGAAATTTAAAAACATGCCCACATGGGGCTCCTGGCTGGCTCAGTCGAAAGTGTGCCACTCTTGTTCTCGGGATTGTGAGTTCGAGCCCCACATTGGGTGTAGACATTACTTAAAAGTGAAATCTTTTTTTTTCTTTTAAGATTTTTATTTATTTGACAGAGAGAGAGAGACAGCGAGAGAGGGCACACAAGCGGGGGAGTGGGAGAGGGAGAAGCAGGCTTCCCGCGGAGCAGGGAGCCCGAGGCAGGGTTCCAGGACCCTGGGATCATGACCTGAGCCGAAGGCAGACGCTTAGTGACTGAGCCACCCAGGCACCCCTTAAAAGTGAAATCTTAAAAAAATATCTGCCCACAAATTCACTGACACCCCTCCCTCCAAAGGTGAAGCCTAATTCAGCGTCCCTGACTGTGGGCTGGGCTTCAAGCCTCCCTGCAAAACAGGAGCACCCGTGAAATAACGGGGTGCTCATCCAGGGCTTCTGAAGGTGGGTCCGGGCCATCGGGCCTTCAGGCAAAGCCACCTCAGCCACAGGACAGCCTCGTGGCAGACGTGGGCCAGAGCCCCCAGTGAGGCTGCCCCCAAATTCCTGCGTCACGCAGACGGGGTGACAGATGCCTGCTATTGGAAGCCACCACGTTCTGGGCCGATTGGTTTTGCAGAGGACACCTGTTTCACCCACCTCACTGCATCGACTCCCAACCCACCTCCTTTGTCTTAGAATTTTAAAACAAATTCTAGATAACATGTCATTTTGTCTGGAAATAATTCAGTATATATATATTTTTTCATTTTTATAAGAAGATGTTGTGGGAAATTACAGACGCACGAGGAAAGTACCAGAGGGCCTGTCACTCCACATGTCCACAGGTCGTGCTACTCACCTCGGGGCTTACTCCCCGCAAGAACCAGACAAGACCGAAGCCCTCTGTGACACCTTCCCCGCTGGGGAAACTGAGGCACATCACCGCACTTCGCACAGAGGTCTGAAAACCAGAGGGCGTGTGTGTGTTTGAAACCTGCGTGTCTGGCAGTGTTTTTGTCTTTCCCCGTCATTGCCCCCTGCAGGAGGAAAACAAAACAAAATTAATTTAAAATTTTAATTAATTAAATTAAAATTAATGAAATTCATTAATTTCTCCCTAATGAGAGAAGTTAAATCGCACGGAGTCAGATTTTTCACCTCCCTCTCTCCTCCCCAGATTGAGTCCTTCCGCCCTGGGGGCGACGCTGCCCTTGTGGAGAGCGAATGACGGGCGGGACCACCGCGACCTTCTGCAACCGGCTGCCTGGTCCGGGGCGGGAGGCGGTTCAGGGCTGAGGGCGCCGCTGGGGGCTGGGTCAGGGTCTCTCAGCCGAGTGCTGGCGTGGACGCACGCTGCCAGATGTCCAGCAGCACCCCGGTCTTAGTTTTTGCCACTCTGAGGCGGTGCAAGAGCCTCTCATTGTTTTAATTATTTATTTTTTGAAGATTTTATTTATTTATTTGAGAGAGAGAGAACAAGAATGTGTTGGGGGGGGAGCAGCAGAAGCAGAGGGAGAAGCAGGCTCCCCGCGGAGCTGGGAGCCTGATGTGGGGCTCGATCCCAGGACGCCGGGATCATGACCTGAGCCGAAGGCAGACGCTTAACCCACTGAGCCACCCAGGCGCCCAGGGCATCTCATCGTTTTAATTTGAATTTCCCCAGTACGTTCAGGTGGCCGTCCCTGTTAATGCCTCATCACAGCCTTTGTATGTTTTGTCCGCTGGGCTCTTTCTTTTCATGATGGATTTGTGGGAAAATCATTCTATTTCGTAGATAGTGATTATTTATAGGTTGCCTACGTTGCAAGCGATTTTCCTCCTTGCCTGTGCCTTAATTGTTTTTGATTTGTTTATTATGTGTCCTGTTACACCCAAATTTTATATTTTTGACATGGTTATATCGATGAGTCTTTTCCTTCATGAGTTATGCTTTTCTCCCTTCTCTCCCTGCATTTCTTTAGAATATTCTTATATATTTCTTTCTAATTTGGTTTTCACTGTTAGGCCTTTGATACATTGGGAATTCATAATTGTCCTTGTTGAGAAGTGGGATTTTTCCCAGTGTGGAAGGCCAAATGTCTTGGAGTTAGTTATGGAATGATGAATGGTCATTTTCCCCCTTTGATTTTCCATGTTTCCTCTACTGTGTGGCAGGTGCCATCGTGTGTGCCTGGGGGTCTCTTGGTTTGCTTCTGAGCTTTCCCGCCTGCCCCACTGACCTAGCTGTGCACCCCCGGGGCGTTTCCAAATCACATCATGTAACTGCAGGTTTACAACGGGTCTCCATGATCTCACCATGACACTCCTTTTTTAGCATTGTCTGGACTATTCTTGGACTTCTATGCTTTCAAATACATTTTAGAATATGTTTTACAAGTTCCACAAAAAATCTTTTGGGGTTTTGATTGTAATTGCTTTGAGTTTATAGACTAATTTGGAGAGAATCGGCATCTCCATGAAATTAGGTCTTCCCCTTCTTCAACACTGGATGTCTCTGTACTTAGTCATGTCTTTTCTAATGTCCGTGAGTAATTTTTTATTATAATTTCTCCATAAATATCTGGAGCAACTTATTGAGTTTTAGAGAACTGACAGCCTTTCTCTCTCTCTCTCTCTCTTTTTTTGCTATTGTGAATGGAATCTTCTGTAAATTACGTTTCCTAATTAGTCATTGCTGACGTGTAACGATGCTGTCATCTCTGTGTGTTGAGCTTGTAAGCAGTGGCCTTGCTGAACCTTCTTACTAGTTTTCATTGTAAATTTCCTTTTATCTTTTTTTGTACAAAGTTATAAAGATCTGCTAATAATTACCTCATCTCTTATAATCTGTGTGCCTTATTTTAAAAGATGAGCATATTGCCTTGGCAGGAACTCCCGTACCATGTTACCTGGTATGGGAGTTATCAGGTGTGCCTCTCATTGCCTGGGAAACCCTACTCAGCGGTCTTTGCAGATGCTTCTGGCTGGGCTTGGGGAGCAGGAGACTCGACCAGTTGTTGGAGAAAGAATGAGGAGGACTCACCAGGCGAAGGAAGTGGTACAGAGGACCCAGACGTAGGGTGTGAGGACTTGGAAGTGTTTACTGCGGCCACGGCAAGGAGTGTGGGGCTTGGGGGGGGGAGAGAGGAAAGACGAGGCTGGAGAGACAGTGTTACAGGGTCTTCAGGCAGGAACGCCAAGATCAGTATCTTTACCTCAGCCTTTTATGAGAAAAGTTACATGAATAAAACCCGCCAGATTAAAGTATGCAAGTCTGTGGGTCTCAACAGCAGTGTAGGTCACGCCGCCATCATGACAGCCTCGCCGCAGAGTGGCTCTGATGCATTCCCGAGTTCCCATGCTCTTGGCGCTCAGTTCCTGGGCCCCATGCAAGCCCAGGGAACTCTGCCTTTGTGGTCTTCTGTGTCTGGGCCCTTTCACTTAGCATCATGTTTTTGAGATTAACCCATGTTTTTGTCAGCATCTATTCCTATTTATTGCTGAGTACTATTCTGTTTCATGGATAGATCACAATTTCCTCAGCTATTCACCGGTTGATGAGAATTTGTGTTGGTTCCAATTTTTGGCTATTACAAAAAAGCTGTTATGAACATTTGCAAGCATGTCTTCATGGGGTTATAGGTTTCGTTTCTTATGGGTAAATACTAGGAATGGGATCACCAAGTTACATGGTGAGGATATATTTAACACTGTAAAGAACTGGCAAATTATATTCCAAAGTGGCTGTACCATTTTGCAATTTTACCAGTAGTGAACCATTTCAGTGGATATGCAGTGGTATCTCATTGTGGTTTTAATATGCATTTCCCTCAAGACAAATATGTTGAGCATCTTTTCTCATGCTTACTGGCCGTTCATGTATGTTCATTTGTGAAGTGTCTGTTCCACTCTTTTGTTAAAGTAAAATAGTTTTTTTCTTGTGTTCTTATTACTGAGTTGCAAACGAGTTTATATATTCTGATTGCAAGTCCTTTATTGGATAGAATTATGTAACACTCTCTCCCAGTTAGCTTGTTTTTTAATTGTAATAGTTTTCAAAAAGTAGAAGTTTTAAACTTTGAGGAGTCCAATTGTTCAGTTTTTTTTTTTCTTATGGCTCTGCTTTCTGTGTCCTACCTAAGGCGTCTTTGCCAGCCCAAACTGCAATACTTTCTCACAGCGGTGTGACGGTTTTAGCTCTTCCTTCAGGTCTGGGATCCGTCCTAAGTTATTTTTTTATATGATGATGAGATATATTTGTGATTTGTTTATCCAAATTGATATCTAACTATTCCAGGACCATTTGCTGGATGTTCACTTTTGGTTCTTTTTTTCTGTGCTTCATTTGGAAAGTTCCTATTTCTAGTGTTCAA
>NW_027397120.1:1654171-1662569 GCF_003265705.2 Callorhinus ursinus
TTTATCCTAGCAGTTAGTGCCCCCATTTTTGATTGCACCTCATCAATAGCCTTTTTGATTTCGACTTGGTTAGATTTTAGTTCTTTTATTTCCCCAGAAAGGGTTTCTCTAATAACTTCCACGCTTTTTTCAAGACCAGCTAGTATCTTTAAAGTCATGATTCTGAACTCTAGGTTCGACATCGTACTAAAGTCCATATTGAGTAGGTCCCTGGCTGACGGTACTACCTTTTGTTCTTTTTGCTGAGGTGATTTTTTTTTGTCTTGTCATTTTGTCCAGAGGAGAACAGATGAATGAGAGAACAAAATGCTAACAGGTTAACAACGTCCCCAGCAAATATACTCCATACAAATCAGAAAAGACCTGAAACCAGGGGAAAAGAAAGGGAAAGAAAGAAAAAAGAAAGAGAAAAAACAAAAGAAAGAAAAAGATAAAAACAAAAACAGAACAATACAAAAAAAGCAGAATGTGATCCAATATGATTAGGCTAGTGCATAGATCAGTGCCACACACTAGATTTTGGGCGTATTTTGGTCTGTTAGAAAAAAAGTGCCTCCTAAAATTTTAAAGGAGGAAAGACATATATGTACAAAGTAAGGATTGATACAATGAAGGAATGGAAATGACTGTAAAGATGAAAATTTTAAAAGATTTTATAAAAGGAATTGATAAGTTGTTTGAAAAAAGAAAGAAGATTTAAAAAAAAAAGAAAAAAGGGATAGAATGTGATCAGGCAGGAGACTAGAACAAAGTCATACACTAGTGATTTAGGGTATATTTTGATCTTTTAGAAGAAACTGTATCTCAAAATTTTAAAGAGAACAACTTATATATATATGCCAAAAATAAGGGTAACTACTATGGAGGGATAAAATATGACTCTAAAAATGAAAAATAAAAAATGTTTTTTTTTTAAGAAGGGATTGATAAGATGTTGGTTGAAAAAGGGAAAAAGAAAAATTAAAAAAAAGCACTTAAAAATTAACTTTGATGAACTAATGAATCATGGTAAAAAAAAGCTGTGAATTCTATGTGCAGTATTCCCCTAGCGCTGGAGTTCTGCCGTTCTCCTTGATCGGTAAACTTGGTCTTGGCTTGCTGGCTGTTCGTGCTGATCTTCTGGGGGAGGGGTCTGTTGCGTGGTTCCCAAATGTCTTTGCTGGAGGCTGAATTGTCCCGCCCTTGTCGGTCCGGGCTAAGCAAGCTGCTCGGGTTTGCTCTCAGGAGCTTTTGTTCCCTGCAAGCTCTCCGTACAGCCTTGGAGGACCAGGGCAAAAATGGTGGCCTCCCAATCTCCACCTGGAGGAGCTGAGAACTTGGGGCCCCACTCCTCAGTGCGCCCCCAGAGAAAAGCCCTCACTCCCGTCTCCCTGGTCTCCGGCCGCACTCCGTGCTCACCCGGCCTGTGACCGAGCGTTTCTATCTCTGGCACCCGACCCCGTGTGGAGTCTCCAAACCCAGCAGATCCCTGCGGTGCGCTCCCGCGCCGCTCCTCCCGGGGGAGGAAGGGGAGTCTCCCCGACTCTGCCACTTTTTGGGTCCCTGCTGGAGGAGCAGTGGCCCGACTGTGCCGCGGATCACAGTTTATGGCCACCCCGAGCTGAGATCCCGCGCCTCGGCTCCGTCTCTGCAGCCGGCTTCCCCGCTCCGATACCTGGGAGCTCTGCCGCACTCAGGCTCCCCTGGTCTTTCTGGGACCCCGAGGGTCCTGAGACCACACTGTCCTGTGAGGGTTCCACCCCCCGCTTAGCCACTGCAGCGACGTCCCTCAGCGGAGCCGGCTTCTAAAAGGTCCGATTTTGTGCTCCGCGGCTCTAGCACTCGCCAGAAGCGGCCGGCGGAGGCCCCTCCCCCGCCGTCTATCCTCCCGAATATCGCCTCGGATTCACTTCTCCGCACGTCCTACCTTCCAGTAAGTGGTCGCTTCTCTGTTCAGAGAGTTGTTGCCACTCTCCTCTTCGATCTCCTGTTGAGTTCGTAGGTGTTCAGAATGGTTTGATCCCTATTCAGCTGAATTCCTGAGACCAGACAAAATCCAGGTCTCCTGCTCCTCTGCCATCTTGCTCCGCCCCCTTCATCCAGTGTAATTTTTAAATAAACATTTTTGTTTTAGATTTGGACTACTACTGCAGAGGTAGTTTGGAGAGGAATTGTGTACCCCAGGCCATTTCCTCTACTGTTAGCACCTTATGTTAGTAATGTGCATCTGTCACAATTCATGGACCAATAGCAATATGTGATTATTAACAAAAGTCCACACTTCATTCGGACTCTCCTGTGAAAGTCCTGGTGTACAACTTCTATGGGAGGCTACAAGTTCTTTGAAACAAAATATTCTCACCTCTTCAGAAACAAAAGCATCTTTGCATGTTCATTTTGTGATGATTTATAGGTTATAAGTATAGCCATTTCTAAAATTGTGCTATCACTCAAAAGAATTAATTAAAGCAAGTTAATTTTATTTATTTATTTATTTTTATTTTAAAATACTTTATTTTTATTTATTTGCCAGAGAGAGAGAGAGCACAAGCAGGCAGAGCAGGCAGAGGGAGAAGGAGGATCCTGATGTGGGACTCAATCCCAGGACATTGGGATCATGACTTGAGCCGAAGGCAGATGCTTAACCAACAGCCATGCAGGCATCCTGCAAGTTAATTTTAGAAAGGGAAATATATTAAGAAAAAACTCTTGCTCAAAAGCATGCTGATCAGGAACAAGGTAAGGACATTCCCTCTCACCACTGCTTTTCAACATTGTACTAGAAGTCTTAGCTAATGCAGTATGAAGAAAAAAGGAAATAAAAGTATACAGATTGGGAAGGAAGAAATAAAACTGTATTTCTTCATAGAGGATGTGATCATTTATATGAAAAATTGAAAAACCAAAACCAAAACAAAACACAACTCCTGGAACTAATAAGCAATTATAACAAAGTTTCAGGACACAAGATTAATATACAAAAGTCAATCACTTTCCTGTGTACCCTCAATGAAAGAATGGAATCTGAAATTAAAAACACATTATCATTTACATTAGCATCTTCCAAAATGAAATACTTAGGTATAGATTTTACAAAATATGTCAAGATGTATAGGAGAAAAACAACAAAATTCTGATGACTGAAATGAAAGAAGAACTAAATGGATGAGAGGAATCCCATGTTCATGGATGGGAAGACTAGAGATTCAACACAATCCTAATCAAAATCCCAGCAAGTTATGTTGTGGGTATCGACAACCCGATGTTAACGTTTAGATGGAGAGGAGACACAGGCCCAGAATCGCCACAAACACTGAAGGCGAAGAACAAGGTTGGGGGACTGGCGTTACCCGACCTAGAGACTCCCTGTAAATCTACAGTAGTCAAGACGGTGTGGTGTTGGTGAAAAAGTAGACAAACGGGTCAACGGATCGGAGAAATGGACCCACGTAAGTACAGTCGATGGACGCTTGACGAAGGATCAACGGCAACACATCGAAGCAAATGTGGTCTCTTCAAGAGATGGTGCTGGAACACTTGCAAAATAATGAATCTAGAGCCAGACCTCACACCTTCACAAAAGTGAACTCAAGATGCATCACAGACCTAAATGTGAAACGTGAAACTGCAAAACTTCTAGGAAATAAAATAAGAGAAAGTGTAGCTGACCTTGGGTTGGCAGGGAGTTTTAGATATAACACCAAAGGTACAATCTACGAAAGAAATAATTAATAAGCAGGACTTCATTGAAGTGAACACTTATGCTCTGTGAAATACAATATCACGAGAATGAGAAGATAAGCCACAGATTGGGAGAAAACATTTGCAAAATACACATCTGGTAAAGGGCTGTTATCCAAAATATACAAAGAACACTTAAAATTCAACAATAAGGAAACAACAACCTGATTTAACAATGGCCAGAAGACTTGATCCGACATCTTGCCAAAGAAGATATGTGGATGGCAAGGAAGCATATGAAAGGATGTTCAGTATCATATGTGATTAGGGAGTTGTAAGCTAAAATGACAACGAGATAGTAATACTTCACCAGTTAGAGTGGCAAAATCCTGAACATGGACAACAGCAAATGCTGGTGAGGATGTGGAGCAACAGGACCTCTCACTCATCGCTGGTGGGGATGCAGAATGGTAGAGCCAGTTTGTAAGGCGGTTCAGCAGTTTCTTACAAAATATGATCTAGCAGTCACACTCCTTGGTATTTGCCCAAATGAATTAAAAACTTACATTCACACAAAATCTCGTGTTTACAGCAGCTTTATTCATAATTGCCACAACTTGAAAGTGACCAAGATGTCCTTCGGTAGGTGAGTGGATAAATAAACTGTGGTCCATCCAGACAGTGGAGTATCATTTGTTGTTAAAAAGAATGTGAATCAAGCCATGAGAAGACAAGAGGCATCTTAAATTCGTATTGCTAAGTGAGAGAAGCCAATCTGTAAAGGCTGCATAGATGTGATTCCAACCATATGACGTTCTGGAAAGGTCAGAAGTATGGAGACAGGAGATCAGTCACTTCCAGGGCTGAAGGGAGGGAAGAGTGAATAGGGATCACAGAGGATTTTTAGGGCAGTGAAGCCACTCTGCATGGTACTGGATGGTGGATCCAGGTCATTACAGGTTTGTCCCAACCCACAGAGCGTACAATGCCAACACTGAGCCTAGTGTAAACTACAGACTTGGGGGGGATTATGTGAGTCAATGTGGGTTCATCATTTGTGACAAAGGCCCCATCTGGTGTGGATGGTTGGGGACGCTGTACTTGGGGTGCAGGGGTGTGGGGAACTCTCTGTACCTTCTCCTCAATGTTGCTGTGAAAACTGCTCTAAGAAATAAAGTTTATTAGTAAGTAAAAATTTCCAGAGAAAAAGCATGCTGAAATTTCAATTTGGGTAATGTTGTATAACAACTCTACAAAGTCACACATTTTTAAACAATTGTTCTCAAAGATCTTTTTTTGGGAGTATTTTGTCTAGCCCACTTTTCTTCCCAGTGGAAAGGTTTTCCTCCTTAAATCTGCTTAGATGGATAGTGAATTAATTGAATTGCTTTATTTATAATGTCGTGTTCACTTGATGACTGCCCTGTTTTTTTAGAACTCCTGAAATAACTTAGACAAATTAATTAAGTTGACAAGTTGAGCATGAATATTACATTTCCTTTTTAGAATCATGATTTGGATAGACTGTAATTTGAATTTACTGCATTTTTAATTCCTAAAATACTTGTTCAATCTTTGGGGAGGGGAAAAGCATCTTTTCAGGGATCCATTCTTGTTTGGAGCTGCTAGACTTTCGGCTGTGGATCTGTCTTGAAGAGGTTCCAGAGGTGGGGGTGGACGGGGGACCAGTTGGTGGCCCCAAGGGCTGGCGCCCCTACCCCGGCAGTCCTGCTGCGTCTTCTCTTTGTGGGTCACTGAGGTCAGCCACATCCCCCGACAGGGCAAGGATGTGATGGGGCAGTCGGCCTCGGAGCCTGGACACAGACCTGAGTTTCACCCTGGGCTTCTGGGGGTCTGAGGATCAGCAAATGCTCTGTAAGGTTTCAACAAGCACCATGGGGCTCCTTTCCACCGAGAAGCTGAAGGCCATGGCACTCCAGTGAGCTCATCTGGGAGAGGACGTTGTGGGGTGGGTGGACATGTGGGGGGTGCAGAGGGTCCTCAGGAGACCAGGTTTGGAGACCAACCCTCACCGTCCTCCGCAGGACATGGCTTGGAGCCTGGTGTTCCCACCCCCCTTGCACGCGGGCTTCTCCTGGGCTTGGGCCGGGGGCGGTGGGGGGCCCGAGTCAGGGGCTGCCCGCCTGCAGGCTCCTGTTTCTGCCTTTCCTCGCAGAGCTGTCACGTGTCACGGGACGGTGCTCATCAGGTGAGGAGGTGACGTGAAAACCGTCCTTGCTCGGCTTCTGCGTGAGGGACCAGATGGTTGCTGCCCCCGGCGATCCTGCCCCATGTGCGCCCTCAGAGCGACTCCAGCGTCCTGAGGAACTGGCCTCGCGCTTGCGGCCCTGCCCAGGGACGGCCACCGCTGGTGGGAGGCAGCTCTCAGGACGCCTCGCTGCGGTCACCCGGGGAAGCTCCTCCGATCCAGCAGACCAGATCTGGGTCCCTTTCCCACGCAGTCCTGCACTTCCACACATCCCCACGCGTGTCTCAATCTCCAGGCAAAGTGAGCTGTGGGATGTGTGAGCCACGGGCGGTGGCCGGCAGTCCGGCCAGCCAGGAGTCTCCGGGACAGCGGCCCCGTCCTGCTCAGCGTCCAGCCCCAGCCCCAGCTCTGCCACTCCAGGAGGTGTCCAGGGCCGCCCCCAGCCTCCAGGTGCAACGGCAGCTCCTGGTCCCCTGGCTCCTTGGAAGCTTCTGTTGGTTCTCAAAGTCTATTCCATTGTTGCTGACAATTGATTGTTTTTTAAATTTGCAGCTGGGGTGAAGAAAGTACTGTGCGGGCTGGTCTCTTGCCCTCTGGCTTCCGCTGGGCCCAGGGAGCAGGTGGGGGAGGAGGGCGACGGGCAGAGTGTATCTCCGACCCCTCCACGGGGCCTTCTGAAGCTGGCCCCCCTCCTGGCCCCGCTCCTGGCCCCGTGGCTCTCTCCTGCAGGGTCTCCCCTCAGGCTCTGCCCAGCACAGGTGATAGCCCTGCTGGGATGATCTTGGCCTCATCACACCTGTGGAGTGGACACCTTCCTGACACCTGTGGATTGTCCCGATGCACAGGAGCAGGTTCATGCCAGGCGTGCTGGGACGGGAAGCCTTGTTAGCTGTGACTGGAGGCCTGGCCAGCAGGTCCGAGGTTCCTCGTCCTTGGCGGTGGGAACCCAGCGCCAGCCGTGCCCTCATCCTGTCACCAGGCTCAAGGCTGCCCAAGGCCTTCCCTGCTCCGGTCCCATGGGTCTGGACAGCAAGCGTCTCGCCAGCTGGATGCAGGTGGACTTCCTTCCATTGGTCCACGAGCAGTTTGGGCGCGTGGACTGCTTGAAACCATATTCTACCCAGCAGGTCTTGGCTTCTGAGACAGCCCTCCTCCGTTTGTAAATGGAATTGAAAAATCTCATCAAGGAAAAAGAGAAGCGCTTTTAGTTTCTAAATTAGGGAATTTATGGTAATAAATCAAGAGTGCCTATTCTAATAATCATAGAAAAACATGATAATATGATTTACTCTTAAAAGTATTTCTAATATAATACTAGAAAAATTATATTTCCGCTAATACCTGGTTAGCCTGTTGTGAGTGTATGCAAATATCTCTGGAAATATTAATATATACTGACAGCTTTAGCTAATTAGAGCAATAGTTTTAGGAGGAACAGCCTCCTGATAATTTAATCACAGTTCGGTCTTTGCAGAAAATTATGGTATTTGTTACTAGTTCCCTCTGATTTTCCAAGGAATGAGAAATCAGATAAAATCTGTTACCATGTGAGCCAAAAATTAAATTTTATTTAATTGTGAATATTGTTCTGATCTGAATGCTTTTGAGCCCAGTTCCAGAGTCTTTGCCGTCTCGCGGACCTGCCCGGAGTGTCGTTCTCCAGGACTTGCCGCCTGGCTTGTGACAGGTCATGGCTGTCAGCTTGCTGTGACCGTCGGACGAACAGTTTGGAACAAGGAGTCTCTGAGGGAGGGTTTCTTATGCTTAGACCTCAGGAATAATCTTCTCACAAAGACTTTTTGGGGATATCTTTAAAAATGTTATTAATCACAGTGTTTTTTAAAGTAAAAAAATGGAATGAACCCGAGAGTCTAATGACTGTGATCAGGTCAATGGCTGCCTCTGCATGACCCATATTCAAGGTGCTTTATTCAGGCTCCAAGGCGGGATTTTCTGAGTTCTTAAAACAGGTATAGTTACAACTGGAAGTCAAAATTACGTATATTAACGTGATTTTGTTTTTGGGAAAACAGTCTGCCCCAGGAGGAGGCGGGGGAGTATTTCAGCCTGTGAGCCCCTGTGTGGCCAGGAGCCGTCCCGGGTCGCGGGGTGTCCGCGGCTTGGGGGACCCAGCCTGCTCCGCCGGTGGCGGGAACTCAGCTCTGGTCTGCAGACCGCAGCTGGAGCACGTCTGCTGGGCGTGTCTTAGGCCCCTGAATGAGTGTCAGTGTGGGTGGGATCCAGTCGAGTGTGGACCCATCTCCCCAGGGTGCTCTTCAGCCTGGGGAAGGGTGCAGCACATGCCGCCCTCGGCTCTGGGGCCTGGCCTGACCCCCCGCCCCAGACCACACTGGCAGCAGGAGAGCCTGCGATGGGGCTCAGGCATGAGTGGCAGAATTTCAGGTGGCGTTTCTTTTGTTTCTTTCCATCGTAGGTGCAAATTTGGTAATAGAGTTTCTGCCGCTCGATGACACCCCCACCTGAAGACCGCCGGAGTCAGATACTCGATGACACCCCCACCCGAAGACC
>NW_027397120.1:1662579-1675754 GCF_003265705.2 Callorhinus ursinus
CAGATACTCGATGACACCCCCACCCGAAGACCGCCGGAGTCAGATACGGGGCCGGGGGCCAAGGCCTTGCCTCCCACCTGCTCCGCACTCTGCTCCTTCTTGGTTTTGCGTCTCGACGGCAACGAGAAGCCAGAGGCCAGGAATTATTTCCGCCGTCACTACTGCCAATGTGGCTGTTGGATAGGCAAGGGGCAAGCCCCAAATTTCATGCCGAGAGTCGGCTTTCTAGAACTCCCCACTTCTAGTGCCAGCTGTCTGAGGCTGAGCTCCCCCAACAGAACCCGGGACACAGGCTTGAATCCGGGTTATCAGGCAGGTAGTCACAGGGCCCAGAGAGCGGGAGTGAGGGAGCAGGGAAGACAAGACACTGTCAGGCTGACTGTCACTGTCGGGGCTGGACTCTGTGGGGTCTTTGACGCCCAGTCAGCTTGGGGGATCCTGGGGGAAGCATTTACTATCGGTTTCTGTGCGGCCCTGGCCAAGGGGACCCTGTGGTTGCACACCTGGGACATGGAGCGCCCTCCTCCAGGTGACCCACAGCCAGGTGGCACGTGACAGGTGAGCAGCAGGTTGAGCCCAGGTGGTGTCAGGTGGCCCCCCGTGCACAGCACATCAGAACCGGGGAGCTGGAGCTGGGAGGGGTGTGAGGGGTGCAGAAGGGCATCTCCTGCATCCCTGCACAGGTGAGGCTTGGCAGCGTGGCACGGGGCACATTCCTAGCTGCTCTGCACCCTGTAAAATGCCTGGCGTGGGTGGGGGGAGGGAATCCTACGGAAGGGGGTGGTAGGGGCTTTGCTGCAGGGGAGAACCTGCCTTGGGTCGTCCCACCCAGAGGGCTTGCCCACAGGCACGCAGGTGCTGGGTGCCACTGAGCTTAGAATGATGGCCCTTCCCATCCTCTGGCCCCAGACAAGGCTACCGAATCCCCCTCCCCGGTTTCTGTGCAGACTTCTACCTTTCCCTCATGTCTACCTTCCCAACCAGATGGAGACAATGGCTTCCGTCCTCTGCTCCCACAGCGCCTCTTTGCATGAGCAGTCCTCACGTTAGATTACAGTTATTATAGATATGTCTGTTTTCCTTGCCAGGCGGAGGGTTTCTTGTGGGCGGAAACTGGATCTTCATTCTCTGAGCATCCAGCATCTGGCCCAGTGACCAGTCCAGCCACGTGGTAAATAACTATGGCACAGAACTGAATTGTCATATTCAATCATGAAGTAGAAATACGCGTTTTTATCTGAATAAATATGCATGATATAGAAGTATGGATGTGTTTATGTATTCTGTGTATCCATGTATCTTTCTGCTTACCTACCTGCCCATCCATGTCGTCCATCCACCTGTCTCTCCAGCATGTACATCCTGACCTGGTAAACAACAAAACAGAACAAAGATGCGCTGGGGTGACTTCTCCGGGAACCCCAGAGGCTAACAGTCCTGCTTGCACTGAGATCAGGCCTTTGATTTGCAATCATCTGATGAGTGCAATTCCTACGTCTTTAAAATAGCATTTTTTCATTCTGTGCTATGATACTTCTAAGCTGCACCTGAAATTTTTTGAAGGTGCCTGTATGTTCATTTCCCTGGGGAGAATCTCCCAAATTTTATGAGATTTGCAAAATCATCTGTGACCCAAATGAAGCTGAGAAATGCTGCCTTGAGGCTTTTGTTTAGATGATACCTATCCCCTGAGGGACTGAGGTTGAGTAAATTCGCGTATTTTACTATTTTCCCTTAAAGGAATGAGGACCCTGTGTTCAGGGACGCCTCCCAAGAACACAGCAATCTTTACTTTATGGAACACGCGACCCCTGGTGGCAGCACATTTTAATCGCAGATTTGGAGTTTGGAACAGTGAACACATTTGAAAAAAAAAAAAAGGATGGAGTGTGCGCTCTCGTTGGGGAACGCCCTGAGAAGCGCCATTCAGCGGTTGGTGGCGGGCCGGATGGACTGCCGGGAGCCGCGGGGCATGGCCAGGAGGGACGGTGGGGGAGGCGCCGCGCCATCCCGTGTGGCCACCCTCAGAGCCGCCAGGACCTGGGAATAGGAGCCGTCTCCCCACCGCCTGCTGGCCTGCGCCCCGCGCTCAGACACGTGCTCACGTCTGCCGAACAAATACCTCCGGTGCTAGCCTTGCAGGCGCGAAATGCTGGCCTTAAGAACCGCATCTACAGCCACCTGCAGACCCATTTCCCTGTTAGTGCCCACCCAGGACCCCGCGCGCAGACTTCATGAAGAGGTGATCCAAACGATCCCGGAACGCAGGTCGGGAGGGCGGGCCTGACTTGCGGCCACGGAACACGCGGGCCGGGGAGTCCTAGTCGTACCGGGAGGGCCTGTTGTTCAGGCCGCCGAGCTCCCTCCTAATGCAGCGCCTCGAGCTCAGAATTCATCTCCAGCGCAAGAACTTGGGGAAGAGGGAAGGGAGCTCACGTTCGCCAAGCGTGGGGAGGGGAGACAGCTGGGAAGAGGGGACAGACGGGGCGAGGCGTGGCTCTCGTAGAAACGTGCAGTGGCCAGAGGCCCCATGTCCACCGGAGCCGTGCGCCGAGAGCCGGACAGGCAGGGCGGGGGAGGCGCCCGTCACGACGGGCAGCACCGCGGGGTTAGCCGGGGACGGCGGCACTCACCCCGCCTTGCTGGGACTCATTTTAACATCACCTGTCAGTGGCCCACGCAGCAGTCGGGGAATGAAGGCTCCAGGGCCCCGCGTCCCAGCCCCCACGCCCAGGGCTGGGTTGTGCCGCTTGGTAGTTGCCGGACCTCGGGCAGGTTCCCCTGCGTCTAGTCTGTGTGTCCCTCGTCCGTTCTGCTTCCCTGGAGCGTCCTGACAGACACGGAGGAAGCAGCGCACGGGCGGTGCATGTTATCAATGTCCTCGTAGAGCGGACACTCAGGGAGAGGGCCGGTGCTCGGGCGGACCCCCACTCTCCCCGACTCGGGGCCTGACGGGAGCCTGAGGCCCAGCTGAGGGCTGAGGAGGAGGCCTGGCTGCGGCTTCAGGGGGAAGAGGGAGGCCAACGCTACTGTTTCTCCCCAAACCCCAGCAGGATGAGCTCTGAGCACAGACCGCCGCGTCTGCCGTTGATGAGAGTCCAGCACAAATACGACATTGGTCAGTATGTATTTTCTCCACACGACGGAAAATTAAGGTGCACATGGGCCATTTCCATCAAACCCACATTTTTTGCAGGAAAGGGGAGGACTGTTGTTTTGGTTCCGGAAATAGCAGCAGGATACCCTGTCGTTTTGGGTGAAAAAGCGACGCACAGACAGTGTCTGTCGGTGAATCGAGAGAAGGTGAGTGACTGTGGTACCTTGTTCTCCAAGCCGGCGCCTCAGTGTCTCCAGAAGCAGACAGCTCGGCAGACTCGGCCACCCGTGCTGCACGGCCGAGGTTCGGCGCTGGGATCGCCTCCAGGGGGACGCTGGCCAGTTCCTGCACAGCGAGTGGGGTCAGAGCCCCGGGACAGGGAAGGACACCTCCCCACCTCGATGAGGCCATGGCTGCCCCACCCCCCACCCCCCTGGACAGGATGGGCGGGCAGCTAGAGGTGGCCAGCCCTCGGTCATGGTCTACTTCGGTTCCACGTCACATGGTGGCCCCTTCCTGTGTCCCCTACAGTCACATGTCCGCCTTCAGAACCCACTCAGACCTGACTCCGCGGAAAGGCACCAGGCCAAGGCCACTTCTGCAGAAATGGGGCATCTTTGGAGGCTGTCAGGTGCCGCCTAGACCCCTGCTGTGGTGTGTGAGCCCCAGAGGGGTGCTTCTCAGAAGATCTCTCTGTCCCCGTGCACTGGCCTGCTGCCACAACCCCGCGTCAGGAGACTCGGGCAGCTGGCCCAGAGAGGTCAGGCTGCTGGACAGGGAAGCAGGGACGGGCATGGTCTCCCCGGGACCTCTTGCTGTGGCCCTGGCGCCCCTCCGGCTGGCTCCCACCTTTCCCAAGACTGTTCTTCAGCAGCATTCTTGGGACGGATCTAGGCCAGAGATGACTTCCTTAGGGGTCCGAGTGCCAGCCTGCTCTTGGGCCTCTTGTGGGTCTTTCTGGACTCCGGAAGGGTCTTGGCAGGGCAGATGTTGGATCTGTTTGTGCTCCCACAGCTCCCTAGCTGGGCCTCCTGTGTCCTGAGCTGCGTTTGGAGCTCAGCACACCAGCTGGCCACCCCCAGGCAGGTGAAACTCCTGACCATGGCCCTGAGACACTGAATAGACCGAGGGACAAAGGTCAGATCATACCTAAAAATACCTGAAAATACCTAAAAATAGAACGATGAACCCACAGTCCAAAGTAACCAGCCGGGGACACCGGCCTCTCACCTGCACTGACTGGCCCTGGAGGCCTGGTCTCACCTGAGCAACCACCCACCAGTCCAGACCCTCACCTGGGTGACCAACCTATAAATCCAGACCCTCACCGGCAGAGACCACCCATCAATCCATACCTTCACCTGCAGAGACCACCCACCAGTCCAGACCCTCACCTGCAGAGACCACCCACCAGTCCAGACCCTCACCTGCAGAGATCACCCACCAGTCCAGACCTTCACCGGCAGAGACCACCCACCAGTCCAGACCCTCACCTGCAGAGACCACCCCCCAGTCCAGATCCTCACCGGCAGAGACCACCCACCAGTCCAGACCCTCACCTGAGTGGCCAGTCAGAGAGCCAGCCTGCTACAAGTCAGACTCCTAGGAAGTCAGCCCAGTGTCTGTAGCAACTGGTCCAGGAAGCCACAGGGCAACCCCTGTAACGGTGAGCCCCAAAGGGCCAGTACCTGCTCGGTCACCGAGGGCTTCCCCGCTTCCTGCGGCTGCGCCCCACCTGCACGTGGCACAGAGGCAGAGCCGTGCTGTGGGGTAAGGGGAGAGCCAGGTGGCTGAGCCTCTGCCTTGCAGCCCCCAGCGGGCTGGGTGGGAGGTTAGGGGTTGGGAGAGGCCTGCCTGTCCAACTCTGGTTGTAAGGCTCCTTCTCTGCTCAGGGTCTGATGTCAGCTCTTCACTATGTTTATGCCTCTGCTTTTGAGGCCAATCAATAAATACGGTGCAGGGGACATAGTTTAGCGGAGCGCTTATCTCCTCCCGCAGACAAAGCTGGTGTGTGTCCAGGTTGTGTCAATCTCCTGCAAGTCTATTATGAATTTTTTCTTGTGTTGTAGTGTGGGAACATTCCAAATTGTCTGTGAATGACGGCACCAAAATGGTGCCGTACATAGTCCAGAATATTGTATCTGACTGTCCTGCAGGAAATCAGAGAGCTGTGATCTCATAAGGCCTTTCTGCAGAAAACGTGCTCTCCCGATACCGCTGTTCTTGAACAAGAAGTCACAGGAGAGGCTCATGGAGACGGTGTTGGCTCGGGCTCTAGAGGGCTGAGGGGAGGGGCGGTCGGGACCTGCAGAGGCCGCCCAGAGGACCAGCCGTAGGCCCAGAGCCCAGCAGTGCGCACACGGGGTCCCTGCCGTGTTCTGCCTGGGGCCCTCCCTCCTGGGTGGGCGCTCTCTCCCCTCCCGCCTGCCAGCCACCTGGTTTTCTAGAACCCCCCGTCTCACCCGCCCCCAGGCCCAGAAGCAGACAGACACACTTGTGATCAGAACTCTTTGCTGTAGGCCGCTGTCCTCAGCTCCCCCGGCCAACAGGGAGGGGCATCTCCGTCCAGGGGAGGGGCCCCTCCAGCTCTGCTCTCTCTCCATCTCTGCAGGTTGTAACCCAGACATGTGTCACATGGCCCTTTCCCTTGTTCCCTACCCGTTTTTAAGTAGGGCTAGTGTTATACTTTCTATTTCTTGATTTAATGCTATTGCTTACCAGGGACTCTCCAGGTCCCCTGGCCTCACTGCCTGGCACTGCCCGGCCAGGCTGCGCTTCTACGAACCTGTGTTAAATAACTCTTGTGCGTGGCATCACTCACCAGTCTTTCTGTGGGCAAAATGCTTTGAAGCCCTGCTGAGTGCCCAGAAACTGAGGATGTACCTTTTGGGTTTGTGGTCTGAGCTGTGGGCTTGATGGCGTGGTTGTTGCTCCGTCTGGTCCTGCGGTTGTTTCGGGGGCGTGGAGGAGGCTACGAGCCACGGATGGGAAGTCAGAAAGAGTGCTCCTCGAACGGCTTGCTCTCCCGCACCAGGCCCCCTCCTCCCTCACTGTTGGTTTCCGGCCGGTCTCAGGGCCACGCGGTTGGGCCACCAGCAGCGAGTGACCCCGGGGCTGTCACAGTCCGCTCTGGGCTGCAGTCAAAACTTCGAATCACGATATGACACATCAGAGGGTTGGAATAACATGAAAGAAACGACATCCAGAGCAGTTCCGACCTCCTTTCTCTCCTTGTTTTTCACTGTTGGTTTGGGACAGGAAGTGAGAGCCGGTGGGAGAGGCAGGAGGGCCATCTCGGGGAGGGGGCACCACATCCAGGCTGGCCGTCAGGTGGGCACCAGCCCCGTCAGCCCGGTGGGCCCTGGGGACTTGCTGTCATCAGCGCGGCTGCTGGATGACGAGCATCCTGGCTTCGAGACTCCAGCACAGGGACAAGAACACGCGCTTTCCCCTTTCCGTGGGAGAGTTTGAAAGGCAGGCCAGCAATCCCTTCCGTTTGGATGGAAACTAAAGCCCTTCTCATGTATCAGCGTGAACGAAAATGGGAAGGTAATTTTTCAAAATGAGATTTGACGTTTAAAAGTAGCCAGACTGATGTATCGACCTGCCAGAGTTTCTACACTGAGTCACGGCTGGACGTCGAAGCAGGTGTTTCTGGGCTGTTTGAGTTCTGTCCTGTTCTCTTTCACAGCCGAGCGGCCCTCACGTGGGCTCCCAGGGGCTGCAAGCCTGGGCCACTGGGGAGGGCACTGGTATGGCGGGTGCGGGCCACCCCAGCCTGGGCCCTCGGTGTGGTGAGACCAGAGCTCCCCTGTGTAGCGTGGCCTTGTGACTCCTTCCTGATCAGATCGACCGCCTTCCTAGACCTGGTGTGAGATAAATGCCCCCAAATCACCAAGTAGGAGAAGAGAGCAGCAGGTGCGGGTTTCCTTTGGATGCTCCATTAGCCCTTGGCTCCCGAGGGAGCAGGAGGGTTGGGACAGGCCGTTTCAGAGGCCTTTGGGGGGAAACAGAAGGTTTGCAAAGTGCAGAGACGTGGGGCGCCTCCTGGCATTAGGCACCCCCATGAAGAAGCCATGAGGTCCTTGTCCCAGGTGCGTGAGGGCAAGGCCCAGACGGTAAGCAGCATGCCCTCACCAGCTGACAGAGCTCGGAGAGGACCCGCGGCCCCGGGGCCTGGGGCTGCAGCAGGGCCTCCTAGACCCCGTCCCCAGCCCCAAGGGCCAAGGAAGGTAGGCGGGTACCCTCCCAGGAGGTCCTGGGTACGGCAGCAAGCGTGGCTGAGGAGCAGGACCATTAGGTGCGTAAAAGTCTCCCAGTGCTCAGCAGGTGGACAGCTGAGGCCCCCTTGCGGGGCTCACTGGGTCATCGCCAGCCTAGAGGCCCCCAGGGAGCGGGGCCTTGGTGTGCCCTTGGCCATACTCATGTCCAGGCCACTTCGGCTTAAGGGTGGTTTTGAGCTGAGGCAAGAAGCAGCGGACTCAAGAGGAGCTCTCTGCTTTACCCCTCTGCCTAGAAGCAGGACATGCATTCCCCTCGTAAAGGTGTCCTCCACCTGCCATACGAGGAGAGGGAGCATCCCTTATCACTGGACATGGAGATCGCACGGAGCTGGGGCTGCATAGACAAACCGTACTAACTAACCCTTGTGTATGCCACTTTCCCTACAGATTTGCCTTCCCTGATTTGTTGCTCCTAGAAGCCCCTGCTATTTATTGCCTTTTGTTGAAATGGTATATAAGCCCCTAAGTCCAACTGCTTCTTTGGGTTTTTATTTCTTTTCTGTGAAGCCCCCATGCACATAAAATGAAAAATATTAACATCAATAAAGTGTGCAAACTTTTTCTCCCATTAATCTGGTTTTTGTCAGTTAATTTGCATGCATGTAGAACAGGACCTAAGAGGGTAGGGGATAGTTTTTGTCCACTACGCTGGAGCCCTTCTGTCTGATGCACACTAGGGTGATGAGGGGATCCGCTTGCCTCTGTGTCCCTCCAGCCCCCCTGGGTTTTCTGTTGGGCACCATACATGGGTGTATGGGACGAGCATTGCAGGAGGACTCTGAGCTGGGTGCTACTTTGCCTTTTCTACTGTGGCCTGCTGTCCTGGCAAAGGCAGCTGCCTCAGGGTCCGTTCTGTGCCTCCCGAGGGCCCTTCGGGCTGAAGGACGGTGGCCTGCTGTGCCTCGCGCTGCTGGGTCAGGGTCACTTTGCACTATCACCTTATGACCACGACCTGCAAACAGCCTTTCTGCCCCACTGCCCACTTCAGGAGCCATCCCCTTCAGTTCTGGGTGGAGGTTCGCTCTGTGTTCCTGTGCTGGTGTTTTGGGGGACCCTGGCCGGCAGGCAGGGGAAGCTCTTTGGGCGGAGGAGCATTGTTGTGGGGACGGCCTGGCCGGCTACTGCCTGAGCCGCTGGGCGGCACCTGCTCCATCCACAGGGGTCTTGCTGGAAGCAGGAGGCAGGCATGATAAGCAGTTGCGTTCCTGTTCACTGGGGGCAGAATTCTCCATTCTCACTCCAGCCTCACTGCATTGTTAAAAGTGGTATTTCCGTAACCCGACCCTCAGACCTGGTGAGTTTTGCCCAATTCCTGGGAACAGAGCAGGTGGCCACCTCCCGTTTCCCAGAGAGCCCCAGGCTTGCAGGGTGGCTGGGGGAGCGAGGTACCTGCTGAGCACATACGTAAGGCCGGCTCTCAAGGTGACGGCCCCCAGACCCTCCAGGCCCCACAGTGGAGCTCCAGGGTGAGCACTGTAGCTGGCCTGGCCCTGGGGGTGAAGACCACCGCTCCGTGCTGACTCTGCTTCTCTCCCGGCCCCAACACCCTCCAACTCCTGTGCTGGGTCTGGGCACCACCTGCGGCGCCCACCCCGATTGGCCTCAGCCTCCTGTCTCACTGCAGCTCTCCGCACCAGGCTGGCCACTGTGGGGCACTGTCACCCACAGCTCCCAGGAGGAGGGCTGGGTGCTCCCAGGCACCTGCCCCCAGGCCCTGCATCCAGGCCCCGGGGCCCGATGCCAGCCGCACTGCCCCTCCTGGCCTGGCCAGCTAGCCACTCCCATTGCCCCAGCCCTCGGCTGGCTTCCCTTCTGGACAGGTGGAGGAGCTGGGTCCAAACTCATGGACCGGCGGCACGGCCCCTGTAGCCGGAGCTGTCCTTCCCGACACACTTCTCCTGCCCCCACCCTGTTCCCCGGCACGTCCTGCTGCTTTCCAGAAATACTCTCATTTTCTCCCACCACACACGCACTGGTGGGTCTGCCCACCGCCTGCCCCGTTCTTGTCGTCAAACCCATCATGAATATCTCCTGCTCCCCAATCCTGGATGCCTTCCCAGGGCTCCAGCGGCTCAGAGCACACCACTGCCTCAGGGCTCGCTCGTAGGGGCGGTGTGTTCCTCCCTCGCTGAGCTCTGGGGACAGGCACTGGGCCTCGCCTTCCCTGTGTCCCAGCTCCCAGCTCCCAGAATGGCCAGTGCCCATAAATGCATCTGAAGGAAGGAAGGAGGAAGCAATGTTTACATGAACCAAGTCCTAATGTTTAAGACCCAGAGCCACACAGAGCCCATTCTTCACGAGGAGAGAACTGTCCCCTTCAAACACGGGGCAGATGGTCTGTATCGGCAGTAACAGGAAGAACAGGGCGAAATGATGTCCTTCTGGAAGCGCAGAGACTCTGGCCGCCCATTCCACAGCTCCGGGAGCTGCCCGGTCCTTGCGTCCTGCGCCCCCAGACTCCAACTTCAAGGCTGTTGACATGCAGGCTATCCCTGGCAGGGTAAGTGTCCCCCAAGAAGCTATTAAGGATGATGTTAACATTATCAGAGGGACGCAAATTATGTGTTACTTTGAATGAAGCAGTAATTTAGGTTTACAGACAGATATCATTCATTTCAACAAATCAACGTGTTTTCAGAGAAGAGGTGGTGGACGGCCTGGCAGGTATTGACCCTGGCTGACTTAGGGAGCGAGCAGCAGCCTGACGCCTGGCCAGTGCCACGGAACTGGGGAGAGGAGCCCCGGAACAATTGTCCACAGCGGGAGAGCTTGCCTGGGGCACCGTGATCAGCACACCCATAAACATTCAACGAGCCTTCCAGAGAGCTCTAAGCGGAAGAATTTTTGGTCATGACGCTCACACCAGCTCCCTGCCAAGTTTATAGCAGCTGTTTCATTAATATGAAAACACCTTTTTCTGCCCTTTCTTTTTTGAGCACGAGAATGAGCCACTTTGCTGAAGTTCTGGAACACGTCCCAGGGTCTCTGGGCGGCCTCCAGGAGGACGCGGAGTCTCCCAGGGCTCTGTGGGAACCGGGGTGGAGCTCCACGCCTCATGAGGATTTGCTTGGCATGAGATAAAGTTGCCAAAACCCATTCAGCTGAGAGAAAGGAAACAGGTCTGATGAGCTCCTATGTTAGAGGCGGTAAATGACCTGAAACATGTTACAAACCAGTCTTCGGAAGGCTTCACGTTTTCAACACGGAGGCCACCTCTAGAACCAAATAATATCACCGGAATAAATTTTTATACAAAAAACTGTCCGGTGAGGCTGGGATACTGGCTTCTACTGTGGCGGGGTGGATGAGGGGGCTGAGCTCATTTACATACGTGACATGGGGCTGTTTACTTATGCATAGCTCATTATACATGCACAGCTCACTACATATGCACATCTCATTACATTTGCATAACACATTACACAAGCACACCTCATCACATATGCACACCTCATCACATATGCACACCTCATCACATATGCACCGCTCATTACATATGCATAGCTCATCACATATGCACAGCTCATTACATATGCACAGCTCATCACACATGCACATCTCATTACATATGCACATCTCATTACATATGCACATCTCATTACATATGCACAGCTCATCACATATGCACATCTCATTACATATGCACAATGCCTGACACATGCACAGATCATTATATACGGACAGAGCATTGCACATGCACATCTCATTACACATGCACTACTCATTACATATGCCTATCATTACATTTGCATAGCACATTACACACACACACCTCATCACACATGCGCAGCTCATCCCTTTGCACAGCTCCCCGGCAAAGCTCAGCCCCAGGGGCATCACCTTGTGTAAGCCATTCTGGCCATGGGCTCCTGCTCGCCCCCCTCTCACATGAGGACCGTGTACCAGACCCTGCCCTTTAGAACAGAATGAACGTGGGGAGGACTCAGGAATCGCTCCGTAAGCCCAGGATTAGGATGAATGTTCTGTGATGGTCAGGGGACTCCTGGTCAGCAGGCGGGGACCCTCCTGGCCCCGTGGAGGGAGAAGCTGGCCTCACCTGGGCATCCTCAGGGCTGGTGCCCACGGGCAGCGGCCGGCTGGCGGCCAGGGGACGGTGATGCGGGAACAGAGAGGCTCGTCCCTCACGCTCCCATCGGTCCCCACGTGGCATCGGCTCATTGTGGAGCTTCTCCTTAAGAAGAACTAAGCAGCGTTTAGAACCAGAAAAGATGGTTCCAATAGCAAACTTTGCCTCCTATGGTCCTTCGCCTTGCACACCTTTCTCGCTGTTCCTTATGTTTGCCAAACAGTAGGAGGCGCGCTGAGGTCAGGGTGGAGCCCAGCGCAAGTTGGGTGCCTGCTCCACCCTTGTGGCCGGAGGACAGGCCCAGCGGCCACAGACACGGATGGGCAAGGGACGCCATCTCAAATCTTCTACACACTGTGAGTCCGGCCACGCCGCCGGCTACGGGCACACTTGGAGCCTGGTCGGGGAGGACAGTGGTCTGGACGAGAGCAGAAGGGAGCTCCATTTCCAGTCCTGCAGGCCGCGGGACACCTGCCTCTTGTTCGTGGTGCTCCGATGGCCCCGCAGAAAACAATAACCACACAGACGGAACACAGGCTTCCTGTGGGATTCCAGGCTCCCGGCAAGGACTTTACGTGTTTCGTTACCTCAATCCTCCCGCAGGCCTGTAGGGCTCGGTCGGTGATACTGCTTCTTAATAGATAACGATCCTGCCATGCAGAGAGGTTCAGTAATCGTCCAAGGTCGTACAGCAGGCGAGAGGCAGAGCGGGATAGGAAATGTGGCCCATCACGATGTCCCAGGCTCCCCCCCGTCCTCCTTCCTTCCAGGCCGACAGAACGAAGGAAGCAGAGTCTAAATCACGTTCACTTACTTGTGTTCCCAGCGGTGACCTCGGCTGCTGCCCTGCTCCCCGTGGGGCACAGCCGTGGTGTCTCACGTACCCTCTGGCGGTGCTGAGAGGTTCTTCCCTCGCTCCAGAGGCCCATTCGTCTCTAGGGTGGACACACGGCTCATCTTTGAGCTGACGTCACTGACCCCCTTGGAATCTATGAGGTCACTCTGTTCTCATCACCCCAAGTACTTGCAAGCGCCCAGTGCACCCGGGTATGGATGCCCTGAGAATCGAGGGCCTTGCCTGGAGCAGGACCAACACCTTTCCCCAAACACGGGCTCTGAGGCAGAGGGGCACGGACAAGCGTGACAGACCCACCGCACTTGGAGAAAACCACGGGCCCCAAATGGCGTCACTTCGGCTAAGACCCCATGTCAGTAAACCGAGGCTCAGCACCTCAGCTGACCGCTGCCTTGGCCCTCCCGGAATGTGCCCTTTAACCAGTCAACTGGGAATGTCCTGGTCAGTACCGGGGGGACTTTCCAGCCCTTCCCTGGGAGAGCAGACTTGGCTGGAGCCTTGCACTCCCTGCTGACCGGGTCCTCTCTCATGGTTCTACATCTCTCTGCCTTTGAAGCACCTTTGTCTTCTGTAGCTCAGTGGAGCTCCCCTCCGATGCCCGGGCCGTGTGCTGACCGATTCACCAATCACTTAGTAAAGCCAGTTAGACCTTCAGATTTACTTGGTTGAATTTTGTTTTCTTTTTTTTAAATTTTTTTTATTGTTATGTTAATCACCATACATTACATCATTAGTTCTTGATGTAGTGTCCCATGATTCATTATTTGTGCATAACACCCAGTGCTCCATGCAGAACGAGCCCTCTTCAATACCCATCACCAGGCTAACCCATCCCCCCACCCCCCTCCCCCC
>NW_027397120.1:1675854-1717964 GCF_003265705.2 Callorhinus ursinus
GTATGGTAGCTCTATTTTCAACTGTTTGAGGAACCTCCATACTGTTTTCCAGAGTGGCTGCACCAGCTTGCATTCCCACCAACAGTGTAGGAGGGTTCCCCTTTCTCCACATCCCCGCCAACATCTGTCATTTCCTGACTTGTTAATTTTAGCCATTCTGACTGGTGTGAGGTGGTATCTCATTGAGGTTTTGATTTGGATTTCCCTGATGCCAAGCGATGTTGAGCACTTTTTCCTGTGTCTGTTGGCCATTTGGATGTCTTCTTTGGGAAATGTCTGTTCATGTCTTCTGCCCATTTCTTGATTGGATTATTTGTTCTTTGGGTGTTGAGTTTGATAAGTTCTTTATAGATTTTGGATACTAGCCCTGTATCGGATGTGTCATTTGCAAATATTTTCTCTCATTCTGTCAGTTGTCTTTTGGTTTTGTGGACTGTTTCTTTTGCTGTGCAAAAGTTTTTTATCTTGATGAAATCCCAATAGTTCATTTTTGCCCTGGCTTCCCTTGCCTTTGGCGATGTTTCTAGGAAGAAGTTGCTGCGGCTGAGGTCGAAGAGGTTGCTGCCTGTGTTCTCCTTTAGGATTTTGATGGACTCCTGTCTCACGTTTTGGTCTTTCAACCATTTGGAGTCTATTTTTGTGTGTGGTGTAAGGAAATGGTCCAGTTTCATTCTTCTGCATGTGGCTGTCCAATTTTCCCAACACCATTTGTTGAAGAGACTGTCTTTTTGCCATTGGACATTCTTTCCTGCTTTGTCAAAGATGAGTTGACCATAGAGTTGAGGGTCCATTTCTGGGCTCTCGATTCGGTTCCATTGATCTATGTGTCTGTTTTTGTGCCAGTACCATACTGTCTTGATGATGACAGCTTTGCAATAGAGCTGGAAGTCCGGAATTGTGATGCCGCCAGCTTTGCTTTTCTTTTTCAATATTCCTCTGGCTATTCGGGGTCTCTTCTGGTTCCATACAAATTTTAGGATTATTTGTTCCATTTCTTTGAAAAAAGTGATGCTATTTTGATGGGGATTGCATTGAATGTGTAGATTGCTCTAGGTAGCATTGACATCTTCACAATGTTGGTTCTCCCAATCCATGAGCATGGAACGTTTTTCCATTTCTTTGTGTCTTCTTCAATTTCTTTCATGAGTATTTTATAGTTTTCTGAGTACAGATCCCTTGCCTGTCTGGTTAAATTTATTCCTAGGTATCTTATGGTTTTGGGTGCAGTTGTAAATGGATTCGACTCCTTGGTTTGTCTCTCTTCTGTCTTGTTGTTGGTGTATAGGAATGCCACCGATTTCTGTGCATTGATTTTATATCCTGCCACTTGACTGAATTCCTGTATGAGTTCTAGCAGTTTTGGGGTGGAGTCTTTTGGGTTTTCCACATACAGTATCATATCATCTGCAAAGAGTGAGAGTTTGACTTCCTCTTTGCTGATTTGGATGCCTTTGATTTCTTTATGTTGTCTGATTGCTGTGGCCAGGACTTCTAATACTATGTTGAATAGCAGTGGTGAGAGTGGACATCCCTGCCGCGTTCCTGACCTTAGGGGAAAAGCTCTCAGCTTTTCCCCGTTGAGAATGATATTCGCTGTAGGTTTTCCATAGATGGCTTTTATGATATTGAGGTATGTACCCTCTATCCGTATACTCTGAAGAGTTTTGATCAAGAAAGGATGCTGTACATTGTCAAATGCTTTTTCTGCATCTATTGAGAGGATCATATGATTCTTGTTCTTTCTTTTGTTAATGTATTGTATCATGTTGACGATTTGTGGATGTTGAACCAGGCTTGCAGCCCAGGGATAAATCCCACTTGGTCGTGGTGAAAAATCCTTTTAATGTACTGTTGGATCCTATTGGCTAGTATTTTGGTGAGAATTTTTGCATCCATGTTCATCAAGGATATTGTTCCGTAATTCTCCTTTTTGATGGGGTCTTTGTCTGGTTTGGGGACCAAGGTAATGGTGGCCTCATAAAATGAGTTTGGAACTTTTCCTTCCATTTCTATTCTTTGGAACAGTTTCAAGAGAATAGGTATTAATTCTTCTTTAAATGTCTGATAGAATTCCCTTGGGAAGCCATCTGGCCCTGGGCTTTTGTTTCTTGGGAGATTTTTGATGACTGCTTCAATTTCCTTAGTGGTTATAGGTCTGTTCAAGTTTTCTATTTCTTCCTGGTTCAATTTTGGTAGTTGATACATCTCTAGGAATGCACCCATTTCTTCCAGGTTATCTAATTTGCTGGCACAGAGTTGCTCATAATATGTTTTTATAATTGTTTGTATTTCTTTGGTGTTGGTTGTGATCTCTCCTCTTTCATTCATGATTTTGTTGATGTGGGTCATTTCTCTTTTCTATTTGATAAGTCTGGCCAGGGCTTTATCGATCTTGTTAATTCTTTCAAAGAACCATCTCCTAGTTTCGTTGATCTGTTCTACTGTTCTTTTGGTTTCTATTCCATTGATTCCTGCTCTCATCTTTATCATTTCTCTTCTCCTGCTGTGTTTAGGCTTTATTTGCTTTTCTTTCTCCTGCTCCTTTAGGTGTAGGGTTCGGTTATGTATTTGAGACCTTTCTTGTTTCTTGAGAAAGGCTTGTATAGCTCTATACTTTCCTCTCAGGACTGCCTTTGCTGTATCCCAAAGATTTTGAACAGTTGTGTTTTCATTTTCATTGGTTTCCATGAATTTTTTAAATTCTTCTTTAATTTCTTCATTGACCCATTCATTCTTTAGTAGGATGCTCTTTAGCCTCCATGTATTTGAGTTCTTTCCAACTTTCCTCTTGTGATTGAGTTCTAGTCTCAAAGCATTGTGGTCTGAAAATATGCAGGGAATAATCCCAATCTTTTGGTACTGGTTGAGACCTGATTTGTGACCTACGATGTGATCAATTCTGGAGAATGTTCTATGGGCACTAGAGAAGAATGTGTATTCCGTTGCTTTGGGATGGAATGTTCTGAATATGTCTGTGAAGTCCATTTGGTCCAGTGTGTCATTTAAAGTCTTTATTTCCTTGTTGATCTTTTGCTTAGATGGTCTGTCCATTTCAGGGAGGGGGTGTTAAAGTCCCCCACTATTATTGTATTGTTGTCAATGTGTTTCTTTGCTTTTGTTATTAATTGCCTTATATAATTGGCTGCTCCCATGTTAGGGGCATAGATATTTACCATTGTTAGATCTTCTTGTTGGATAGACCCTTTAAGTAGGATATAGTGTCCTTCCTCACCTCTTATTACAGTATTTGTTTTAAAATCTAATTTGATATAAGGATTGCCACCCCAGCTTTCTTTTGTTGTCCATTAGCATGGTCAATTGTTTTCCACCCCTCACTTTCAATCTGGGGATGTCTTTGGGTCTAAAATGAGTCTCTTGCAGACAGCATATCGATGGGTCTTGTTTTTTAATCCAATCTGATAGCCTGTGTCTTTTGATTGGGGCATTGAGCCTATTTACATTCAGGGTAACTATTGAAAGGTATGAATTTAGTGCCATTGTGTTGCCTGTAAGGTGACTGTTACTGTATATTGTCTGTGTTCCTTTCTGATCTATGCTGCTTTTGGGCTCTCTCTTTGCTTAGAGGACCCCTTTCAATATTTCTTGGAGGGCTGGTTTCGTGTTTGCAACTTCCTTTAGTTTTTGTTTGTCCTGGAAGCTTTGTATCTCTCCTTCTATTTTCAGTGACAGCCTAGCTGGATATAGTATTCTTGGCTGCAGATTTTTCTCGTTTCGTGCTCTGAAGATATCTTGCCAGTCCTTTCTGGCCTGCCAGGTCTCTGTGGATAGGTCTGTTGCCAATCTAATATTTCTACCATTTTAGGTTACATATCTCTTCTCCCAAGCTGCTTTCAGGATTTTCTCTTTGTCTTTGAGACTCGTAAGTTTTATTATTAGATGTCGGGGTGTTGATCTATTTTTATTGATTTTGAGAGGGGTTCTCTGTGCCTCCTGGATTTTGATGGCTGTTTCCTTCCCCACATTAGGGAGGTTCTCTGCTATTATTTGCTCCAGTAAACCTTCTGCCCCCTCTCTCTTTCTTCTTCTTCTGGGATCCCAATTATTCTAATGTTGTTTCGTCTTATCATATCGCTTATCTCTCGAATTCTGCCCTCGTGATCCAGTAGTTGTTTCTCTCTTTTTCTCAGCCTCTTTATTTTCCATCATTTGGTCTTCTATATCGCTGATTCTCTCTTCTGCCTCATTTATCCTAGCAGTGAGTGCCCCCATTTTTGATTGCACCTCATCAATAGCCTTTTTGATTTCGATTTGGTTAGATTTTAGTTCTTTTATTTCTCCAGAAAGGGTTTCTCTAATAACTTCCACGCTTTTTTCAAGCCCAGGTAGTATCTTTAAAGTCATGATTCTGAATTCTAGGTCCGACATCGTACTAATGTCCGTATTGAGTAGGTCCCTGGCAGACGGTACTACCTCTTGTTGTTTCTGCTGAGGTGATTTTTTTTCGTCTTGTCATTTTGTCCAGAGGAGAATAGATGAATGAGAGAACAAAATGCTAACAGATTAACAACGTCCCCAGCAAATATACAGTATACAAATCAGAAAAGACCTGAAACCAGGGGAAAAGAAGGGGAAAGAAAGAAAAAAGAAAGAGAAAAGAAAAAAAAAAACCCAGAAAGATAAAAACAAAAACAGAACAATACAAAAAAACCCGAATATTATCCAATATAATCAGGCTAGTGCATAGATCAGTACCACACACTAGAGTTTGGGCGTATTTTGGTCTGTTAGAAAAAAGTGCCTCCTAAAATTTTAAAGGAACAAAGACTTATATATGTACAAAATAAGGGTTGATACAATGAAGGGATTGAAGATGACTGGAAAGAGGAAAATTTTAAAAGATTTTATAAAAGGAATTGATACGATTAGAAGTTGTTTGAAAAAAGAAAGAAGATTTAAAAAAAAGGGAGAGAATGTGATCAGGCAGGAGACTAGATCAAAGCCATACACCAGTGATTAGGGTATATTTTGATCTGTTAGAAGAAAGTGCATCTCAAAATTTTAAAGAGAGAACAACTTATATATATATGCCAAAAATAAGGGTTACTACTATGAAGGGACAATATATGACTCTAAAAATGAAAAATAAATTTTTTTTTTTAAAAAAAGGGATTGATAAGATGTTGGTTGAAAAAGGGAAAAAGAAAAATTAAAAAAAACAGTTAAAAAAATTAACTTTGAAAAACTAATGAATCATCGTAAAAAAAAAAAGCCATGAATTCTATGTGCAGTATTCCCCTAGCGCTGGAGTTCTCCCGTTCTCCTTGATCGGTAAACTTGGTCTTGGCTGGCTGTTCGTGCTGATCTTCTGGGGGAGGGGCCTGTTGCCGTGGTTCCCAAATGTCTTTGCCGGAGGTGGAATTGCCCCGCCCTTGTCGGTCTGGGCTAAGCAAACTGCTCAGGTTTGCTCTCAGGAGCTTTTGTTCCCTGCAAGCTCTCGGTACAGCTTTGGAGGACCAGGGTGAAAATGGTGGCCTCCCAGTCTCCGCCTGAAGGAGCCGAGAACTCGGGGCCCCGCTCCTCAGTGCGCCCCCAGAGAAAAGCAGTCACTCCCGTGTCCCCGGTCTCCGGCCGCACTGCGTGCTCACCCGGCCTGTGACCGAGCGTTTCTATCTCTGGCACCCGACCTCGTGTGGAGTCTCCAAACCCAGCAGATCCCTGCGGTGCACTCCCACACCGCTCCTCCCCGGGGAGGAAGGGGAGTCTCCCCGGATCTGCCGCTTGTTGGGTCCCTGCTGGAGGAGCAGTGGCCCGACTGCCACCGATCACAGTTTATGGCCACCCCGAGCTGAGACCCCGCGCCTCGGCTCTGTCTCTGCAGCCGGCTTCCCCGCTCCGATCCCTGGGAGCTCTGGAGCACTCAGGCACCCCCGGTCTTTCTGTGACCCCGAGGGTCCTGAGACCACACTGTCCCGCGAGGGTCCCACCGCCCGC
Organism: Callorhinus ursinus; assembly: GCF_003265705.2. NCBI lineage: Eukaryota > Metazoa > Chordata > Mammalia > Carnivora > Otariidae > Callorhinus > Callorhinus ursinus. Next base: position 1,681,807 of record NW_027397120.1, read on the forward strand.
TTAGCCACTGGAGCGACGTCCCTCCGCGGAGCCGACTTCTAAAAGGTCCGATTTTGTGCTCCGCGGCTCTAGCACTTGCCAGAAGCGGCCGACGGAGCCCCCTCCCCCGCCGTCTATCCTCCCGAACATCGCCTCGGATTCACTTCTCCGCACGTCCTACCTTCCAGTGAGTGGTCGCTTCTCTGTTCAGAGAGTTGTTGCTACTCTCCTGTTCGATCTCCTGTTGAGTTCGTAGGTGTTCAGAATGGTTTGATCCCTATTCAGCTGAACTCCTGAGACCAGTCGAAATCCAGGTCTCCCACTCCTCCGCCATCTTGCTCCCTGAATTTTGTTTTCTGACACTAATCTATTGTTAGGGAAAACTGCAAGACTTCGAAATGGGGCCTGAGAGTCCAGAGTCTTGTGTGGAGGTCCTGTCTGGCCTTCCGACTGCATGGGGGCCAGCATCTTTCCTCATCTGGGGGCTGTGTCATAGCTCTGAGTTGTCACAGACGTAGGGGAATGGCTGTGGAAGTGCAAATGAATCGTGTCGGGTTGAGCACAATTGACTGGATATTGATCGTTTTTACTCTCTTATAAACTCAACTCACAATTCCCAATTACACCACGTGTGTATTTAATGCTTCTACCACTTGTAATATCTTACTGAGATCTTCTTCATTAGTTAATCAGTTAAATAAATTCCCTGATGTGTTTTTTATTTTTTTATGACAGTAAAAACTTTCCCTTTATACAAAAATTTTATCTTCTAGAAGTATTTAGATGAGAGTGTTCTGTGTGTGTGTGTGTAATTCATCATGCTCCTCAAATAAATGTCATCTGACTATTCCAACGAATACTCGTAATCAGGGCCTATATTGCCTTTCTTAAATTCTTTGTCGTTGGCATTCTGATGGTGTGTTTTATGTGTCAGCCTGACTGGGCTCTGGGACGCCCAGATTGCTGGGCAAACATCGCTTCCAGGTGTGTCTCCGAGGGTGTTTCTGGAAGACGCTAGCATGAGATTCAGTAACCACAGAGGAGGTCTGCCCTCTGCCGCGGGGTGGGCCTCACCCAATCTGGTGAAGGCCCAAAGACAGCAAAAATGCTGAGGAAGGGCTGACTTACTCTCTCTTCTTGACGTGGGATGTCCATCTTCTCTTGCCCTCGGACAGGTCTGGATGGGGACTGAGTCCCCCACCAGCTTTCCTGGCTCTCTGCTGGTGGACGGCACATCCTGGCACTTTGCAGCCTCCATAACCTCGTGAGTCGATTCCTAGAATAAATCTCCATTTCTCTATGTCTAGACATCCTGTCAGTCTGTGTCTCTGGAGGAACTGGACTAATTCAGCTGTCTTCAGCGTGAAACACCCAGGGGGTAGGCATGAATCTCACAGAAAGCAGGAGAAAATGGAAGGAAGGGCTGACCAGTCCTCCAGCCCAGCGTGGGAGCGCCAGCGACCCCGGTGGGGACATTACGTGTGCGCTCAGCCTGTGTTCACGGGCACCCTGCCTCACTCGTGCGGCTTTTCTTTCTTGCATTAGAAATAGAATGAAATGCTCATTCTTCCTCTGTGGGGTCTTTGGAGGAATAAGTCCCGTCTGACATCCAGGGAAAGGGACTCCGGTTTTCAGTCGCTGTTGCTTGGTGCTTTGGGCTTGCTGGGGGTTCATGAGCTCCTGCCCCACATTCGAGCTGGAGCCCTTCCCGCCCCCCAGAAATGAGGCCACTGTTCTCGCCTGCCTGCCAGCCTACTGAACGGGCTTAGATGTACAAGTTGCCACATACTCGTAAGTGGACTCTACCCTTTAGGGTCTGGCATTTGGAATATTCGGCGGGCAGATACTTAGTACTTCAGAGATTATTATCAAAATCGACAACAGAGGGTTTAATTGCCATTAGGATGATAGAAATTGAGCTGAGTGGTGTTCGAGATCATCGGATGGTGACAAGCCCTGTTCTGACCCTGGCAGCCCTTGATGCAGTCTGGGGTCCACGAGGCCAGCAGTGTGACCCTTTCTGTGCCTCCGTTGGGGTGCAGACTCCATGAGCCCTGGCCAGCTCTCCTCTCCACTGTGGGCAGGACGTGGAGTCTTGACCTGATAGCACATTGGGTGCTTGCTGCCAGGGGTCAAAGCAGCTGTGTCCCGGTGAGGTTCTTAGACCAGGTGCTGGCCAGCATCCCCGCAGACAGCGAGGCTAGCCGCGAGCCCCAGAGCCGGAGGCCATGGCATGTGCCTGTGCGGAGATAAAGTTTTGCACGCTCAGCCAAGGTTGCCCCACTGGTGTCACCGTGCCTTGCCACCTGGCGTTGTCGATGTGCTCACTCTGCTCCAAATCACGTCCCCATGGAAGGCAGCAGGTGCACAGTCTGTCCTTGGAGCCACGGGCCATATCAGTGTTTCATGCTTGGTCCCTCGTAGGTGAGAAATCTTTAATGGCTCCTGATCATTTTCAGCCGAGATTGATAAACCTGTGCTTTAACGTTCCAGAGCAGAAATAATTTAGGCAGCCAGGCCTACGTGCTGCCAAGTGCTCAATTCTGAAGTGAATGTAGCCCCGTCCGTGCAAACACAGATGAGCGGGGACGGATCCGGGGCATTTATCTCCCTGAACTTGGCGTTCCCTATATTCTCATGTATCATGAAATACCATTCCTCTTTAGGGTTTCAACTACTCAAAGTATAGAAAGCATTCTTAGCTTGGTAGCAAAACGAAAGAGATGGGCTGGGTCTGACCCGGAGGCCATGGTCTGCCCACATCTGGTCTTCAGGATACGTTTCAAACTCCTCATCCGGGTTCTCAGCCGTGCCAGTCAGCCATGAACACCGAGAACCCAGCCAGGACCATCTAAGGACCCCCGTGTGTGGCCCCTTCCGCTCTCGGCCTCACTCCCGAGCCCTGCCCCACGTCCCTGGCCCAGAGTGGCGGGAGCCCGTTGGTCAGCATGTCTCCAGTCCCGTGTTCTGAGCCCCTCAGAACCACCCAGACCCTGGAAGCAGGTGATACCGCTTCCCCCCGGGGCTGATGTTGTGTCACGGGCTCCCCTTTCTTCTCGGTGACAGGGCGGAGCGCCCCAGCCCCGGCCAAGTTCACAGACCCCTCGGCAGGGTGCTTCCAGCTTCCATGGGGGCTCCTGTGGGATCCACACTGTTGGCAAAGGCCAGGGCATCTCTGCTGCCCCAGGGCCACTGCTCCACAGGTAGGTGGGAGTGACCATAGCTCAGCTGTCTGCCGCCGATAAACAAAACCTCTTGTATGGCCGTATCCCCCCTTTAAGGCTTATTTGAGGCCACCCTCCCGGGTCTGAGTAGCTCGGGGCACCCAGGAGGATTGAGCACAGCAAGAAAAGATGTGGCGCGGGGAAGGCCATGACACCAAGCCGCCTTTGGGGTCAGCCTGTCCCAGCCCCCACCCCCTGGCCCCTCACAGCACCCACTGTGTCTGCAGAGGGCCACCAGCACCAGTGACTAAAGAGACTCTTCATGCACCTGGTACACTGGGCACCTCCCACGTGTGCACCTGGCACTGCGTGGGAGCTGGGGCTTCCAGCCTGGGGGCCCGGAAACTGGGGCTCAGGTGGGTGGTCGCAGTGGCTCCGCATGGATGCCTAGGGGGCTCCCTGCTCTGTGCATAGGGCGGTCTGTCCATGGAGGGGCAGGGTGGGTGCCGCGAGCGGGTCTGGGAGGCTGGAGGTGGTGCAATGGGCCAGCAGGTGGCCCAGCTCTTGCAGGAAGCTGGCTGAGGTTAGGGTGGGCCAACGGCCTGTAGCTGGACGAGGGGGTGGCACGCGGGTGGGTTTTACTGGGGGATGGAGAGGAGAGCCTGACAGGTGTTTCCTACGGGAATAAGACCCTCTGCAAGCAGAGGCTGAGGTCACGGAAGGGTCCTGTATCAGCCAAGCCAGTGAAGCAGGACCCACAGCACGTTATGTGTGCAAACATACACGTGGAGAGATTTAAGGAACGGGCTCATGTGACTGTGGGGGCTGGACTGCCCTAAATCTCCAGGACAGGCCACAGGCTGTACACCCAGGGAAGAGCTGGTGTCCAGGCCACCTGGAGGCAGATCCCCTTCTCCTCCGGGGACCTCAGTTTTTTTCTCTGAAGGTCTTCAACTGATTTTACGAGGCCCACCACATGATGGTGGCAGGAATCTGCTTTACTCAGTCTATTGGCTTCAATGTTAATCCGACCTAAAGTATACCTTCACAGCAACACCTAGACGAGTGTGTGACCAGATGGCTGGGTGCTGTGGCCCAGCCAAGCTGACGCCTGAAATTCACCACGGCAGGGCCCACGCTGGCCAGAGGAGGGACGCTCCCTCACCATGATGTTTCTCCTTCAACATGACCTGCGTTCATCTAAGACTCGGGGCTACATGGGCCCAGGGACAGATTTTAGGATTGAGAAAGAGGGTTAGGCAGGTGTGGGGTGGGGCTCAGCCCCAGAGGGCCCATGAGTGAGGGAAGCAGGGACCACTGACCCAGCTTGGCCCAGAGTGTGAGACCCGCCTCCGTGGAGCAGTGGGGACCCCAGCCTGGCAGCGATTCCCCGGCCCACCTCGTCTCTGCAGGGTGGGTAGTGCCTCGTCTTTGGGGAGGGGCAGGGAGGCCCGGGTTGGTCGTCTGGTTTTGGGGGAGGCTGCGGCAGCCCCCAGGCTCTAAGGGGGGCCAGAGGCCCTCTGGTTGAAAATCTGTACCCCCTGGTGGACCCATGGGAGGGGCCTTGGCCTTCCAGAAGGAGGTGTGGCCAATGTTTCCCCACAAAGAGCACTTTGCAGGACAAGGGTCCCAGCCTGGGTGGAGTGGGGGCCCTGGAGGTCTGCGCTGTCCCCTAGCCCAGCGCTGGGCCGTTCAGTTGACACACCCAGCAGAGCCTCCTCCCACGCCTTTCCTCGATGAACACCACTTTCCCTGTGACTCGCTTGTCTGCCTCACACTGGGAATGAACCACGACCCGATCCTGCCACTCAGCCAGGCCAGCTGCCCTCCCCAAAGGTCCCCTGTCAGAGCCTGGCCTGCCGTCCACTGCGCATCTGTATCGCAGGGGGCTGCTCTCCCTCAAAGGCCCCTCAGGAGTCAGCTTGCCAGCCCTGGGACCCAGCTGCCTGGGTGTGGTCTCCAGTCTCCACCTGCTTACCACCTGCACCGCCTGGAGAGTGTTAACGGACACAGCCAGCCCTCTGGGCCCGCCCATCCCCGTCCCCAGGCAGAGGCCAGGAAGCTGAGGCACAGCGCGGTCGTGGTACGCGGGACGGCACCGGCACAGGCGTGTGATGCTGGGCACAGCGAGGTCCCAGTACGCCTGCCGGGGCCGGCACACAGGCCATTTGCCGTCTCCTCGCGCGCCTGTGCAGGCGGCTGACTTACTCCTTACTAAGTGCGCCGGCGTCCTGAATGCTGGGGGGCGGGGTTGAGCCCCCGGGGGGTGCTGGGGGAGGGTGGAGGCTGCACCTGTGTGGACACTCAGCCCCGCCCCGCACACCCTCGGGGAGGCGGCTGATGGATGACTGTCTGTCCCTCGGGATGCACGTGACCGTTTCTTGTGAGGTCTCATTAATAACAAGGCCTCTGAAAGAGGAAACTTGCCCCACGCCAACCCTCGGGACGCTCACTGCTCTCGGGGATACTTTCTGTGCTAAAAGCTCCCACTGTGCGCTGATCATAGCTTGGCACCCAGAACAGCGTGGCCACTAGGATGTGGATCCGGAGCTCACCGTGCAGCCCTGGAGACACAGGTGAGGAAGCGGAGGGAAGGTTCCAGCCACCAGCTTAAGCTGAACAATGGCTGGCTTGCTCGCTACATTCTCCCAGAGTCAGCCTGGAGGAGCCCGAGCTTCTGCTCACTGGCCTCCAGCCGCCTTCGTGCCTGGGGGCGGGGGCATGCATTCCGGCTGAAGTGCCGCTTTGGGGCTACTCGTCCCAGCCCCGGGGGCTGCCTCGCGCTCCGCCGGGCCCTCTCCGCAGGGGCTGCCCTTGGCCCTCCTGGAGCTCATTCACTGCAGGACCCTCTCCGACATCAGTGCTTGCCCTCGTTGGGGCCTCCTCGGGGGACATTTACATAGAATTAAAACACCTGCCGAGCCGTGACTCTTGAAATGAACAGGGCAACTTAAGAAGTCTGCAGTTTGGGATCCATGAGGGACTAAACCCCCATTAGCAGCCTGGCCATGAGGACATTTCATCTGTGTTTACTGTGAAGTTATTTTCTTTGGCTCTATTCTTCAGCTCGAAAACACACCTCCCTCTTCTGATGAGAACCTTCAGCAGGGGCAGCCTCGAGGGGGGCGTCCATTCACCTGTTTTGGCAGCAGCGATGGCTCACCCACAAAAGGGAGGTGTGGCCCCGGGGTCCCTCTGTGTGGCCACAGCGTGTGGGAGGGGGGCCGAGGACAGGGCTGCATCCCAATCAGAGCACCAGGACACAGGGAGAACACTGTGTCTCTAAGACGTCCCCCCAAACCACCTCCTGGGGGGCGGGAGGGTGCAGTGACCTACTTTTTGTAGAACGTGGGCCCATGAGGTCTCTCCCTTCGTCCCCACAGTGGACCCCCACAAACGCGTGCTGCCCTCCTTCCCCCTGAGCTGGGGGAGCCCCAGAGCGAGGAGTGGGAGGCCCCTGCCTCTTCCCCGGGCCGGCTCTAGCCCAGGCCGTGCAAGAGCAGAGCCAGCCCTCAGCAAAGTTTCCAAATCGGTGACAGTTTTTGGTGTTTTCCTTTGCTCCACTCTCTCCTCCCTCACCAGATCCATGTTCAGAGGCCAGGAGCATGAACTCTGGGGTCAGCCGGGTGGGGCTGCAGGGACACCCACGTACACGGGGCCCAACCAGCGTGGGTGCAGCTGCCTGCCCTTTTCCGGCTCCTCCCTTCCGCAGAGAAGGGGCTTTAGCCCACAGGGTGCCCTCTGCGAAGCGGCACCGTCCCCAGTCTGCGCTTCCGGGACAAGGGGCTTCCAGTGCAAACACTGGGAACCTCCCAGGCCATCTGGGCCGGCTGGCCATCCAGTCTCTGCCTTGTTGCCGCTCTGGGCGGGGGGTACATGATGGCTGAGGGGGTCTGCGGGGTCAAGGCCCGGTGCGGAGGGAGAAAAGCCCCTGGAGGCCCAGCCGCACGGCGGCACATCCTCCCGGACCCTCTGCACGGCATCCAGAGTGCTGTTAGAGCATGAACCCTGCAGCGTCCCCATCCAGGCCCCAGGCTCTCCCTCTGCCCTCACGACACGGGGGCGACCACCTCCTGCGTCTGCGCGCACTGCCCCCTCGCCCCTGCGTCCGTCCTCCTCCAGGCCTCTGCCTGGGCTGTGGTCTGCGGCCAATGCCACTGCTGTCTCTGGGATGAGCTGTTTCATGTGTCAGGTCTCCCCGCGGCTGTAACTTCTCCCAGGGTGCCTTCCTTGGTGTGATGCCTTCCGAGCCTCCCTGGAACCCCGAACTTTGTCAACCACGGCCTGCAGAGTGACTGCTGTGTGCTTGCCGGCACCCGCTCCTCAGTGTGTGGCCGTGGGTGCGGGGACGCAGCCTCTGCCATCTGCCCGTTACCCTCCGTGAGCACCCTGTGCCCAGCACCTGCCCCAGGCGTGCGACGGCAGGTGGGCGATGGGCAGGTTCGTCGGCGGGACACGAGCGGTGTCCCTGGGGGCGGGCTAAGCGTCTTCTCTAGCCGCAGTTTGTAGAAGATGGAGCAGGCATCCCTGGGTCTTGCGTAATGGAAGCAGGAGGAGGGATCGGAAGGGTGCTGTAGGACAGAGGCTCAGAGCCCTTCCTCTCAGGCCAGGGCGGGGCCACCAGGACCTTCCTTGCCCTCGGGTCCTGCGCCAGGGCCGGGGTGCTGGCCCCTGACTGGGGACCCGATGCTTCAGAGGCCACAGTGTCCCTGGGGCTGCAGCCTTGGGCTGTACTATGCGGCTGCCCAGACACCGGGCCCCGAACCCCCAGTGGATGGCTCTGGACAAGGGTTCAGAGGCAGCAAGGGTCCCTCTCAAAGTGAGACATCTGGGTTCGGCACTGATGTGACTCTGTCCTCCCCAGGCTGCTGTGTCTGCCCCTGCCCAGGCCTTCCAGCCCTCAGCCTGTGCCCTACCCGCCCCCCCGCCCCGTGGTGATTGCAGAGGGGAGGGGAGCGTGCACAGACAAGGGTTTGGAGGTGGACGCCAAGCCCACCAGCTAGCTAGTCTGCAAGCACGTGGATGCTGAGGGGTGTGTGTGTGTGTGTGTGTTTGTGGTGCGTGCATGCAGGTGTGTATATGTGGCTCATGGGACTTGCAGGTCAGGGGAGGAGGGCTCCTGGACCCTGCTGTGCCCTCCCACCTTGTGTGCCACTCAGGGGTGTATTTCGGGCCGGGAAGCAGCTCCTCCTTCCCCTTCCTCCCTCATGGCATCTCCATCCCCTGTGAGCCCTGGAAGATGGGGGCCTGTCAGTGACTTGGGAGGGTGCTCCTGCATCCTTGTGAGCGGCGGAGGGTTGCCCCTGGAAGCCCCCGCAGTTACCATGGTGGAAGACACCCAGGGCCTTCCCCATCCAGCTCTGCCTTTGGTTTGAGTTTCCATGGAAACTCCCGTAGCAGGGAACACAGGCCCAGGAAAGTTTTTCGACTATCATTATTTTAAAGAATCTCGCTTTCCCTTCCTTGCCCGCATTCAGATGGCTGTTTCCATGGAAACTGGAATAGAAACCGCTGGTAGGAGAGGAAGTCAAATCTGGCCATTTCCCACGGCTGGCTGCCATGTCTGTCGGCCTGAGCCTGGGGAGGGAGGGCGGCCCCTGCATAGTGGGGAGGGCCCCATATCTCTGGTCTGAGCTGGGAGGCTGCACCCCAATGCACTCTGGGGGAGATGCAGCTGAACCAGGATGGAGGCAGGGGCTCCAGGGCAAGCTCCTGATCCCTGAGGACTCCTCTGCCCTTAGTGGTGTTTGCCTAAGCCATTGGAAAGTAAGACCAGAAAGGGGAAAATTTCAAAGAAGCCTTTTCCCCCAAAGTACCCTGGATGCTGATCCCCAAGTGCTCCCAAAAGTGCCTGCCAGGGCCTGCCAGGTCCCCCAGGCACATCCCCAGCCTCCTGGAAGAGCTGGTCCTCACCTTGGGGGTGGTTACTGGTACTTAATAGGTGGGACTGTCATCAATCCAGTGCCAAAGATGATGGTTTAGAGGCTGTGGATGCGTCACTTGTTCAAACCTTGCAGCAGGGCAGAACACGGAAGAAAGCATTCCTCCCGGGCCTCCTGTCTAGGGCTCTGGCAGGTGGAGCTGGGAGAGGTGGTCAGTAGAGCCCAGGAGCAGGGCTCCCATTGCCTCCCAGAGCTGCACGACAGGCGAGATCCTGGTTATTTGAGCAATGAGCTCATTGTCCCCATGGAGTGGGTGAAATAGTGCCCCCACCCTCAGAGGTGTGCCCACCTTGTACCTGTGAATCTGTGAATGTGACCTTATTTGGAATAAGGGTCTTTACAGTCGTAATTAAATTAAGGATCTTGAGGTGAGCTCATCCTGGACTTAGAAGTGAAGGGAGAAATAGATAATTCAACAACAGTAGGTGGGGCCTCGAGTGTCACACTGTCTGTAGTGGATGGAAAACCAGGCAGAAGGTACATAGAGGGAAATGGAAGATGTGAACAGTGCTGTCCATAAGCTGGACCCAATAGGCACCTGCAGGACGCTTCAGCCAACAGCAGGATGTATGTTCTTGTCCAGTGCACCTGGGACATGGCCCAGGGTGGACCATATGTTCGGGCACAGGGTAAGTCCACACATCCTAAAGAGTGAAATCGTACAAATTATCTTCTCTGATGATAATGGAACAGAACTAGAAATCAGAGAATGAAATTTGGGAAATCCACAATTACACCCAAATTCTACAACACACTCTTAAGTAGCCACTGGGCCAAAGAAGCGATCACAAGGAAATCAGGAAATACTTTGAGATGTGTGAAAATAAAAACCGAACATACACACACTTACTGGGTGCAGCTTAGACAGTGCTTAGCAGGAACTCTGTAGCCATAAGCATGTATGTGAAGAAAGATTTCAAATCAATAACCTTGCCTTCCAGCTTCAGAAAGTAGAATAAGGACACCACCCAAATCTAAAGCAAGCAGAAGGGAGGAGATAATTCTGATTATTTACTTCTGGTAGGAGAGGAAGTCAATAAAATGTAAAACAGAGAAAAAGATAGAGGAAAAATAAATAAAACCAAAAACTGGTTCTTTGTAAAGATCAACAAATTAACCTTTCGTTAGACTGATCAACGGAAGCAGACACAGAGGACTCAGATTGCTGACATCAGGAATGAAAGAGGGGCATTACTAGCCACCTCACAGAAACGAAAGGGATTAAAAGAAATTGTGTCCCAAATAATTACCTGGATGAAAAAAATAACCTGGATGAAATGGACAAATTCCTAGGAAGATACAAATGACTAAAACTGACTCAAAAAGAAACAGAAAATGAAACTAGACCTATAACAAGTCAAGAGATCGACAGGGGAGTGAAAATACTTCCCTAAATGGAGAGCTGGAATCGCTGTTGAGGTCGACACAATACTTATCATTCATACAAATTCTCCAGAAGCTCCTCCAGAAATACTGGAGACGGAGCTCTGCCCAACTTGCTCTCTGATGTCAGCCTGACCACGGCAGCGAACCGAACAAGAGCATTCCAGGAAAACCACAGACTGATGTTCCTACGAACATGAATGCAAACTCACCCACAAAACAGCAGTGAGTGGAATTGAGAAACATGTAAAAAGGATTGTACCCATGACCAAGTGGGATTTATCTCAGAAGACCAGGGCTTGGTTAACATCCGAGAATCAGTCCCCGAAATACACCATAGTAACAGAATAAAGGAGAAAACCACATGGTCCTCTCGATGGATGCAGAAAAGTCATTTGACAAAATCCAACACCCTTTAATGATGAATACAGTCAACAAACTACGATGGGTTAAGGAATGGCCTCATCTGGTAAAGGCCTTTATGAAAACCCACAGGTAGCATCATACTTGGTCGGTTGCTGAAGGAAGGCGGGACACACACCTGCCTTGTGCATGGGATGAGGAAGCCCAGCCGCTCTCCTAGACACTCCTCCCAGCCCTGGACCCAGGTTCCACCCTCAGGGGCTGGGGTGGAGGGTGGCCCTGCCCCTCCCCATCTGGTTGGAGCCCGTCCTGCTTTTAGAGGGAAAGAAAGGACATTTATTGCCTCTGTTGGCCCCGAGGGTGTTTGAGCCTTCCCTCCTGTGACGCTGCCCCATCTCAGTCATTCCGCATCTTGTCTCTCCTTCTGCTTTGGCACCTGCGCCTTACAGATGTGTCGGGATGTGCCCGGTGTCCTCCCCATGTGTGGGATGCCTGGGTACAGGGACAAAGGCTTCTGTGTGCTCCCTCCGCAGAAGACAGAAGCCTGTCCCAAGCAGAGTGCCACCCCCCAAACCCCAGCCCACAGGACAAACCATGGAACCGCTGACGTTCTCTGCCCCCGACAGCTGAGGGGCTGCACTGGGTTCCTGCAGAGTGGCCATCGTGTGACCTGTCAGGTGCAGGAGGATGCCACGGGGTGTCCAGGAGGAGGCTCGTGTGGGCAGGGCCCTGTTGGGTCCTTTGTGTGTGGAACAGTGGCCAAGATCCCAGGCTCTGGTCGGGCCACGGCTCAGGTGCTGATGGTGGTTGACCTGGGCCGAGACTCAGTTTTTCGTGACTCGGTGCTGTGGGGGTGACGCCCGCCGCTGAGGGCTGCTGGGATGGATACTGCCGAGCTCTCAGAGCAGGGCCTGGCCCGTGGAAGGCTCTGGAAGTGTGTGTGGGACCATGCTGATGGTCCTTCCTGTCACTTGGCCTACGATCAGCGGTCACACAAGTCCAGCGGAGGGCACGCTGGGGACGGCGGTGTTGTGTGAACTGTGAACCTCGCAGTGATGGTGTTGTCCCCATCCCCTGGTGGCACCGAACCAAACGCGGGGCCTCTATAGCTCTCCGTGTCTTTACACGTTTGTGATGGAAAAACCCCTTTCCACTGAAAACCAGCAGGGGCAGGTGAGCAGGGAGAAAGGCCTTGGTTGGTAGGTGCCCAGCAAGCCCGTGACTGTTGACATTTCCCTCAGTGTGTGTGCACAGCTTCATTTTAATTTCAATGATCTGCCTTCCTTCCTGGTTAACATTTGAATACAAAAGCACCAACTGAATTTTTAAAAAGTAATTAAGCTTCCTTTATTTCTGCTTAAACACTTCAGGGATGAGGAGCAGGGATACCATCTCCTCCCAGAAAAGCCTCGAACATCCCGCGAGGCGCAGGCGGTGGGGGGGGGGGGCGTTTGGACAGGCCCCCCCAGGCCGGCATCTTGCCCCTGGCTCCCTTTGCCCACCCACACGCTGCCATGGGGGGGCGCAGATTCCCCAGACCCGCCTCTTCCTGCCATGGAGCTCACCGCCCGGCACGTGGCCCTGTGGGGCCGCCGGCTCCCTGGCCCACCCTGCGCTGGGCTCGGTGTAGCCGGACCTGCGAACAGGGATGCCCGCGTCACTGCGACCTTCTCGCTCCCTTGTGCTGCTACCTCGCGCCCATCAGACCCCAGTGGGCCTCTCCAGGAACGGGGGGCCTCCCTAGTCCTCCCTCCAGGGCCACTCTGACCCCTCCTCGCCGGCTGGGGGCTCCTGAATCAGCCCAGCTGCCCCTTTTCTGGCTCCCCCACCCCCCCAGGCACCGCAGACACCCCTCCCACAGGACCCCGTGCTCCAGCAATCACACCCTTTTTTTTCTATATTTTCACTGATTTGGCAGGAAAAATGGCATTTTATTTTATGCCAAATACCATATGACACATATAACGGCCCCTCGGATGAGCTTGTCTTCATGGGTCGGCCACCATGGGGAAGCTTGCGCAGCGGCCCCTCCCGCCGTCCTGCAGCGGCCACGCCGCGCGCCCATGGCCTGCAACTCACCAGCACCCACTGTCCCTTTTCACGTTTCAAAGTCTTCGTTGCCGTCCCCTGTTCATTTAAAACGATGTAAAGTCTCATTTTCATCGTCCACAAAAAACTTGCTTGGAGTTTGATTCAAATAGGATGAACCGATACGGAAAGAACTCAGTTTTATATGTTTTTCCTTTCCCTTCGTTTCCTTAAAAACGTGATGTATTTTTTCCCCCTGTCGCTGCTGGAACAGATGATCACGCACGTGGTGGTTTGAAGGAACTTAGGGTTCAGGAGGTCAGAAGTCTGAGCGGAGGGCGGGGCTGGTTCCTCCTGGGGGCCCCAGGAGCCGGTTCCTGGCCCCTGCCCCCGAGCTCCTGGCCCCTCTCTCCTCGCTCAGAGCCGGCAGGGCGCACCTTCTCTTCCTCTCCCTGCCCCCGTGGTCCCTCACTTCCTCCTCTGACCCTGACCCTCCTGCTTCCCTGTCCCGAGGACCCTTGTCGGGGCATCAGCCCCGGGCCAGGACCATCGCCCCAGGTCACGCTCATTCTCCTGACCACATCGACCAAGTCCCTTTTGCCATGTGAGGTGACAGGTTCTCAGGTTCTGGGGACCAGGCTGCGCACCGTTGGGGGGGACACTGTTCTCTCACTTTGCTCTCCTATGTCTCAGTGAAGTTTGATAGTTTTACAGCTAAGTCTCTCAATTGCGTCAGAACAATCCCACTAGAATGTATATCTTCTGTCACTGTAGGGAGAGGTACTAGGATTTCCCCCGGCTGATTATTGCTACCGGGGAGGAGAGCTACTGAGTTATTTACAAGGTCATATTTCCCACACCTCCACAGAAGTCTTTCACGCGTGCTTGTGGGCTCTTGCCATGTTTTCTTGAGACGTCTCTGCATGTGGGCCCGGCACCGGCAGGTCAGGATTTTAACTCCCCCCGGGCGCTAATGAGAGCCCACATTGTTGGGCTTCTCGAGGCTGGCACAGGACACCTGGGGCTTTCTCGCCGCTTATAATTGCTCGCTTTAAAATTTCCTTTATGAGTCACCCCGAGGCTGGTGCTTGAGGGCGTCCAGCTCATGCGGGGCAGGGGGGTGATGTCCTGCAGGGCCTGCGCTCAGGGACAGGGTCTCCCCTGCTCAGGGTCCACCTCCCTGGGGTGGCTCAGAAACTGAATCTCTGAGTTGTTGAGAAATAGGTGCACATGTGTGTCTTCTCACAGCTGTCCCCTGATGCGTCTGTCCCTCGCCTGGACTCTCGCCCTGCAGAGGTGGCCAGCGGTCCAGGATGTCAGGGGTGGTGGCCGATGTCCTCGCCCAGGTGTTTCTGTTGGTGCGCAGGGAGCCGGCACGGTCGTCATAACCGAATCTCCAGGCACGGCACATAAAATATTTATATCTATATCAGGGAAGACAAATTAAGCCAATAATTAAAACAGTCTGGAGACCGCACCGGCTCTTTTATTTATGAGGGGGCCCCCTTCCCGGGAGGTGGGTGTAGGGAAAGTGATCGGTGGCGGCAGGTCTTTGCGAGGCGGCCCTGTCTCTGCGTCCCCCGAGCCCGGGAATGCCTGCCGCTGCGGACTTGCAACCCTAGCAGACCGGCAGGGGCGCGCTCCGCTCCGGGGGTGCTGGCCCTCCCACCATGGCAGCGCTGGCCTGGGGCAGCCCTGGGGCTCGGCCGCATCGTGGCTGGGGGCCAGGCGAGCAGACCTCTGCCCGTGTAGTGAGAACCATGGGAAACACCGATGTGCAACACAACTTCACCGGAGGGGCTGTTGGGAGGAGGGCACATGTGTGCATCTCTGTGTCTGCGTGTGTCTCTGTGTGTGTCTCTCTGTGCCTGCATGCGTGTGTGTCTGCGTGTACACGTGTGACCATGTGTGTCTGTGAACACCTCCGTGCATCTCCGTGTGTACATGTGTGTCTGCATGTATCTGCATGTGTCTCCGTGTGTCTGCATGCATGTGTCTGTGTGCACACATGTGACTACGTGTATCTGCGTGCATGCATGTGTGTCTCTGTGTACATGTGTGGCCATGTGTGTCTGTGAACACCTCCGTGCATCTCCGTGTGTACATGCGTGCTTGCGTGTATCTCTGTGTGTCTCCATGTGGACATGTGTGCACACGTGTCTGTGTGTCTGCGTGCATCTCCCTGTGTGTGCATGCGTGTGCATGTGTGTCTACTTCCCGAGGCACGGGGAGAATTCTGTGAGTTCAGTGTCCGGAGCTGGAGGCAGAGCGGCAGACTCAACTCAGCCCTGGGTGCCACCACGTAT
Organism: Callorhinus ursinus; assembly: GCF_003265705.2. Classification (NCBI taxonomy): domain Eukaryota; kingdom Metazoa; phylum Chordata; class Mammalia; order Carnivora; family Otariidae; genus Callorhinus; species Callorhinus ursinus. The sequence continues at coordinate 1,696,972 of NW_027397120.1, forward strand.
GCTACTTCTGTTGTATTTTCTCCCTCTCTGAGGGCTGTGGCCGCACAATGCCCCCATAGGCTCTCAGGGCCTCTGTCAAGTTGGGGACCCCACCCCATGGTCCCCTGGTCCTGGCGCAGCTCTGGGGACCTCCACAGGTGTGCCGAAGAAATGGGGGAGGGGAATGGCGATTCTCAGGGTGTCCTTCCTCCTCTTGTTCCAAGGTTTGCCCCGTGTCTGCCCTGTGCTGGTTCGGGTGACAGACAGGCAGGAGTGTCCCTGACTGGGGATGCACACCGTGGCGTTCAGAGGGCTGCGTCAGGCCCACTGTCAGCCTCCCACACTTGGGACAGCATCGTCCCAGCACCCCTGCTCTGGAGCCGAGACCTGCCCGGCTCGGGCAGGGGGGGAGGACAGAGATTCTGCAGGACTCGGCGGGCGGGTGCTCCCTGGCTTATCCGCACACGTGTGGTCCCTGGTGGGCGGAGATGGAGGCCTGTCCCCACTTTGCCGATGAGAAGATGCAGGGCTTGTGAGAACTGCCCGGGGGCCACGGGGGTCGCTGCAGGATTGGGACCCTGCAGTGAGGTGCAGGTGGCTGACCTGAGGGGTCGGGTTCCAGGCACTCCTGCCAACTTTCTCTCTGGAGGCTCGGGGGGCACAGTACACAGCAGCTGGAGTCACTGACTGAGCCGAGTTGGGAAAACGGTGTCAGAACTGACGAGTGCCCCCGGTGTCGCTCCTGGGTGTGTCCATCAACGTTTCTGGCTTTTCAGGGTCAATTACCACGGACCAGGGTGCTGGGGCGCAGGGTGCAGACAGTGGCTGTGCACGGAGCTGGCTTGGGAGCGGCCACACACCACTGGTCCTGACCCCCCCATCAGACTACTCCAGCTCTGCCCTTCCAGCAATGCCCGTGTCTGCGAGCCCCCCACATGGTTCCTGCCAGCCCCGCCCCAATAAACCTCCCAGCTCCATGTCCCATGCCCAGTGTCCTCTCCCTAGGGCAGCAGATGCTAATCTGGTCAGGTAGGGCTTGGGGAAACAAAGGAATTTCTGCAGGTTTCCTGAAACTGGGCCGTGGGGGTTGTAGTCTGGGTGGGGCGTGTTCTCTACGGAGATTAAAGCATTATTGCTTCTCGGCTGATGCTAATGTGAGCACATGTCCATGCATATACCACACGTGTCCACCCACACGGCACATGCACACACACAAGTACCACAACATGCAAACACAACACACACGCACACACATGTGCACACACTGCACCCCTCGCCCCCCACTGCAGGTGCACGCACTCTGATCGCTCAGGAGCCACCCTCCAAGTGGGCTTGGTGCCCACTGGCTCTGCTCTCCTCCCATGACCGCGAGCCCGGGTGCCCATAAGGCAGCACACGCTCGACATGCCGACGGCGTGTTCGCCTGAGGGAAGCTGTGTGCTGTCCACGGCACCCACACAGGGGAGGGTTGACAGTGGAGGAAAGTGAAGGAACTGAGTCACTACAGGGCAATTCAGCGTCAGCAGAACAGCATCATCTGCTACACTGAATTTATATTTTTAATTTGAATTTTGTTGCCGTTGTATTTTGTTTGTGTTTAACTTATAAATGTGTTTTCTTTTTAGAGTCATAGAGAAACAGAAGGAAGGGGAGTTTATATCTAGTTGAATATTTATACATATTAAAATAAGATTATAAAGAACTATTTTAAGTCAGAACTGGGGGATCGGGAAACTGTTTCTGTACTCTTTGTGTTCTCTCTGCGTGACCTGTGCTGTGCAGTGTCTTCCGGGGACAGTGCCTCAGGTGGGGGTTTGTGAGTCACGTTCCGTCGGGACGCGGCGGTGTCCACTCTGTCCTTTCTGCGTCGCCTGTGGGCGCTCTGGGTTCTTGCAACGGGCAATGCATGGTGGGCAGGGCCTAACATACTACTTGGTCCCTGAAGAGCTTGCTGACCCCTCCCTTCAGCAGCTGGTTTTCCAAAGCTGCCGGACATCACAAACACCAGGTGAAATTTAAAAAATAAAATACAAATCTGGTGCCTGGGCCCTGATTCTGACTCCGGATTGGCAGGCGGCCCACAGCACTGGGCTCTCCATGAGGTCCCGGGCAGCTCCGTCGCTCTGGTCCCTGCTGGTGACACCTGGCCAGACCCCAGCCTATGTTCAGAGGCCCCACGGGCTCCCGTGGGTCCACACCGCCTGTCAGAGAGGCCAGGCTTCTAGTCGTGTGATCTGTCTCAATTATGAATTCATCACTTTATTCCCCGAACCTATTTATATAACTGACCACTTCCTGAGTCACGGGGAAATGTATTTAAAACATTTTCTCCAATTCAAATGGCAGTTTAATTAGACATTGCTGAGATGCCTGGCAGATGAAGCTAAATAATTTCTTTGTTTTTTTCTTACAGAGAAAAATAATAAAGCAGAAAATGTTTATTTGATCGAATGAAAACGATTTTCTCTGGACAACAGCAGCTTCTACCTACCTTGTGCCTGGAGACAAAGCAGCAGCCGAGGGGCCTGTCCTGCCAAGGGGCCTCCCTGGAGGCTCACGCCGTCACGCAGGACGAGCCCGGGTGCAAACAGCTGGGCTCTGGAGCCAGTGGAGGGACAAGCCCAGGAGGAGGGGGATGGGGGGGAGGGGGTGGCGGGCGGGCAGAGCGGGAAGCGGGAAGAACGCTGTGGGTCAGGAGACGGAGTGCCCGTGTCCTTCCCAGCACGGATGCCAGGGCCGTTCACCGTAGAGACAGATGTGATTGCCCCTGGAGCAGAGTTATTTATTTCAGCCGTGAGAAGGGAGGGCATTTCTGAGAGATGAACTGGTAACTGGATATTGGTGTGGCCATCCATCACTGGATAAAAAGAGGTTTCCATGGGGAGCAGTGGAGTGAAGCGGGGTGAGGACCAGCAGGGAGGGAGAAGGCTCAGGGCAAGCAGGTCAGCTTGTGCCTGCAGTTTCCTCCTGGGGGCTCGGGTGGCCAAGAGCAACCCCATGGGGGCTGGGGGTTTGACCCTGGGATGGGCCCCCCATGGGGTCCAGGGGTACCAGGGCCTGAGCCCGTACACAGCCTCTGGGTCCGTGTTGGGCACCATGGCAGACCCGCAGGGCCATGCCCTACTCATGGGACACTTGCCCTGTTTGTGGACAAACAGTACAGTGGATTTCCTTAGGTGAACCCAGATGCACTCTCTTCGGAGCCCAGAACCTGCTGGACCCCAGCTCTGATGAAGGCATCTCTTGGGAGGGGATCTGGCAGGCGCTCTGGCAACCTTGCTGGGCGGTCTGACCAGCCTCCTGCCCAAGTGGGAGTGATGTGTGTCCTGTCCAAAAGGATATATTTAAAAGAAACAAGCAAGTCAACTCTGCCCAGGCTGATGCGTACCTGGTGAGCAGGGTGATGGTGCTTTTTTGGCTGCTTTTTAGCATTGTACCCAGAGCCACAGGGCTGGGCACTTGCTCTGGCCCAGGAATTTGGGCACAGGTGTCCTGACTTCGCTGGGAAGTACTTGTCCACGCTCACCCTCATCCTTAAAAATGGCAGCTCCCCATCGCGGGCTGTAGAACGGGCCTTACATGCCATAAAGACTGGGGAGCAGTGCGGCCCTTGGTGGCCCTCTGTGGCTCGGGGGCCTTTGCCGGATGGCTCCGCGGAGGGCTGACGGTGGGGCCACGCCGAGCTGAGAACACAGCTCTGGGTCACTGCTGTGTCGCGTGCTGGATTGACGGAGCACTCGGGGACGTTTTATATTCAGACACAATGAGCCTGTCTGCTCTTCAGGAGATGGAATGTAGGACTCAATCATTTATAAATCCATTCTGACCACTAGGGGCAAAGTGGAAAAAAGTTCTAGACAGCTTCATTTCCACGAGAGAACTGGCCTTAAAAATGTGGCCACAAGCTTCCGAGGCTTCATTCTGGAGATGAGCCAGCCGCACGCGCTGAGCGCCGTCTTCCCTGGAGGCTCCCGTATCTCACAGCTGCAGGGCGGTTGTTGGGGGACACATGGGGGGACACGGGGCCGGGAGGGACCCGAGGAGAAAGGCTGGCAAGGCTCCTGTGAAGAGCACCCTTCCTGTCCCCCTGGGGGAGCGCCGTGGCCAGCAGTGGGAGGGGCCCACGAGGTGGCCGTGTCGGGAGCCCCCAGCCCTGGTGGAGGTAGGAAGGGGCAGGAGTGCCAGTTGGCAGGGCTGGACTGTTGGCCTCTCTCCCGTGGCGAGAGGACCCAGAAGATGCGGTGATTTCACACACGTCCATGAAACACCGATCGTTCTCGGGACCATGTGCTGCCGGGTGGGTGGTTTCCGGGGACTGATCCCCGAGGTGGATTGGTGCAGGAGTGGTGAACGAGGCGGAGTGTGTCCTTGTTACCTGACCCAGAAGAAAGATCTAGGGGAGGGAGTGTGGGACTCAGGTGCTGACGGGCCTCTTGGTTCTACATTTTGGCTCGGAGCATAGATTCCCGGGCTCGCCTGGAGGCCCGCGGGGCGGCCGCGTCTCCGGGAGCCTGGGGGCTTCGTCAGGGCAAACCCGGGCTCTCACCAGCGCCTCCCTGCCCGGGCCTCCAGGAGCAGCTCACCCTGACCGTGGGCCTCTCCGGGCTCCGCCACCCAGCGCGGGAAGCCAGGGTGGCCCAGGTGCCGCCTCCTCTGCCCGCCGCCTGCGCCCTCAGAGCCTGGGCCGACGGGCAACAGCCCCTGGGAGGGGAGGGGGCCGGCCAGGGGCTCAGACACGCATCTCCCACGAGGGGCGGCTCCTTCAGAAGCGTGTGTGCTCAGCGCTGTGCTCCGGGGGTCGGGAGGGAGAGAGGCTCAGACGCGGTTCGTGGTGAGCTCAGGCTGGTGGAGACCCAGACGCCTGGCCAGATGCGTGTCACCACCTGTCCTCTGTGACCGAACCTCCTCTGGAGCCTTGCCCTCCGCTTGCCTCTCCTCCACCCTCGGACTGGCCGAGCCCTGCCTGCAGTCTGACCGGCACCTTGTTCTCTTCTCCCTGTGGCTGGCCGGCCATGCTGCCGGGGGACTGGACGCACGTGCTCACCCACCTGCTTTTCGGCCACGCCCGGGGACATGTCCTCCTTCGCCCATGGTGCCGCTCCCCCAGCCAGCCCAGGGCTCCTCACCCTCTGTGCACCTCGGGAGGTGAGCGGTGGATTCAGGGCCAGGCCTCTCCGCCCTCCTGCGTGACTCCTGCCAGCCCTCCGACTCTGGGGACCACCTGCTGTTTAGTGGCCTTGGTCCGTCCCCGCCAGTGGTGAGGGAGGGTTCCTGCCCCCGGGGTCACGGGGTGGGGGCACACAGGACACCCGGCACCCGGCTGAGGAGCCGGGCAGCGATTCATGCGTCACATGGGCTCACGTCCTGGCAAGGGCGCCGCCGCCCCGCGTGGGGACCTGGTCTGCCGGGGTCGGGGGATGTGCGCAGCCCACCCGCCCAGACGTGGGGGCAGCACGTCATACCGGGTCCTTACCTGGCCTCACACCACGCCGCGTCCCATGTCCTCCCTCCCACTGCCGTCCTGGGCGTTCAAACCCCATGTCTTCACTGTGGTGGTAGCACACGTCTCAAACTCGGCGTGCCCCAGAAGACACCTTGATTCCCCTCCCCACCCCAATCCTGCCCCAAACCTCAAGCCTCATCTGCCCCCGTCTTTCTTGGCCAAGAGCAGCCACACTGTGCGTCTGGCTGCCTGACACCACGGATCTTTCCTTATCTTCTTCTCCTCGCAAGAAACGCATGGGCCACTGATTCCTTTCTGAGCTACATCCACGTGTGCTCACCTGTCTCGAGTGTGCCAGCCCTCTTCCCTCAGCCCATGACGAAGCTCTCAGGACGGAGCTGGCAAGATCGGAGCAACTGGGGCGCAGGCAGCAGGGGGCGCCCCGCTCCCAGGGCCCCGGGGTGGGGAGCAGGGTCTGGCCGCGGGTGTCCTCAGCAGGGCAGCTGGGAGCCACGGCCGCAGCCTCGCCAGGACCGCACCGTGAAGACACACGATTTTTCTTCTGGGAATCAGTAAATTTTCACTGATTTCCCCAAACATTACCAGAGTCTGTGTTCTTAAAGTACAAACATATACAGTATGTTCATCATTTAAAATATCATTTCCTTAATGGTTGAAAATGTGCTCTGGCTGTTTCTTCCGCGCTGTGAACAATTAGAGAACCGCACGTCTCGTGTTGGAATCCGCAGTGCTGGGGGCGCTCGTAAACGTCGCTCGGCAGGGTAATTACATTAGGGCAAGGCACTCGTCTCTTTGCCAGTCGCTGACATCCCACTGTGGCCGTGATGACCGTGATTTGTGGTGTTGGAGCAGCCGTGGGGCCCCCAGTCACTGAGGCAGATCCCCCTGGCCGACCCGCAGCTCCCATTCCCGGGGCCACACATGCACCTTTCTTGGGTCAATCGCGGCTTCGGCTTCACGGTGCATTTGTCTGGAGGGGCCACATGGACTGAGTCGCCGAGAGACCATGTGAGGCCCGGGGTGGGGCTCACACTGGGTCCATAAAGAGGAGCGCGGTGGGTCCCCGTGTGTGGGAGTGTGTGTCTACACGTGTGTTTGGAGTCTGTGTGCGTACGTGAGCGTGTGGACATGTGAGTGTGCTGTGTGTGGTGTGCCTGTGTGTGTGTGTGCTGCCCGGACGTGTGGGAGCGTCTCTCCTGCAGGGCGGGTTGTGCACGGGCCGCCGGCCGGGCTGTTTGGGTGCGTGCCGGTCCAGGGCTCCGGGAGCCGGGCGGGGTGTGGGGGCGTTGGTGCAGCTGAGGTCGGACAGCCCCGCATTTCTGCTCACACCTCCAGTGCACTCACCTCAGCCCTGAGCGGCTGCCAAGGGGTTGAGGCTGCTGGTCCCAACGGGGGCTCCGCCAGGCCGGCAGGTGCCCCTCCAGCTCCCCCCTCCCTGCAGCCTCGAGACCTTGAGGGCCTCTGTTCAGGGTGACCGTGTGTAAAGCCCAGTCCTCTGCCCTGACGCCCCCCCAACTAGGTGGGGGGGCGTGTTCCCCTCTCTGCAGCCTCTGGTCTTGGGAAGGAACATGCAGAAAACCTATGTAACATCGGTACCGACCAAAACTACAACCCGCTGGTCGCTAATTGAAGAATTATTTGTGGGCACAGGAGAAATTTCTGAGCCACAAAGGAAGTAAAGAATCACAGAATGGAGTCTGGCCTGGGGGTTGTGTGTGCTCCTAGGGCCATTCCAAGCCCTCCCACCTCTTCTGGACTTGGGGACCAGCCATGCGGGCTCCCCAGTGGGCTCCCTGGGCTCCTGGGCCCCTGCTGGGGTCTGTGGCTGGGAGCCCTGGTGGGAGGGAGGCAGGAGGGGAGGGCAGTCAGCCGATGTGCTTTCCCGGTTCCTTGACTGGGTCGTTAGCTGATCGGCCCATGCTCACTGCTGAGGGCAGAGCCCCTGCCCCTGGTCCCTTGCACAACCACCTCCGCTCCCTCCTGGACCCAGGGTGGCCCTGGTTCCCTCTGCTGTGCAGGGAGCTGCGCTGACCCCGGGGATCTCCCCACCCTGCCAGGCTCTCAGAGGTGGTCGCTCCAGCTACCCTCCCCGGGACTGCCCTCTGTTTCTGGGCTGATCATCTGTCTCCACAAGGTTTATCTCTATGTTTCCCACAAGGGTCCTGTGAGGGGCCATCACTCCAACGTCCACGTGGGGGGCAGGATCCGCACAATGCAGGGGTCACTGAGTCTGCAACTTGCGATGTCTTGACCCCCATGCCCTGGCCTGTTTCCCTGCACACGGTAGGTGCTTCGCATGATGTGGATTGGATTAGGGTTCCTTGGCAGGTGCAGAAGCCGATGGGCAGTGAGCGAAGGGCCCAGACCTTGGCTCGATGGATGTGTCTGACCATTCTCCTTGTGTCAGGCCCCAGAAGGCTGTGCCTGAAGAGGAGGGGCTGGTGGGGCCGCTGGTGGCACAGGAGGCCCTGGGGGTCAGCAGGTGTGTGGGCGGCTGGTCACACTCCCTCCTGCCTCTCTTGAGCATGTGGCCAAAACCCAGACTTTTGGCCTCCCTTAAACCTGTGGTGAGGACCAAGGACCCAGGTGCTCAGGTGCAGGGTGCACTCTGCCCCCCATGGCGTCTGTCATGAGCCTCAGTAAAGAGGCTTTCTGGCCTTGTCACCGCCGAACTAAACATCAACAACAGAGAGACAACAGGAAAACCTCCAAGCACGTGGAAATTAACACACTTATAAATACTTCGTAGGTCAAAGAAGACATTTCAGAGGAAACTACAAAGAAAAGCAGAGACGAATGAAAACAAAACCACATCGGGAGGAAGCCAGGTGTGGAGGTCGACTTTGATGGCCTCTCCCGAGCCCCACGCCTCCAGCCAGCCCAGCAGCCTGGCCCCCAGAGACTGTCCCTATGGAGCAGCACCCCTCACTTGCCTGGATGAGGAAGGCACAGAGCTTCGGTTTGCGTTAAGTTCCGCTGGTAAGTTCACTCATCTGCTCTGGCTGCTGATTCAGAGGTGACCACAGAGGCCCGGATGTGTGCGTGTGAGCGCGTGTGCAGGGGTGCGTGCATGCCTCTGTGGGTGTGCACGTGCACTGCCGAGCTTTGGGAGGAGAGCAGCTCCTCTGGAGCCCCTGCCTGCACGGGGGTGGACGCAGCCCTTGGTGGGCTGAGCGAGACAAACAGCAGGTTCCCGACGCCAAGTGAAGGGGCAGAGTCTTCATAGCTGCGTGCACTAGGAGCAGCCCCGTCACCTGCTCAGGGGAGAAGGCTCGGGAACGCAGTGTGGTCTAACTGATGGGAGGGCCGGGGTGGCTGGGCGGAGTGCCTGTTTGCCTTTCCCAAGCATTATGCTTTTAGGAAAAGCGTAATCGTAATATTTCCAGAATTGGCAGCATGAGCGTGGAAGGCAGGGGCACTTTAACACTTCGTGCTGCGTATCAGACAGATTTTTTCCGGTAATAACTTTTAATTTGACAGTTCACTTATCTCTGATTATTAACTGTGATTTTGATCCGTGTGAACAGTGACAGACCGTCTTAAGGGTATATTTGTATTCTCTGCCTGCAGACCAGGCCAAATTCCAAGCATCCTCTCCAGTAAAACTTGGTCCCAGCCAGTCTAATCACACGGAATGAGGCTCTTGGGATAATGTGGGGGTGTCACGCTCTAATCACGGGCCATGTCACGCGCGCCATTGTGTTTGGAAAGGGAAGGGGAGCACCAGCTCTAAAATATTTCCTACCAGCTTCTGGCAAGTCAACCATGTTGTTATAGCAGCTGCGTGTAAAATTATGAGCCGCTTGCCAGGTGCCTTTGGAAATCAAAGCTTGAAGATGCCTTTGTAACTCTCATTTGCCTATTTTTTGGACTGTGATTTGGAGGCATTTGGTTTTGCATCCACATGGCTATATATAGCCGCTTGCTCTCATTATTTCTGCACGGGAGGCTCACCCAGGAGAGACGCACCTTCTCGCTTGGCAGGCGTGTTGGGCTCAGACAGCAGAGGTCCAGGCCCACAGATGGGCCTTGGGGAGCAGCCAGCGCCCCTTGCTTTGGGCGCACAGCTGGCTGGCTGCATGGGCCATGCCTCCCCTTCTGGGGGGGCACACCCCTGCTCCAGCGATCCCTGGGTTCCCTCTTCTAGCTGCTCCCATCTCTGACTCTCCGCTGACTTTGCACCCTGCACCCTGCATGCACATGCACCTGACCCGCCCAGTCACTCCAACCAGGGAAGAGGCCTGGGGCTGTCGCTAGCCTCCCCACAGGCTGCACCCCTGCTCCGACGTGATCTGGCTTCCAGCTCACTTCCCATGTCGTCGGGCTCTGTACTTACTACCCCTTGCCTCCAAGGTGGGCTCACTGTCCCGGCCGACCTCAGCTGGGACCTCAGGTGCTCAGCTGCTTGCCCTATGTCTACCAGTCTTTTTATTTGTGTGTGTGTGTGTGTGTGTGTGTGTGTGTGTGTGTGTGTCTACCAGTCTTGACGGCTTTGTCCTGGGCACCGAGGCCGAGCCCTGAGGTAGGCTCCGGAGCTGATCCTCCCACGGGCACCTCGCAGACGGTCACAGAACGCCGAGGTCTGCGTGTTCAAACTTCCTTGGAAATGCCGCGTGGTGACTAATGGGGCACGGCCATCCTGGGCCAGCCAGGTCCGAAACAACAACTAGGACATGTCTGGAATAATTTGGGAAGTGAGGACAGTGCAGCAGGAGGTCACACAGCCGCACTGTGGTTGTTGAGAGGCTCCTGTTTTCAGGGCCAAAGGTTGCAATGTCTGCGGGGGACTCTCACGTGGTTCCACCAAAAACATGTACACACACATGCACGTGCACGCGCACGCACACAGAGGCCAATGGCAATGAGGTCCACGGCACAGCAATATCAAAGCAGAGTTTTGGCCCGTTGGTTGGTAATGTTGTCTGGAGATCGGTGCGCTGTTTTATCCCAGCCGCACAGCGCCCCCTGTGTGTGTTGCCGTCCCGACAACGGAGTGGGCAGTGGGTTGAAACTCCAGGGTCGAATGTCTTGGAAAGGACAAGATCAACCGTTGCTTATGTTATTGAGCACTTCTGTCCTTGGCACATTACAAACATCAGCTCATTTGATGTGTAGACGGCCCTGGTAAGTTCCACAAGGGCATAGTTTTGCACATGGAGAAGCAGGTGCCCAGATTCACGAGGGTCCTCATGGTCGGGGGAGTGTGTGGGTGGCTGCCTAGGCACCAGGTCAGCGGGAATCCCCAGAGCAGCTGTGGGTTCCGCCACCCTGCCCCAACAGGGGAGCCACCAGCTCCGGAGCAGCCCGGACTCAGGCCTCGGGCACAGCTGTCCCTGAACGGCCCCACCTGCCTTTCTGTTGGAGGGGCGGGGGACTGCGCCAGCCTCAGCTTCGGCTGGGGGAAAGTAGCTCACCATGGTGGCCCACAGGCCCCTCCTGCATTTCATTCTCCTGTTTCCTAACTGGATTGATGTAGGTCCAAGGATACGGTCGACTCTCCACCCACGCTCATGTGACTGGGCAAAGGAACTTGCCCTTTTAATCATAAAATCAGGGAGCTCTCAGTCCACTGACTGCTTCACTGAGCCCAAAACGACTGCAGTGAAAAATGCTCATGACTCCTTGTGGGAATAATTCATAAAAGTTTAAAAACTTCCTCATGGTCTTTTTTGAGCTTTCAGTTTTGTGACAGGGCACAAAAAAATGGCCTGTTCTGCAGCAGCCCACCTCCATCCTGCCTGGAGGTCTTGGCAGAGCCATCTGAATGGTTGGGGAAAACAGCCACGGGGGGACAGGCAAGATCCCAGCTCCTAGTGGCTTCCTTCTCATGCTCCCCAACCTGACAGCCAAGGACAATGTCATATTCAGATGCTACAAGCTCCTATGTGCATGAAGAAATCATTAAAATGCACAAATGATGGGAAATTTACCACCACCATTCACAAGGGCAAGTGCTATTGGAGGTTTCTAGGGTGATTCTTTGTGGAGTGTATGTGTTTTGGGGGACACACTTTGGAGTGTGGGTACAGGGAAGGTCAGCTGCGGGCAGCAGTTGTGTGTGTGACGGCCACCTAGCAGTGAGCACCGCTGAAGGGAGGTTGGCAGACCTCCCCCACCCCACACACCTTGGATCTGCAGGCTTACCTCCCCCTGTGTTGCTTGTGGGCATGGGAGTGACCAGGGCAGCCTGGGTCCTAGAGAAGACAGTGCCTCTCTCTTTGCTCTGCAGCCTTCCACATGGTGCCTCCAGGTCTCAAGTGAGCAGCTCTTCCCTCTGATGTTCTTACAATGTGACATAATTCAGCCCCCAAAGATGCCCATGTCCTGATCTCCAGAGCCTCTCAGCATGTTAGTTTCCACAGCAAAAGGGAGTTAAAGCTGCAGATGGAACCATGGTTGCTAATCGCAAGTAGGAAGAGGACCCTCCCAGAAACAGAGAATTGCAAAGTAAAGCAGCGACATGATACCACTTCACACCCACGTGATAGGCAGAAACGAACAAGTCTGTCAATCACAAAAGGGGGGGTCTTAAACTGATCCTCTCATTTCAGAGATGAATTGGAGACTTGCACATATCCTCCATTTCCCTCTCCCCTGCAGGCTTACCCTGGAGAAGCTCTTATGCATGAGGATGCAGGGACACAAGCAGGACTGTTTAATGGACATTGCTCCCAACAGGGAAAACTCAGAAAATCCTAAATGACAATCAGTAAGAGAATTGATAAGAAATTTCTGGGACATTCGTAGATGGACTGTGCTGTAGGAATTAAGGCAAACGAATGAGAGTTGCATGCATGCATGTGGATGGATGAGCCACAGATACAATGCTGAGAGGGAAGGACACCAGTGGAATTTGCTTCTGACCACAAAATTCATGGGCGATGTACCACTGGGGAGAGGGAGAGAAAGGAAATGAGTTCACGGAGAGGCTCAGCTGAGGTTTCCATTGTGTCCGTGATGTCCGATTTCCTCGGAAAATCTAAGGCTGAGGAGATCGTGTAAGATTTGCTAAAGCTAAGTGTACACTATTCCACAAATTTACTGTGCGTTCGCAATATTTTACTATAGAAAATTAAAGCTACAATAATTTTTATTTTTTTTTATTTATTTTATTTTATTTTTTTTTAATTTTTTTTTATTTACAATAATTTTTAAAAAGAAGGTATCAGTGGTGGCTTCTGGGGACCATTCTGAGAGTAGACTATTTGTGGGGCTCCATAAGCAGACCCAGAAGGGAGAAGTGACAGAAACGGGGACTGTGGTCGGCTGAAGAATGGGTCCCCAAAGGGCGCCTGGGTGGCTCAGTCGGTTAAGCGACTACCTTCGGCTCGGGTCATGATCCCGGAGTCCTGGGATCGAGTCCCACATCGGGCTCCCTGCTCAGCAGGGAGTCTGCTTCTCCCTCTGACTCTACCCCCTCTTGTGCTCTCTCTCTCTGTCTCTCAAATAAATAAATAAAATCTTAAAAAAAAAGAGTGGGTCCCCAAAGATAGCATCATCCTAATCTCTGGAACATGTGCATAAAGCAACTTACATGGCAGAAGGGACTTTGCAGATGTGATTAAGTTACAGTCTTAAGATAGGGACAGCCACATGGCAGAAAATGCTGTTCCTGACTTCAGTCCCCCTCACAAGAAAATCACTAGCAACAATCCATAGACAAGAAGCCTTTGTGAGAATCCCGAAACCTGAGAGTGAGGCTGAAGAACCCCCTAGGCCCAGCGTAACAGAAAAAATGCACTAGAAGGGTGGGGAGAGCAGTTTCACTTTGACCACATCACCCGCCCCCAGGCTGGTATACAGTTCTCCTAGTGCTCTAGTTTCTACAGGGGGGAGAAAGAGCTGAAATGAAATGATGCTAATTGGCAATGTAAATCATTATGAATATATTAAACTCACTGGTAAAGGTAAATAGATGCTAATGGCCAGATTCTCTAATGTTGTAATGGTGGTGCATAAATCACTTTCAACTATAGTTTAAATGTTAAAAACAGATGTATTTAAAATAACTATAACTACAACAATTTGTTAGTGCATACACAATATAAAGAAGATATAAATCGTAACACCGATAACCTAAAATGCGAGGGAGGGGTGAAGTAAACGTATAGGGTTTGTAGTATGCTATCAAAGTTAAGTTGTTACCAGCTTAAAATATAATTTTATAACTGTAAGGTATTATATGTAAACCTCATGATTGAGAATCAAACATAGTGTCCCAAGAAGTTACCAAATCACCAAGGAAGATAGGGAGAGAGGAAGGAAGGAACAAAAGAACTATAAAAACAGTCAGAAAACAATGAACAAAATGGCAAGGACAGTCCTTACCCATCAATAATTACTTTAAATGTAAGTGGATTAAATTCTCTAATCAAAAGACACAGAGTAGTTGAATGGATAGAACTCCATCCAGTGATCTGCTGCCTGCAAGAGACTTACTTTAGCTTTAAGGACACACATAGGATAAAAATGAAGGGATGCAAAAGATATTTTAAGCAACTGGTACCCAAAAAGAGCAGAGCTCACTATACTTATATCAGATAAAAGAGACTTCACATAAAATAGATTTGCTGCTATGTTGCTGACCTATAAGAGACAAAGAAGGTCATTACATAATGATAAAGGGATCAATTCATCAAGAAGATATACAATTGCAAATAGTTTTGCACCTAACATATATTGCTAAATATACAAAGCAAATACTAACAGAACTAAAAGGAGACATAGTCAGCAATACAATCATAGTAGGGGACCCTAATGCTCCACTCTCAACAGTGGATAAAATCATCCAGGCAGAAAATCAATAAGGAAACAGCAGATTAGAATAACACTATAGACTAAGTGGACCTAACAGACACATTCAGAACATTCCAGCCAACAACAGCAGAATACACATTCTTCCCAAGCACATATGAAACATTCTCTAGGATAGAGCATGTTAGTCCACAAAACAAATCTAAAATTAAAGAAGACTGAAATTATGTCAAATGTCTTTTCCAACCACAGAAGTATGGAAACTAGCAATCAATTATAAAATGAAAACTAGAAAATTCACAAATATATGGAGATTAAGCAACATGCATCTGAACAACCAATGGGTCAACAATGAACTCAAAAGAGAAAGAAAAAAATTTCTGGGAACAAGTGAAAATGGAAATGCTATATACTAAAACTTATGGCTTGCAGCAAAAGCAGTTTTAAGAGGGAAGTTTATAGTGATAAATGCCTACATTAAAAAAATAAAGATCTCAAATAAACCTAACATTATACCTCAAAGAACTAGAAAAAACAAATAAAGCCCAAAGTTAGTAGAAGGAAGGAAATAACAATGAGTAGGGCAGAAGTAAATGAAAAAGAGAATAAGAAAACAATAGAAAAGATCAATGAAACTAGGAGTTGGGTTTCTTTTTTAAGGTAAACAAAATTGACAAACCTTTAGCCAGATTAACCAAGAAAAAAAGGTTTAGGATTCAAATAAATAAAATTATAAAGGGGAGAGGAGACATTACAACTCGTATCACAGAAATACAAAGGATCATGAACTCTGTGAATGATTATGTGCCAACAAATTGGATACCATTGAAGAAACAAATTCCTAGAAACATATAACCTAACAAGATTGACTCATGAATAAATAGAAAATCTGAACAGATCAATAATTATTAAGGAGATTGAAATCAGTAATAAAATAACTTCCAATAAAGAAAAGCCCAGGAAAAGATGGTTTCAGCAAATTCTACTAAAATTTAAAGGAGAATTAACACCATCCTTCACAAACTCTTCCATGGAATTGAAGAGGAGGGAACATTTCTGAACTCATTTCTAAGGCCAGTATTATCCTGATACCAACTCTGATAAGGACACTAAAAGAAAAGAAAACTATAGGCCAATATCCCTGATGAATATAGATGCTAAAATTTGCAACAAAATACTAGCAAACTGAATTTAACAGCACATTATAAGGATTATACACCATGATCAAGGAAGGTTTAACCCTGGGATGCAAGGATGGTTCAGTATCTGCAAATCAGTCAATGTGATACACCACATTAACAAAATGAAGGATGAAAACCATATGTTCATCTCAATAGATGCACAGAAAACATTTGACAAAATTCAGCAACTTTCATGATAAAAGCTCTCAACAGATATAGAGTATAGAAGAAACATATCTAAACATAAAACAAAAAGGCATCTATAACAAGCCCACGGCTGACATCATACTGAATGATGAAAGGTTCGAGCTTTTCCTCTAAGATCATGAACAAGACAAGTGTGCCTACTCTCGCCACCCCTATTCAGTGTGGTACTGGAATTTATAGTTAGTGCAATCAGGCAAGAAAAAGAAATAAAAGGCATCTAAATTGGAAAGGAAGAAGTCACACTGTCTCTGCAGATGACATGACTTTATATACAGAAAAAAATAGACTCTAGCAAAAAAATGTTAGAACTAATGAATTTAGTAAAGTATTGCAGGATACAAAATCAACATACAAAGATCAGTTGTGTTTCTATATGTGAACAATGAAACATTTGAAAAAATAAAGAAACCAATTTCATTTCTAATATAAAAAACAGTAAAATACTTAGGAACAAATCTAACCAAGGAGGTGAATGATTTTTATATTGAAAACCATAAGACTTTGAATGAAAGGCACAAATAAATGGAAAGATATCTTGTGCTCATGGATTGGAAGAATTAATGCTGTTAAAATATCCATACAACTCAAAGCAATCAGCAGATTCCATGCAATCAAAATTCCAACGGCATTTTTTCACAGAAATGGAAAAAAAACAATGTTAAAATGCATATGGAACCACAAAAAATTCTGACTAGCCAACACAATCTTAAAGAAGAAGAACAAAGCTGGATGAATCATATCTCCTGATTTCAAACTATATTACAAAGCTATAGTAATCAACACAATACTGGCATAAAAACAGACACATACAGACTAATAGAACAAAATAGAGAGCCCAGAAGTAAAACCACACACATATTGTCGACTATATGAAACAAGTACACTGAGAACACAGGATGGGAAGAGGGTTATCTCTTCAATAAATGGTGTTGGGAAAATGATATTCACACGCAAAAGAATGAAATTGGAACCTCCTTTTTAATACTACTCACAAAAATTGACTGTAAATGGATTAAAGTCTTAAATGTAAGACCTGAAACAATAAAACTCCTAGAAGAAAATATAGGGTAAAAACTACTTGACATAGGTCTTGGAAATGACTTTTTAGATATGACAAAAGCACAAGCCACAAAAGCAAAAATCAACAAGCTGGATATAATTAAACTAAAAAGCTTCTGCGGAACAAAAGAAATAATAAAGTGAAAAAGCAATGTATGAAATGGGAGAAAATATTTGTAAACCACACATCTGATAAGGCTTAATATCAAAATATGTAAGGGAGTTATACTCAATAGCAAACCCCCCACCCAATCTGATTAAAAAATGGACAAATGACTTATACAGATATTTTTGCAAGGAAAACATATAAATGGCCAACAGGTACGTGAAAAGATGCTCAACATCACTCCTCATCAGCAAATCAAAACCACGAGGAGACGCCACCTCCCAGCTGTCAGAATGGCTATTATCAGAAAGACAAGAAACAACAAGTGTTGGCGAGGATGCGGAGAAAGGGGAACCTCACGCACCATTGGTGGGAATGCAAGCTGGTGCGGTCACTGTGGACAACAGTACTGAGGTTCCTCGAACAGTTAACAGAACTCCTGCTATAGCAATCCTGCTTCTGGGCGTATAGCCAATAATGAAATCACTATATCTCGAAGAGTTATCTGCTCTCTCATGGTCATTGCAGCATTGTTCATAATGCCAGGATGTGGAAATAACCTACGTGTCTGTCAATGGATGGACAGATGAAGAAAATGTAGTACATATACATAATGGGTATTTCTTAGCCATAAAAAATGAAAATCTTGCCATATGTGACAACATGGGTAGACCTTGAGAGCATTATGCTGAGTGAGAGAACCAGACAAAGGCCAATGCTGCATGATCTCACTTATGTGTGGATTCTAAAAAAGTTGAACTCTGGGGTGCCTGGGTGGCTCAGTCAGTGAAGCATCTGCCTTTGGCTCAGGTGCTGATCCCAGAACCCTGGGCTGGGAGTAGGGGAAATGGGGACATGCTGGTCGAGAGGCACAAGCTTCCCGTTATAAGATGAGTAAGCTCTGGGGACGTGATGTACAGCATGGTGACCGTGGATCTTAAATGTTCTCATTACACATAAAGTAATTATGTGAGGGGACGGATGTGTTAACAAACCTTATTGTGGTGATTGTTTCCCAGTACACACTTGTGTCATTACATCGCACACCTTAAACTTACACCATGTTACATGTCAATTATATGTCAGTAAAGCTGGAAAAATCCTCATAATGTTACGTTAAAGAGTATAACGTTATCAAGGAAATGGATAATTTTTATTTTAAAAAGCCATTGTCTTCAATGTCCACTTGTGGCTTCTGTCTTCCCTTTCTAGACAAGTTGAAGGCTTGAAAGTCTTCTGGGGATACCCTCGGGGTTGGTGGGGGGGACCAGAATGTCAGGGCTGCCCGCATATGGCTGACCTCATGGTCCCTCCGGGATGAAAGGAGGAAATGGGAAGGAGGATGAGTCACGTTGCCGAGCTGCCAGAGAGGGGTGGGCCCTGTCACATCACAGCTCCAGAGGGCCTCACTGAGCTGATATGGCAGTTCAGCTGAGCAGGTGCTAGGATGTCCCACATCCCCCTGAGCATCCCCACCTCCACACCATTATTCATTCCATCTTCCCACTGGGGACACCCTCCCCCTGACATTGGTGCTAACCTCCTGTCCCTTGCTCAGACTGTCATCACATACACTTTAGATGTGTATGGCTGGCAATGTCTACACTTCTCCTGCGATAAGATATGGATGTGAATCCACTGCCTTGTCCAGGGCATAGGGGGAGGTTTGGTTTCCACTTGGCCTTCCCCAATATGATATAGCCCTTAATCCTTGGGCCAAGGACCCAATGAGGGGGATGCACCCTCTACAAAGATGTTAGTCCCCATGGTTCATTTGGGAACTGGGGCATGACCCCTGCGTGGGGCCGTGGGCCCAGTGGACATACCACAATCCAGGCCTGGGCTAGCACCTCACTTATTACCTGACTCCCACATGCCCTCCTCTAATTTGGGGGCCACAGTGACTCTTTATGTCCTTGGGTATCAGTGGCAACTCAGATGCTGTGTCCAACAGTCCCTGAAACATTTGGGTCTCTCCCTTCCCTGGTGCACAGCAGTGTAAGTAAATGGCACAGGTCCCTGTGATGAAGAAACAGGGTTTCTTACTGTGGGTACTCACCCAGGTGTTGCAGGCTTGGGACTTTTTCTGGGGCAACTGTTTGGCCTGGCCATTTGGGCCTACAGAGGGACATTCCTGATGAGCCATACCCACTCGGGGACTCTCAGTAGACGGGAAGCTTTGGTGGCCAGGTTCAACTTCTGTCTGTTTGCTTCCCCAGCTCTGGTCCACAGCTGTTAATCACTGGTAAATACCCTGCTTGGAAACCCCATCTCCACGTTTGCTTCCAGAGAATCGAATTGTGACATCTACTGATGGAGATGCTAGGAAGGGTCTAATCTCAGGGGGCTGCCTGAGCCAAGGATCCAGTTACCTGTAACTTCCTAAGGAAGTGCTCCTGGAGCCAGGAAGTGGGGAAGGCAAACAAGGGGCGAACTTCGGTGGAGCCCCAGACTCAGCCTGATCCCGCAGGCAGCTCCTGAACATGCACCCCTCCTTGGGGTCAGTCTTACCTCCAGGCACAGAAGCCAGCAGGCATCCATGGTGAGGAATCCCACACCTGCTGGACATTGGCTACAAAGGGGGGGACAGTGGGTAAAACCGCAGGCACCCCCAGTTGTCTGACAGGTGGCAGATGATGCTCCAGCGCCCATGGGCAACCTCCGAAGGCCTGGTGAGCCTTTTGCTCAGAGCTGGTGAAAGACATCGTAGGGGGTGGGTGTAGGTGAGGGTGCTGCAGACGTGCAAGTTTAGTTCGTGTTTCTGTTGCTGATTATCCTCTCAGGTTTGTCTTGACTTTAGTCAACAGTAAGACCAGAAGCCCCCAGGGAAAGGCAGAAGTCAGACTCCTCAGGAAACAGATCAGTCCTATGCAGGAAGCGCTTGGTGAGGTCTCAATCTGACAGACAGCCAGCTCAGGCCATAAAAGCTATACCAAGCCCTTCATGCCTCCCAGTGACAAGTGGTCAAGCCTCAAGCCCAATACTGGAGGGTTTAGCTGGATGGTTTATCACTGGCTGATTCAGGTCAAAATTGCCCACATGATCGTGTGTGTGGATACAGTTGGAGCAATGCCATCACTGCCCACTCTCCTCGATTTTTCTGTCCTTGGGAAACACCCCAAATGCCATCCCAATAAAACCAGCCACATGGGTGCTTGCAGGGAGCTGGTGGCACAGCTGGGGAAGGGGTCAGGGACCCTAGCTCGGTTCTGGTCCAGTGATGTTCCCCAGCTGTTGGCTCTTCCTTTACATCAGGCAAATACCTATACTTGCATTAGCACCGTGTAATGGTTTTGCCCCTTGGTAGCATTTCCTGAGGGCACAGTTCTTGGGGTTCATTTTGATGGGGCTTGCAATCAGGGTTGGGATTACCCAGCAGCCTCAGGAAGGAAAGACAGCTGCTCTGTGCCATGACCATAGACAATACACATCACCCAAGGCCAGTGTCCAGTCCTGTGGCCAGCGTGGCCACCCCTTGCTGACTCTTCCCAAAGCATCAGGCAATGGATGATTCTTGGAATGCAAAAATATGGCTTGTTGAAAATTTCCATCTTCAACAAGTGAGATCTGACTTGCTGCTAGGAAGATTTTTGAAATCTAGATGGAACCTTCTCCAAGCAGGTAGAAGCAGTCCAGCCTTCAGGTAATCTGCTGAATTATGTTGTCATTCTAAAGCAGAGAAATGCTTGCTGGCACTGCACACATGCAGCAATCTCTCCAGCACAAGAGGGTCATTATTCAGAATGCTGTGGGGAAGTGTGGCCCATGGGGAGACGCTGGGAGAGGCAGCAGTGCCACGCCCCACTCCCTCAAGCTGGCGTTCCAGTGAAGAGGGAAGTGGCTACACTCACACAGAGACAGGGTAGGTGAGGGCTGGTGTGGGAAGTGGGTGCCCATGTCTAGGTAACCAGGTAAATAACTGATCAAAGGAGCCATCCAGACAGCCCCTGTTTCCACACATGACTTGGAGAAAAAGCTGTGCCAATAATCAGAAACACTGTGGATCTTACCTGGGAAGGCAATGGACCCTGTGGGAAGTGTGTGTGCATGGCTTGCCTCCAAGAACCTGGGCTCTTGCAAGACCCTGGGAACTAAACTGGCACCTTCCTAGAACAATGGCTGCAATCACATGCAAATCCAGCAAAAATCGAGTTTGTTTACAGGGATTGTATCCACTTCATGCTTTTTAAAAATTAGTTAATTGGCTCCAACTTTGAAATTTCCCGAAGTCTTCTATTGGAAA
>NW_027397120.1:1718364-1735721 GCF_003265705.2 Callorhinus ursinus
TGATATGGTGATGGTGATGATGGTGATGATGATGGCGATGATGATAGTAATGGTGAGGTCACTGCTGTGGAATGCCCACCTGCAGCAGTGCTCTGGTGAGTGAAGGAGTGAGGACCTTCTAAGAGAAGGTAGTAGAGTCAGCTACTACAGACACATCCAGGAAGGAAAGGACCAGGAAAGGACTCAGGGGCTGGGCAGCCTGGAGGTCCCTGGTGGTCTAGGAGGAAGGCTGAAGGCAGCTTGCAGTTCAGCCTGCAGTGGACCAGGTCAGTGGTTGTTAAGACGTGGAAGTGAGAAGTCAGGCTATTTTTCAGGCTCATCTGTAAAGGGAGAAGAAATGGTCCTGAGCTGCTACTGAGGGTCCTAGGGTCCAGGAGGAATTTTTTCTAATGTGGGAGAGGCTTGCATGAATTTAGTTGTTAGCAGAAAGAACCAGAAGAGAAGGGGCAATAAAAGTCCAGAACAAGCAGGGATTCCGGACCTGCAAGGTGCCTGGAGGTAAGAAAAGGTGGGATGTGGGCACAGCTGGAAGGTCAGCCTGGGCCAGTACAGAGCCCTCTCATGGGAGCGGAGGGATGAGACCCAGGGGCGGATATATACAGGTCATGTCACAGGCAGGGAAAACAAAGGGGAAGGAGCTGCTGCCCATGTCCCCTGTTTATTATTTTGAATTTTGTTATAGTGTTTGCAGAGCAGGAGGGCAATGGGGCTGTCCAGGGGCTGTAAAGAGCGGTGTGGTCATGGAGCAGCCTTCCATGGGGTGTTTGGGGCCAGGCTGGATGTGCAGACAGGTAGCTTCAGTGGCACCAGCCTGAGGGGGTGCAGTTCTGTCCACCAGTGCCCCGAAGCCAGGGGGCAGGGATGGGGGAGGCAGGTGCAGCATCCACCAATGCAGGGAATGTGCAGACAGGCGCTACCACAGAGTGGCGGGGGTCAGGAAGTGGCCAAGGGTCTGGGCACAGCAGGATGGAGGAGGAGTGGGAAAGGGCAGGTGGATGGAGGAGGGTGTGGGGAGGAGTCAGGATGTCAAGTCAGCACTGGGCCCTGTTCCAGACGAGCGAATCAGAACCCCTGGGGCTGAGGCCCGACCTGAGATTTGAAGCTCCCCAGGTGTGTTTGATGTGGGCTGAGACCCACCACCGAGGGCGCTGCTGGGCTGCAGTGGGGATCAGGTGAGCACCTCTGAATGGGGGGCTGGGCAGTGGTGCTCAGATGTCAGTGGGCAGCAGACGGCCAGGCCGCACCCATGTGACTTGGATGGGCCTAAGCACCTGCGTCTCTCCCATGTCTCCAGGTGTCACTGATACAGCTGTTCCAGGGACCCAACGCAGAGAAGCACCACCAGCCCTGGGTGTCGCATGTGCTGTCTGCATGCAGGGGAATGGGACCAGACAGAGGAGGCCTTGGCCCCAGTGAGCAGGGTCAGCATTTGGCAGCAGAGAGAAGGCTGTGACGTGGTTGAGTGGTAGGCACCAAGCCGGGCTTTGCTCAGTGGTCTGAAGCGGAGTGGGATGCTGGCCATCTGCTCAAGCCTCTGGCCTTGTCACCGATGGGTCGTGGACAGCACCCTTCTGGTGAGTTTCCCGGGTCGCTCACTCAGCGAGCGCCCCCACTAAGCTGCACTAAATGTACGATCGAAGTCCCCATCTGGCAAAAAACCGCCAAGACCTCTTCTGCTCTCCTCGGGAAGGAGATGAAAGCTGGGGTCTCAGGATGTGGGGCAGGTGGGATTTGGTCAGAATGAGCCCGCTCTCCCTCCTCCTGGAATCTCCATCAGTGCTTTACTGGATTGGCTGTAATTACATTGTTCTACCTTTGCAGGGGAAATAAATCCAACGCTGTGGCTGTGATTAGAAAGAGAACATTGCAGTTTCCATGGGAAAGCAGATCATCACAAAGGACGACCCTTTAGGACTTGGCAAAGTGCCTGCTATCTGGCATCCGCTCAAAGGCCAGACCACACACACAGCTCCGTGGTGGCCATGCACAGACCCACTCATGCACACGGCAGGACACGTGGCCTGACCCAGGACCCCTGCGAGGCCTCTCCATGTGGCTCCTGGCACAGAATCAAGGGCCCAGCCTACACCCACTCCTGTAAAAACAACTGCACATGTGTTTGCACTTCCAGGTGGTCACACAGAGCCACACCTCCAGACAGCTTGGTCATCAAAGCCTAGCTCCCAGACCTGATTCCCTGAGGTGGGGGATAAGCTTTGTGTGAGAGCCAGGAGCCAGGAGGCGTTTTCAGGACTGCAGGGAGGGCGAGAATGTGCCCAGTAGGGTCTGGGGCTGTAGGCGATTCTGGGCAGCTGGGTGCAGTGTGGGGTGTGGGAGATGGGGCAGGACACAAAGCTTCACCCTGGGAGCAACGTGAGCAGACTCCTGTGGTAGCGTGATGGCCCAGCTCCTGTGGGGAACACACGGAGGGTGTGTTGTGGGTGGGGGGACCTGGGGGACCAGAGAGGGGGCCGTCGCAGAGCCGAGGGGGAGGCCAGGGTGGGAACTGAAGGGGCCTGGATCGGAAGGTTCCAAGGCAGCAGGATCTACAGGCTCCGGTTGCAGAAAGGCTGATTCCAGGTTTTCAGGTTTCCCTGGGACACTCTGAGCTGAGGCTGTCCAAACAGGGGTTGGGGGGAGGAGGCCTCCGTGCTCAAGAGAGCAGTCCTGCTGAATGGCGAGTGTCGGAACCACACTGCCGACAGTTCCCGAAGTGTTGGAGCCCACGGGCATCTTCAGGGAGGCTCTGACCTGGTTGTGTGCTTGCATGTGTGTGTGTCAGCAGTTTGTGTGTGCACGTGTGTATGTGTGCATGCTGTGTGTGATTGTGCATGTTTGCAGTGCGCATGCGTGGGGCGTGAGTGTGTGTGTGTGTGTGTGCGCACACATGTGCGTGTGATTATGCATGTATGAATGTGTGTGCAGCCGGTGTGAGTGTGGGCTGTGTGTGCACATGTGCATGTGTGTGCATGCACGCGTGCGGCAGGGTGCAGGGGTCACACATCCTTGGCTTCCTCCTTCAGGCGAGGTCTGAGCAATCAGTCTGGATGTCACTGTGTCTACAACCTCTGACAGCTCAGAGCGCTCCTGACCCAGACCTGATCATCAGTTCAAAATCATTTAGTCCCAGACACACTCATTACTTATCAAGCTTGACAGTGAATTGTACTTCTACGTCTGAAAAACTCACAGAACGTCCTCTTTCCCAGTGCTGACCGAGTCTGGGGAAGCAGGCACGCTGCGAGCGCCGGGACCCTGGGAGGACTGGGATCGGCCCCGCCAAGTTGTATGCGGGGAGGAGGAGAGGCGTGTGCCTGGAGTGGAGCAGCGGTGGGTGGAGGTGAGACCGGGGGCAGCCCCTGTGCTCTAGGGGACAGGACAGCCCACGTCCCCAGAGGCAGGGGACACTCCAGCTGTGATCGGCAGCCCTGCGAGCACCACAGGAGGGACGCCAACTCCGCACTGGGGTGACCAGACAAGGTCAGGGAAGGACGAGAGGGTCAGCAGGGAGCAGACCAGGTCCCGAGAAGACAGGCTGCTGAAAATACAGTCTCCAAAATAACCAGCTTAGCGACTGTTCCCAATTTACCAAAACACACCTTTTAAGGATATGTGAAGAGCATCTTCTTGACTTCATTCGAATGTTCTCTTCTTCTCAAGGACCTGGCTTTGTCTTCGTGTGCTGACAATGTGGTGGTGAGTCTCAGTTCCTAAGAAGGCTAAAGCACTCAGTGAGAGCTGGTTTTCGGGAGATCGAGCGGGTCTTGAGGTTCTGAGAAGAAGCAGATATTTACAGGAAGTATGTGTGTGTGCGCTTGGGTTCATTTAGGTAATAGCTCATTAAGCAAATTGATTTTTTTCTCCTCTTCTTCTTTTTCCCAAATCGACTTGATGTGCCAGCACGATCGTGGTGCAGGTGAGCGTGTGCGGTGAGGGCAGTGCACGCCACACACGTGGCCTCCCTAACCCCGTGGTCAGCTACAGAGCAGGTGCATTGTGACCCCATCTTACTGATGAGAAACCTCCTGGCAGCTCTCACCTGACGCACCTCTTGGCGGGGGCCACGTAGCAGGTGAGGAGGAAGGATTGGCAAATTGTGGAAAGCAGAGGGGCGCAGGGGCGGGGGTCTTGTTGCTGCTGGAGAACGTGCACAGTGGGAGTCGGGGGCAAGAGTGGGAGGAGACACGGTGGCTGTCACTGGGGTATTGGAGGGAGATGCCAGGGGTCCTGCCCGCGCAATGGGCCCTGAAGTGGCTTGGGGAACAGTCTTGGGCGTCCGGGCGTTCGCTGCTAGGCGAGTGGGTCCATTATCCACATGGATGTTGGCAAGATGGGCTGGAGGGGTGGTGCTTGGGTTGCCCCAGGTGAGCAGGGTCGGGGGAGGGCAGGGGAGAGTTGTCCGCACTGGACGTGAGGGCGCCAGGTGGCGGGGGCACACGCCAAGGCTCCTTCGTGCTTCTTCGTTTCAGGGCTGCTCCCAAGGAGGCAGACTCCCCATTGCATCCTCGGTACTCAACGGGATTTCAGGGTATGAGAGTGACCGAGCCAGGACCTGGAGAGGTCAGCACCCACCGAAGGAGGATGTGCTGGTCCTTACAGGCCCCGAGAAAGGAGAGGTGTGGCCAGGACCCCGTGCGGGGCTTCTGGCTTCAGATCTGCTGGCTCATAGAGTTAGGCGGCCTCTCAGCTCCACGGGAAAGGGGAAGAGCTCATGCCTTTAAAAAGTTAAGGACAGGGGCGCCTGGGTGGCTCAGTCCTTAAGCGTCTGCCTTCGGCTCAGGTCATGATCCCAGGGTCCTGGGATGGAGCCCCGCATCGGGCTCCCTGCTCCGCGGGAAGCCTGCTTCTCCCTCTCCCTCTACTCCTCTCCCCGCTTGTGCGCTCTCTCTCACTCTAAAATAAATACTCTTTTAAAAAATTGTGGAAACCATTCTGGAAAGGAGAACAGCTTTGTATCCCCTACAGTTTCCTGAGAGTGGGAGGGCTTCCCACCAAACTGTGGCCCGATGGAGTCACGGATGTCCTGGCACAATTCCTGAGGGTCAGTCAGGCACACACACCCTGGCCCTGTCCTCAGGGCACGGCCTGGACCATCTCTGAAAGGCCGAGAGAGGGACATGCCTTCCTGGTGATGCTGGACCACATCCCCGCCCGGTGGGGCCAGATCCGCCCTTGCAGACCTGTTCTGGGAAGAAACGGACCCGTTGCCTGATGAGGGGCAGGAGCAGAGCTGCGTCCTCAGCCAGGCGCCCCTGAGGACAGCCCATCAAGGCTTCACTCATGCTGTGTAGACGTGATTCCTCCGGCTGGGAAGTCCAAGAGCACCGGGCATTGTGCACATGATATGGACATCCCGAAAGTCCCCCGAGCCTCTGGGTGGTGCACGCAGGACAAAGAGCCACAGTCCACCTCCCGGGCCAGCCGGTGAATTCAAATGGGCTTTCCAGGACAAGCCAGAGAAAACCGGTGGGTTTAAAAGCCTCTTCCACAAATCGTGCCGCCCAGCTATGTTCTATGAGCGACGCCTGTGGCAACTCCCTCAGGACATGTGGGAGGAAGGCCAGCTAAGGTCCCCCGGGGAACGGGACCGTGGCCGGTGCCAGGTCTGCCCACACATGCCCTGCCCGTGATGAGGCACCCGTCACCCCACGGAGGCCCAGCTTGGCCTTGCGTCCAACTTTGGCCGTTAGATGTGAGCACACGTGATGGGTCCGCATTCGGGTGGAGGCTTCGTGGCCACACTGATCTGGGGTCTGGGGTGGCCACAGGCTGCCTCTGCCGCAGGAGGGCAGGGGCCTGTCCTGTGATCTGGCTTCGGCCCTCCTGGTCAGAGTGCAGGACGTCAGGGAGAGGGGCGTCCAGCTAGCCGTGCCACAGATTTCCCCCGAGCAAAGTGTGGAGTGCTCAGGAGGACACTCTGCTCAAGAGGGAAGGACGGGTGGCTGGTAGGACGGTCCCCCGCCCTGGGCTTACACTGACTGTCCCTCTGGGGGAGACTGTCCCCGGGGGTGTGCGCCGGGGAGTGGGTGGGGCAGGGCACGTGGACAGCCTCGGCCAGCTGGCCACTGTGATGGCACTGGGCCCTCACACTCTTGTTGTGTCTGCATGTTTCCGACGTGGTCACGAAGCAGGGTGGTCCCCGCACCATGTGCGCCCCTCCGGCAGGGGACAGAGAACACACGCCACGTTCAAGGCCTGCACCAGCCGCCACATCTCACGCTTCCCTTGGCGCGAGTGTGCGGAGGCTTGGAAGTCTTCCAAGGGCAGGAGAGCCTGTCTGGAATGGGATGTTTCCTTACCCGACATATCACTTAAAGTGGAATGACTTAAATCAAGTGCTCCACGAATGGAGATGGAAACCCTCATTCTGCCATAACCATGAATTCATGATCTGAGTTAGCTTTGATGAGACACTGGCTTCAGGCGGACATTTTCACCCATGGTGGGTTGCATAGGCAGAATGTTTGCCATGAAGTCCGTGCAGCACAGAGGGTCCACAGGGCACGGCTCATCCCATGTCCCCCTCGGGGGGGATGGTCCGTGAATAATGCCGATCAAAGTCCTCGAATACCTACTTAGCAGCAGGTGTCTGGGCAGCCTCTGTTCCTTGGTTCAAGGGGCCCAGGGCAGGGCACTCCCCGCTGTCCACCGTCCGGCTGGGCAGAGGGCTCCCCATGTCCCTGCACGAGGGAAGCGGGCGGCCTCAGGACCTGGACGAGGAGTCGCCTGGCTCTGGGTGCAGCTCTTTATCTCTGAGCCGTGCGAAGTGGTTTCCAGAGCCCCAAAGCCGCTTCAGAACCCAGTTCACCCGGACCTGCCAGCCTCCTGGCTGTCCCCTCAGAGCCCCACCATCTCTCAGTTTGTGCTCAGCTGCCCCATCAGCTCAGGGGAGGGCCCGGCTGTCCACACCTGCCCAAGGTGAGTGAGGCAGGCACCAGACTCCTCTAGGTGGGCGAGGCAGGGGAGAGCGTTTACAACAGATGTGGTCTTGGACTTAAGGACAGGAGGCAAGCCGGAGCAGGTGCCCAGCTGCTAGGACGGGGTCTCGGACTGAGGGTCTGAACGTGACCACCAGACGAGAGCAGGAGTGGAGCCCTGTAGCTGTCTGCAACAGAGCTGCCCAAATATCAATGTGCACATTTTACCTTTCGAAGATGTGGATTCTGACCCGCTAGTTCTGGGGTGGAGCCCAAGAGTCTGCATTCCTAACGATAACCACCACAGTCGTGCTGGGGTTGCCCATCCCAGGGCCACACCGTGAGAGCAACCCCTGTGCATCTGTGCTGTCCAGTGAGGGAGCCATCACCTACCTGAGGCCACTCACATTGAAGTCAATTAAAAACTTGGTCCCCCCGTGCCCTGGCCACATTGCCATGCCTGACGTGAGCCGCCATGCTGGCCGGTGCAGGGGTATTTCTGTCATTGAGAACATTCTCTTGGAGAGTGCTGTGCAGATTGTAGGGCTTCGGTGAGAGGCGTCTGAGACAATATGCCTAGAGTTGCTATGTCAACTGCAATCCAGTTGTATAATTCAATTATCATAAGAGTGCTTGGATGGAGCTTGATTAAGAGTCAGACCATGGAGGTACAGGAGAAAATTAAAACAGTTGTTAATTTAATTTGAGTCTATATTCTTAGAGAACTGATTATAAATGGGGAATTCTAGTTAATCTCATTTCTCACATTTTCCCCATGAGTAGGCCGACTACAGCCTGACAGCAATGGGGAGGTGGCGCCACTTCCTGGCCGACGTGGGGGAGACGGAGCTGCAGGCCTGCTGCCTGTGGGGACCGCACTCCGGCCGTCCCAGGCCAGTGTGCCACCCGGATCCTGGCGCAGGTGTGTCGCTTCTGTTAGAGTCCCTCGCCACCACCTGCTGCAGACCCGACCCACGCTCTGTGGCCGCTGAGTCAGCCCGCGGCTTCTCTCCGGTCACACCCAGCCTTCCCCAGCTGCTTGGAAACCCGTGTGCTCTTCATCAAACTAATGCGCCTTACGAATGCGCATTATGGCCAATGTGATAAGGCAGGAAACAGAAGAGAGGGGAAAACACTGAGGTATCTGCAGGCACAGGATTGCATACCCAGGAAACTCATGAGGAATTAGTGAAACTCATTAAAGCCACACACACACACACACACACACACAGAGGTAAGTTCAGTGTGTTTGTTTTTAATTTAGGATTATTTTTGATAAAGAACTATAACGGCAACAGCCAATTAGCTCTTGTAACGGGAAATGCTGAGGGAGGCAGCTGGGAGAATGGCCTCCCCGGCCTCGGCAGGACTCCAGGGGGCATGACTCCTTTGTCTTGGGGTCTGCCTCTGGGGTGACACTCTCCCCCAAAGGACACTTCTAGAACTCTCCCTTCCAAGGTCAGCTGGGTGACCTTGGCGCGGACATCAACCCACCAGTCCACCCTCATGTGACCCTCACCCATCTCAGGTGGGCGACCATCACAGCGAACAGTGACATCCCCTCCTCTTCCTGAGGGACGAGAGACCCGAGCCTGTGGTGTCTCGTTCCCGCCACACCCCGGGGGCCTTGGGTTTTTTCTAGGATGGGATGCAACAAGGCCAGTTGTGCAGGTGGAACCTGCCAGCCGGCAGACAGGCTGCCCCCAGGGCTGCATCTTTCGGAAGAATGCAGGGTGTTTTCCTTCCGCGTCTTCAATGTCTCTGTGCTCAGGTCTGGACTCGGACCTTTCCCTGCGGAGAAGCTGCACTTAGGCTTTATGGTGACAAGCAGCCGCGTCCCGAGCCTGCTCGAGCATCTCCGCAGAGAGGGGACCCACAGCCCAGAGGCGCAGAAGGCGGGGTCCCTCCTCCCATGTTCTAACCAGGAAGAGTGAGGCAGGATGTGACAGACACACAGTGACAAGCACGGCGCAGCCTCCCCAGGCCCTCATTTCCCTGAGAACAATGCAGAAGAAGGACAGGCCCAGCCTTCGATTCATCAACCAACAGATCCCTGGGCAGAACCCCCAGCCCTGTCCACTGGGATCAGTTCCATACACCGCAGGTCAGGCTCTGGGAAGTCACAAAGAGTTTGCATTTACATTTTAGATGAGCATGCCACACAGGGCTTGTTTAGGGGGGAAGACTTGAAGACAGACACCTCCCTGAAGGAATCAGCTGCTGTCCACAGTCCAGAGTCAGCGTGGCGCAGCCCAGACGCTTGCTTCCTGACGCTCAGAACGGTAGCTGGAAAATTAAGGAATACGTGCCGCTAATTGCTTTGCTCTTTCCAAGTTGTTTATGCTTTGGAGCTATTTTATCTATCTTCCGAAACTGCCTGCATCATTAATAAATGCCCGGATTTGCCCACGCCTAACTACCCATGTCCTTTCTCCGCCTTGTGCTCATTGCCGGCAGGGAGCGGGACACCACGCGTGGGGACGCTCCAGCCCGGTGGCCAGGGCGGCTGGCAGGGGTGCACGCTCTGCTCATGGTGGTGGCAGCCTGGGAGTCCTTGAATCATAGAATTAGCTCCATGATTCTTGAAGGTTGGTTATTGCATTTTAATGACTTCATGTCTTTGTCTTGCAGCAGACCAGTGCTGGCCGAGGGACAGAGCCTTGGCTGAACTGAACAGCTTCTAGATGAGAGTGGACAGTCATCACTGTGGGGCGGGGACCTCACACAGATCTTGGGTGCCTGTGACAAGGGCCCCCAGATGAGCCAGGGAGTGAGTTGGTGAACGAGGACCATCTATCTCTTGCTGCATTAAACACTAGGCACATTCTGAAATCACGGAATTCTCATGAGAATGAAACATCATCCAGATGACTCTCCAGCAGATGAGCCACGTCCTGCCCACCATCTTTAAGATAAGTCCTCGTTCATGGGCTCACCTCCAGCATGATGCGGCTGACATGGAGAATCGTGCCATCTGCTAACCCAGAGGCACCGTGTCCTGAAAGAATCCATAACACACTGTTTCCCATGGCAGCAAGGACTTTGTTCCTAAACATGGACATACGGGGTGCAGTGTCAATATTTTTAAATTTCCTGGTGTAGGTTTTAGGCATCACTATTTCCCCACTCTCCTGTGTGGTCACAGCCGTGTGACGGCCCCCTGCACTGTGCAGGAGGTGAGCCGAGCTTCCCCAGAGGGCGCCGCGGTCACGGCTCCGAGAGACAGGTGTCCTGAGTGTCATCCCAGCACGCCAACCATCACTATAACTACAGGCATGGTCTTCTCTGCCTTTAGAGAAAAACAAAGAAAAAATAATGGAAACCACCTTTGTCAGGCTGAACATTTTTAAAAATTCTGCAGTAACTGTAATCACTTTTATCAGAAATCATGGAAATCCTGTGGACGATGTGAGCTGATATGTGTATCTGATAAAGCCCTTGCACACGAGAGAACAGACTTTGCTTCTATTCTCAAGGTTCCCCAAAGCCTGAACGGGTGCAACCCCGCGCCCGGCTCCCGCCTGTGAGCTGGGCCCTGCCTTGTGCCACCGCCAGGCGCCCCACGGGGACCTGGCCTTCCTGCTTCCCCAACCACCCGGCTGGACAGGGACTGGATGGCAAGCGGCCAGTCTGTCCTGACACTGTCCTAACCCCTGAATTTATTGTGTGAACTAAACACTTTCGGGTCCATTTTGAAATGTCAGGGAACGAGGAGAGCTGTGAATATTTATAGATGTTGGGACCCACTTGCAGGGTATTTTGAAGAGGAAAAATATAAAATGCAGAGGGGCGGACAGAGCCTGCCTGTGCATCCTTAAGTGGAAATGCTGCTCAGGGAGTGGACGTGGAGGTTTGGCCTCCCAGGGGACTCTCCCTCAGGGGCTGGAGCCTGGTCCTCGGCTGGCGGGCTGCACGCACATGATGCGGTTCCGTCCCACCTCCGTCCCCCGTCTCACACCCGTTTTACACTATGCAGGAGGCATGCCTTATCTGAAGGGCTCGGTTGGCTTCCCTACCTGGAGGTTCTCCGTGGGGCTCGGGGTAAAGTGCCGAGGACTCAGGCGACCTCGCGGGCAGCTCCAGGTGCTGAGCATCGTGCTGGGGACAGGAGGCAGAGGCTGGCCTTCCACACCAGGGCAGGAGGACCCGTGGCGCTGGGGAATGCGTGGCACATGGTGCTAGAGCAGCCTTGTGTCCCCTGTAGTTGCTGACTGAAAACCTGGAAGAGGCCGGGCAGCTGTGGGAGAGGGGAGCCACAGTAAGGCACCGCGTGCCAAGCGCCTCCTGGCCCAGCTCTGGGCGTGCTCCCCCTGCTGCCTCGGGTGGTCTCTGAGGAGCGGGCGCAGGCGGGCGGTGGGCCACCAAGCCCTGGCTGGTGGTGGAGCAGGGACCTGGTCCAGCCTGCCGCCAGGGGGCCTGCCCGGGGTGGGCAAGGTGTGGCTCACTGGCTAACCAAGGGCATGTGGTGGCATCACATTCAGCAGATGATGCTGACAAACCAGTCACTGGAATGCCTACCCCCAGCAGGTGTTTGGCAGCCTCTCCTTGGTCAAAGGGCCCAGAGTAAGGTCTGTTCGCCTCTCCCCACTATCCACCTGCCAGCCATGCAGAGGGCTCCCCATCTCCCTATATGAGGGGAGCAGGGCTGCCTCAGCACCCAGAGAAGGAATCACCTGGGTTCTGGGTGCAGGCCTTTCCTTACCTTGAGCCATGCTGTGTACTTTCTAGACCCCCAAAGCCGCTGCAGAAACCCAAGCCAGCTCCCGGGTGGTGATGGCGAAGCCTGGCCTAGGGGATTTTGTGTGTCTGGCACTCAGTATGTCTGCTGTGACGGGTGCTCTGGTGGGTGTTAACATGTACACACGTCTCACACCTGGTGCACACACAGCACTTGTCACTGTGTGCAAACACATGACTTCACACCTTGTGCATACACATGCCTCACACCTCGTGCACACACAGACCTCACACTCACGCACACACGGACCTCACACCTCGTGCACACACACCACTTCACACCATGTGCAAACACATGAGTTCACCCGTTGTGCATACACATGCCTCACACCTGGTGCACACACAGACCTCACACTTGTGCACACACACACCTCACACCTCTGCACATATAGACCTCACACCTCATGTACACACAGTCCTCATGCCTTGTGCATATGCGGACCTCACACCTGGTGCACACACACCACTTCACACTGTGTGCAAATGCACAACTTCACACCCTGTGCACACACAGATTTCATAACTTGTGCACATGCAGACCTCACACTTGTGCACATGCAGATCTCATACCTCATGCACACACCACTTGACACTGTGTGCAAACACATGACTTCACACCTTGTGCATACACATGCCTCACACCTGGTGCACATGCAGACCTCATACTCATGCACACACACCTCACACCTTGTGCACACACACCACTTCACACCTTGTGCATACATATGACTCACACTTTGTGCACATGCAGACCTCACACTCATGCACATGTGGACCTCACCTCATGCACACACATACCTCACACCTCTGCACACACAGACCTCACACCTCGTGCACACACGGACCTCACACCTCATGCACACATGGACCTCACGCCTCGTGCACACACACCATTTCACACTGTGTGCAAACACATGAATTCACACCTTGTGCACACACAGATTTCATAACTTGTGCACATGCAGACCTCACACTCGTGCACACACACACCTCACATCTGCACACACACACCTCCACACCTCATGCACACTCTTGCTCCATTCACAAGCTTCGCTCTCAGACTTCTCTGTCTCTCATCTTCCAAGCCCTTCCCTGTCAGGACCTGGTCCATAGGCTGCTGTCCAGGAGCCTCTGTATGTTCCCTGCTGGGCTATGTCTCCCCCTACAGAAGGGGTGGCCAGGCTCACTGGCACAGTCCCTCCCTTTGGGGAGGTGCTCTCTCTCCACGCCCTGACAAGGTCATGTCCAGTGTGACTGGGGGGCAGCCACCATCAGTGTTTGACTGGATCCACATATGGGACCAATTCACCTATTTCTCCTTTTCCTCCAGGTCTTACAGGGTGATGCCCTCATAACCCTGCCCAATATGGCTATGGGTTCAAACTGGGGGAGGGGTGCTGTTCAAACAGCAGTGGGTGGGACAGAGACCATGGCACCTGCTCTGAAGCTAGCTTATGCTTTCCAGCCCCATCCATGCTGACACCCCCTCCTCCGTTTTATGATGGATTCCTGCTGCCCACTTGAGTTTGTGACTTGTGGTTCTGACAGAACCTGGGTCATGGTGGGCAGTTCTGGAGTTCCAGATACCCATTGCTTGGTGCCCCATGGCCAAACCTTCCATCCCCACAGGGCCAGAGGCATGCCAGGAGCAGTTCTGAAAATGTGTTTAACTCTCAGCTGCAGGTGGCAATGCCTTGCTCTAGAATCCCAGACTGTTTGTCTGCTTTGTTTTCATGTTTACTGATTTCAACCAGCAATGTCTAATTTATTATTAATCCCACCCCATGTATGTTTTGTTTCATATGTTCTTTGTTTGTTTGTTTTCAAATTCCCATTTAACGTCTTTCATTTATGTCCAGATTATGTTCAGGTTTTCTTTATATTCTTGGACATATTTGTAATGTTTATAATAGCTGTTTTTATATCCTCACTGGCTATTTCTAATCACTCTTGTCACATTGGAGTCTGCTTCTATTGCTTGATTTTTCTCCTGATTGTGATCATATTTTCTTGATATTTCACATGCTTGGTAATTTTGATTGGTCGGCAAATATTGTGAAGTTTTTAGAGTTGGATTCTGTTGTGTTCCTTTAAAGAGTGTCAGGCTTTGCTTTGGATGGCAGCTGTTTGTCCCACAGTTTGGCCCTTCGGAGGGTTATTTCTGAGTTTTGTTTGTGCAGTCCTTACACTAGGACTGGGAATGGGGGCTAAGCCCCACTAGTGAGTACCCTTTCTTAGGACTCTGCCCAAAGTCCTATGTATCTCAAGCTCTCTCCATTCTCTGTTATGGGAGAGCATAAGTCTTCCCTTCCCTATGTGAGCCCTGGGAGCTGTTTGACATACCACTTTCTAGTGGCTCCTTCCTGCCCTGTGGGGCTTCACCTACATATGTGTAGTTCATTGCCCAGCCAAAGCTCGGGTAACTTGCTGTCTGCTTTCTGGAGAAAGAACCCCTCCAGAGCACCTCTCTGCACATCCTCCTCTTCTCTGGGGTTCTGCCCTGCATGTTCTAGCTTCCTGGACCCCTTTCACACAGAAATGTGACTCTGTGCAAGACCCCTTCTGATGTCATGTCCTGGGAACTGTCTCTGGGCTATAATTTGGGAAAATTACAGGGCTCACCTCTGGTTTCTCCTCTCTGCAGGATCAGTTACCTGCTGCCTATTGTCCAATATTTGAAAACAGAATTTCATATATTTTGTTGGGTTTTCTATTTGTTTTTGCAAGGAGGCCAATTCTTAAGGCAGTTAATGCTTCATGGATGTAGAAGAAACCTACTGGGTATAAAGTTTTGTTATTTAGTTTACCTTTAAAAACAATGTTCTTTCCAGCCTGCCTTATTGGTCCATTCTCTCATCTTGAAGAACAAAGAATGCAATCCTAAGGGGGCTGCTCCTCCTGCAGCAAACCAGCTCCGACCACATTGCACCTGGAATTCATCTATCTGCTTCCTTTGTCAGGTGGTGAAGCTCATGGAGGATGGGGGCCGGGACTTATCCATCTTTGGACCACGTCAGCTGACAAGGTCCTAGAAGGTGTGCATGCGCAGCAGTCCATGAGAAACGGGGCTGCTTGTTGGAGTTCACCCAGCCTGAGGCAGGGGCTGAACCAAAACAGGTGCTCCCGCATCCATGCAAAGCCCCTTGACTTGCTGCTAGGGAACCAGCTTCACTCCAACTTTCTCCATACACCAAACATGTATGGGACTCCTCTGCCCCTTGGCTTCTTTTCTGCAGACAAGGCCTCTTGAAGAGGTTCCATCCAGCCCAGGATCACGAGGACCTCATTGGAAGGGGTGGCTGGGCTGGTAAGGAAGACTTTAAATTAAGGTTAGTGGGTAGTGCTGTGACCTACAGGAGGCTCTGCGACTGGGTTGACGGTGAAAGATTTGGGGCATGACCTTGCCCTGCAGTCGCCCCCCCAGACCGCAGCGCACTGTGTGGGGCTGCAGCGGCCCTGAGGCCTGTGCGTGGTGAGCTCCTAATCCTGCCACACGCTGCCCAGTGCCCACTGGCTTCATGGTGTGAGCTCAGGGTTGGGGGCTCTGGGAGCTCAGGTGGTGGACGCCAGTCACCAGCACCATGAATGGGGCATTTTCAGGCTGTGTCCTTGATGGGGGGTCAGAAGAAGCAAGCGGCCTCTTGCTTCTCTCAGAGTGAAGCCGCAGAGGGCCGGGGGTTGGCCCTAGTGTGCTCACAAAGGAGCAGTATTGTTGTGTGCCACACTTGAGTGGGATCGGGGTCTGTGTCCCTGGATTCTGATGTGGTTTGGGAAGACTGTTGGCATCAGCACCAGGGGCATGAGGGAGTTCCTCCTCACCAGGGCAGGTGCACAGGAAACGGGGCCCCTCTCCCTAGGAGGGAGGGAGAGCCTGAGTCGTGCAGAGGGAGCAGGGTTTGCTCAAGGCTCACAGCATTTAGGGGAAACACCAAACCCATAGTCCCACTCAGGCCTCTCCGGTGAAGGAAAAGACAAGAATGTGGAGCAGCTATCAAGGCTTGCCTGGCCAGTGGGCCAAAGACTCATATCATGCATTAAAGTGGAGATGAAAACTTTCAGCCATCCCCCCACCCCTCATCCAATCATCCATTCATTTTCCCTCGTGACAGTTCCTGAACACCGCCACACGCCAGATGCTGCTCCAGAGCCAGGTGTATGTCCAACAGGAAACAAGGAAGACAGACAAGCTTCCTGCTCCCCTAAGCTTCTACTGAATTTTATCTTAGTATAGGACAAATGAAACAGTGATGACAGCCATCACCCCCGCCATGTACTGAACGTGTCCCCCTGAAAGTTGTAGGACGAAGGCCTGCAGCGGGAAGGCGTTTGGTGGTGGGGCCTTTGGGAGGTGAATATGATTGGGTGAGGTCATGAGGGTGGGCTCTCTCGAGGGCATCAGTGCCCCTATAAGGAGAAACATGAGAAAGAGGGTCTCTCTGAGCCCTGGGAGGACACAGTGCGAGGGTGGCTTCTGAAGGCTGGGAGGGGGGGCCTCACCAGGAACTGGCCACAGGAGCACCTGCTCCCAGACCCGAGCCTGGAGAACTGTGAGAAAATCAGCCCCTGTGGTTTAAAGCCACCTGGTCTGTGGTATTTAGCCGTGGCAGCCTGGGCCGATGAAGACAACTGCTGCCAGCAAACAGGACAAAATGTGAAGGATTTCCATTTCCTAGAGCAAAAAATGGTGGTTGGCCAGCCTTATGTTGATGGGGAGGAATATGCATCTAGGTTTTAAATCAGATTTCAAAAAGCATCAAAGAGGCAAACCTGTAGCTTTTATCTAGTTAGCAAGCAGTTTTAAAAGTAATATGCTTCCATAAAAGCACCACCCACAGTGGCCCCAGAGTTTGTGGCCCTGCCCTGTTGTGCAGGTCCCTGGGCTTCGATTCAGGTCCCATCTTCAGAGGCAGCACACGCTTTCTTGCTTGATGCCTTCATAGAGGACTGATTCCTACGTGAGAACAGAGGGTGCAGGTTCTGACACCTCATTGATCAGGGAGACTTTGCAGCTCAAAATGACCGTCCACCCGAGTTCCTTGACCCGGTAAGATGATCTCCAGCAAAGAACCTCCAATCTACTAAGCTTTTCTGGATTCCAGGGGTGGAAGGGACCACAGAGCGCACTGGGTCCAATGTGTCATTGTAGCCAAGAGGAAGGCTAGGTTTGGTGAGAGAGGGACCTGTGAGGGTCTCTGGTGTGTCATTCCTCCTGCCTGGGGCTGCACGGTGAGGAACAGGATGCTCAGTGGGGAAACGGCACCTGTTGGGCATCTCTGTCTGGAGGACAAAGCCCCACTCCCTCCAGCAGCACCAGGGCGTCAAGTACACAGCAGCCTCTTTGCTGAAGCCTTTTCTGACACCCCCGTAGTCCACCTCCAGCGTCCTGTCTCCCTGATGTCAGCACCCCAAGACCACCTCCAGCGACCTGCCTCGGTGACACAAGATTCCCCAAGTCCACCTCCAGCGTCCTGCTTCAGTGATATCAGCGCCCCATGTCCACCTCCAGCGTCCTGCCTTGGTGACACCGGCCACCCCAAGTCCACCTTCAGCGTTGTGCCTCAGTGACACTGGCCACCCTAAGTCCACCTCCAGCATCCTGCCTCAGTGACATTGGCCACCCCAAGTCCACATTCAGGGTCCTGCCTCAGTGACATCAGCCACCCTAAGTCCATCTTCAGCATCCTGCCTCGGTGACATTGGCCC
>NW_027397120.1:1735731-1773250 GCF_003265705.2 Callorhinus ursinus
ACCTTCAGCATCCTGCCTCGGTGACACTGGCCACCCCAAGTCCACCTCCAGTGTCCTGCCTCAGTGACACTGGCCCCCCCAAGTCCACCTCCAGCGTCCTGCCTTAGTGACGTCAGTGCCCCAGGAAGCTGTGCCTGTGGGTGTTGCTGCTAAGGTGCAAGCACCAGCCTCAAGGGTGAGGCTGCAACAGGCAGTGTGGACGGTGTGGGGACCGGAGATGGCTGCAGGGCCCAGGGACCTGCTGTTCTCCCCTCTGGTTGAATCCGTTCTGAGAAGTCATCTAAGACATTGAGTTTTTCTGCATTTCCAGCTCAAAATGATGACCTGCAACACCTTCCTGTCAGCTTAGAGCTAATGATGTTGATTTGGAAACCCAAACGTGGTTTGGTGTGAACATCAGTTTTCATTTCTCCAGGATAATTGTCCAAGATGGCTACTGAAGTTTAGTTGAAGAAGAAACTGCCTAACGGCCTTCTTTGAGGCTGCTCCGTTTCGCGCCTGCCCACCAGGTATGAGGGCTCCCATCTGCACCGCGGCCAGCATGGGGTGGTATCACTCTGTGTTTCAGACGTGCAGGCAGCTGACATCTCACTGGGATCCTGATGTGCTGGGCTCCTGATGTGCATTTCCCTGGTGGCTATTGACGTGGGGCGTCTTTCATCTGCTTACTTGCTACCCTGGGCTGCACCCTCCATCAGTAAGTAACTCCTCATGTCTGTTGTCCAGCGTCTACTTGGATTATTTGCTTTTTCCCTGTTGAGTTTTGAAAGATCTTTGTGCATTTTAGGTAGTCATCATTTGTTGGTGTGTCGTTTGCAAATATTTTCTCCCAGTCTCGGACTTTTTTTTTTTTATTGTCTGATTCTTTCTCAGAGCAAAAATTTTTAATTTTGATGCAGTCAGATTTACCTATTTTTTCTTTCATGGTCTCTGCCTTTGGTGTCGAGTCTAAGAACTCTGGCTAGACCTAGTTCCTGAAGATTTTCCCTGACATTTACTCTAAAACTTTTATGGTTTTATACTTTACATTTAAGTCCATGATCCATTTTAGTTAAATTTTGTATAAGGTGTGCAGCTTAAGTCAAAGCTCCCTTTTTTTGGGACTATGGATGTCCAATCTCTCCAGCATCATTTATGGAAAAGGCCATTTTTCCTCCTTCTGCACTTTTGCCAGAAATCAGTTGAACAGTTTTTGTGGGCACGTTCCTGGGTTTCCTATTGCGTTCCGTTGGTGGACACATGGTTCTTCTACCAACACGAAAGTCTCGGTTGCCTTAATATGGATTCCCCCCACTTCATTCTGTTTTCTGTTTCAAAATTGTTGGAGCTATTTTAGTTCTTTTGCCTTTCATACATTTTTAAATTAACTTGTTTATATCTACACAAAAATCTTGCTGCGACTTTGGTGGGAATTGTGTTGAATTTGTGTATCAACTTGGGAAGATTTACATACTCACTGTGCTGAGTGCTTTCAGTCATGAACATGGTCTTTCCTTCCACCTGTCTGCACCCACTTTCTTTCTTAGAACCTGTACATGTTTTGATGGATTTATGCCTTGGGATGTCATTTGTTTGAGTGGTTGTCAATGGTATTTTGTGTGTGTGTGTGTGTGTGTGTGTGTGTGTGTGTGTGTGTGTGTGTGTTTTAGAGAGAGAGAGCACAAGTGGGGGTAAGGGCAGAGGGAGAGAAAATCTCAAGCAGACTCCCCACTGAGTGCAGAGCCCAAAGCAGGGCTTGATCCACGACCCTGAGATCACGACCTGAGCTGAAACCAAGAGTCGGATGCTCAACCGACTGAGCCACCCAGGCGCCCCTGGTATTGTGTTTTTAATTTCAATGTCTGTGTATTCATTGCTTGGGTATAGAAATACAATTGACTTTTGTATGTTTATGTTGGATCCTGAGGCCTTGCTGAACTTATTTATTAGTTCTAAGAGTTTTTGTGTAGATTCCCTGGGAATTTTTATATAGAAAACCATGCTATCTGCAAATAGAGTTTGTTTCTTTTTTACCTGCATTAAAAAAATCCTCCTCCCCACTGACTTTTTGCTTTATGGCTCGGCCTAGGACCTCTAGCACTATTTTGAATAAAAATGGCTAGAGGGGACACACTCTTTTAGCAGGAAAGCATTTGGTCTTTCACCACCGACTATGGCGTTAGCTTTATTTTTATTTATGTTATTTGAACTGATTTCCAGTTGCCCCCAATTTGTAGAGTTTTTATCCAGGGTTGGTGTTAGATTTCTCAAATGCTTTCTCTGCATCAGGTGATATGTCATAGATTTTCCTCCTCTGACTTAGGGATGTGGGGCTCACACGGCCTGATTTCAGATGGGGACTCAGCCTTCCACTCTGGGGATAGACCTCAGTGAGTCATGATGTGTGATTCTTTTTACACACTGTTGATCTGTTGCATAAATATTTTGCTAATTTTTACATGTAAGTTGATGAGACACTGGTTTGTATTTTATATTATATGTGTTTTTGGTGTTATCTTTCCCTGTTTTCTCTATCAGGGTGTTGGTGTCACAGGATGGCTTGGAAAACGTTCTAGCCTCTGCTCTTTTCAGGAAGAGATTATGTGGCATTTGTGTTAATTCTTCTTTAAACACTTGGTAGAATTCTCCAGTGAAAGCATTTGAGCCCAGAGGTTTTTTGTTTGATTTTTTGATGTTTTTAAAGTTGCAATTTCAATGTCCTTAGTAGTCATAGGGCTGTTCAAATGATCAGTTTTATGATTGGATGAATTGTGGTAGTTTGTGTTTTTGAGGAATGGGTCTGTTTCATGGGATTTGTCAGAATTTCCCTGTGATTCTCCTCATTGTCTGTATGGTCTGCAGTATATCTTCAGCTTCCTTCCTGAGGTTGGTCATTGCTGCTGGTTGAGAAAGTAGACAGTGTGTATTTGGGTCCTGTTTTTTAATCCACTCTGCCAATCTCTGCCTTTTAACTGGTGTATTTAGACCAGTTCCAGTTAATGTAACTGCATGTGTCTTATTACTTGATTTCTGTTTGTTATTCAGTTTTTCATTTCTGTTCTCTTTTCCCTCCCTTTTTCTGGGTTACTTGACCGTTTTTCTTTTTTTCAAATTCCATTTTGGTTTATTCGTAGTGCTTTTGAGTGCATGGTTTGCACGGGTGACGAAGGTCCCCCTGCGGCCATCCGGGGGAGGGTGGGCACATTGTTACAGCCTCATGGGGGTGGAGTCCAAGCTCTGCACTGGACTTCTGCTGGTGTGGGTGAATGTGAGTCCACAGCTTTTCTGTGACGTCTAATCAGAGTGAAGGGGTCGTTCTCTTGCTGGGCCGATGCTTTTCTGGTCCTTGTCAGGAGAGACCAGGATTTCCTGGGGCTTTTGAGACTGTGTGTGTCCACTGATGTTTCTGGCTGGTCGGCCCCCTCCACCCCAAGCTTATGACTTGTGAGGCAGAAAGAAAGCCGAGGAGACTCGCTGCTGTATTCCTCCCAGTCCTGAGGCCCCCAGCCGGTCCGCTTTCTCCTTTCTACCTTCAGAATCTGCTTGGGATGGTTTTTCACACACGCAGTGTGCAGGGTTTTTAGTTGTGCTTAGTGGGAGGAGTAGGGAAAGTACGTCTACTCCATGTTCCTGGAAGTACTGGTTTGTGGTGTTTTAATTCACTATAATTGTGGTACTTTCTTACCCAGCAACAGAAAACTCATGTCATACATATTTTTCTGAGATATTTTATTTGGAACTGGAAAGTAGCAAAAATGGCAATATTATGTCTTTTGGTGTTTTCCACAAAAGATTATGTTATCTACATTAAAAGGACAATAACGTGCTTATGTTTAGTGGTCAGTGTAACTTTTAAGAGAGAACTCTTTCACCTGGGCCCTGAGAGCTAACCACAGCCACGTGCTCTCAAAGAACGAACCCAAGTGAGGAACACACCTCTCTGAATGTGGTTTTGGGGGAGTCCCAGCACTGGGGGAGGCTGTGGATGTGGTGGCGTGGAGCCCAGCCATGCAGGGAGCATGCACTATTCACGGAGTGCGCGCGGGGCTTGTCTGCGAGGCGCCAGGTGGCAGAGAAGACCACAGGGGCTGAGGAGGGTCACCAAAACAAGGACCATCTCTTCATGTGGTCCGAGGATGGGTTCCTGCCCAGGCCAGAGTAGACTGTGGTGTGCTGTCCAGCCAAAGAGGCGTCCTCCACGGTTGTGTTTGCCTCTACGCCTCTGGTATTCACCTCCACATTGTGATGCTTCATTCTAGAAGCACGTGCTTTACTTTGCTGTTCAGCCAGAAAGCACACAGCTGATAAACGCCACAGCTATTAAGCGTGTTAATTGCAAAGCCATCCGTTAAGATGATTTGTAAAGCCTTCTTGTTATAACCAATGAGGCTTGAACGGAGGGGGCCTGGGGGCTCAAGTCACTGTTGGAAAGTAAAGTCAGCTACAATTTGCAACAGATCCAGAGGAGGCTGAGATGTCCTCACCTCCATTGGTCTCCCCGTGGCTGAGACCTCAAAGATTTGCCCCCAGCACTCCTGAATTGATGATCTCAACAAGCTTTCTTGGAGTCTGTAAGCAGCCCAGGCCATGGGTTGGGCACACGGGGCTTGTGGACTGTGGGGGAGGGTATGGGGCTCATTGTCCTCATCCTCCAAGGGTCACAATCAGGATGAGGGCAATGGCCTGTGGCCAACAGGGAGGGAGGGGCCTGGAGGTGTGGACAGAGCCCTGAGGGACAGGGACACAGAGAGGAGAGGCCATGTGAGGACGGAGGCAGAGACAGGCGGATGGGGCCACAAGCCCAGGAGTGCCTGGGGCTGGCCAGAAGCTGAAAGAGGCAGGAAGGATCCTCCCCTAGAGCTTTTGGAGGGAGGGCGGGCCCGCCACACCTTGGTTTCAGACTCCTGGCCTCCAGCATGGGAGAGAATGAATTTCTGTTTTCTTAAGTCCCCCAGGTTGTGGTACTTTGTTATAGCAAACCCAGGACCCTAGCATATGCACATCTCTCCAGCTGGGTGGGCTCTGTGAACACCAGGAGGAGCTCCTGAATTTCCCACGCATTCATGGGTTCACCTGTTCGCTCATTTGTTCTGAGCACCTACTGGCAGCTGACCAGCAGGCTGCTGGCTGGGCCTGCAGCGAGGAAAGAAAGAGAGAGAGAATAGGAGTCAGATATGCTCTGGCTCCCAGACGCAGGCTGTTTGTTTGGGAGGGAGGACGGGAGCAGAAGAAATTGAGACAGGAGGAGGAGGAAGGGTTGGGGGCCTCCTGTCGTTGTCGGGAGTGTTCGGAGGTGGGCCCCGGGCTTCGCTCCAAGGACATCGGAGCGTCCGGCTGGGCTTCCTTTTTGGTGCTGATCACCACGCATCCTGCTAGGCCAGCGTCGGTGGCTCTGCGCCCCTGTCTCACATGCACCTTTTTCCCGAGCTCGGTCTCCATCCCGTCTGCTCGTGCACAGGCGAACAGCAGTGCTGCTCATTTCCGAAGAAGATTCCTCTTTGTGTTTCTTTCCATCAAAAGGGATCTGGGAGGCCCTTTCATCTCCGGTGAAGGAAAAGTCCCCAGGAGAAACAACACCACGACCTTGTGCCCCATTAGGAGGCTGGGGCCACAGTGCTCGTGCGGCTTAATTACAAGCCCTGCCCCCCCATTACCTCAGGTCATTGCCATCCTACGACTTGCACAAAACAAGTTTTCTAACGGAACCTTAAACATACCCCGCCACTGCACCAGGAAACCTTGAAACAGCGGCCTGAAGCCTCTTCTAAGTCAGGGGGATATCAGGTGCTGCTGGCTCGGGGCACAGCACACGGCTTTGGTGGGAAGGTGGTCCAGCCCCAGCCCCTCTTTGAACTCAGCTTCAAAGAATTCACTGATTGAGGGTGATGCATTTAAGGGGGATTCAGATGGGACTTGAGGCCCACTTTCCTTCTGAAAGTCCTTCATTTCCCTGGCTTTGTGCGACAGGTAAACCACTTCCCTTCTTTCCGGCTTGCTGAGCATGTGCCTAGCTTTCTCTTGGTCCAAGTGCTTCCAAGCAAA
Organism: Callorhinus ursinus; assembly: GCF_003265705.2. NCBI lineage: Eukaryota > Metazoa > Chordata > Mammalia > Carnivora > Otariidae > Callorhinus > Callorhinus ursinus. Next base: position 1,741,753 of record NW_027397120.1, read on the forward strand.
TGCCTTTTCTGCCTCCCTCTTGCTCCCTTTGGCTGCTCTAGCTGTTCCTCCTAAATACGGTCCTCAACTTTGCTTGGCTCCTATTCCTCATACTGTTTCTAGGCATTGCTTCTTTCTCTGCCCCAGGGTCTTTGCATATGCCATTCCCCTTACCCAGAAAGCCTTTGGTCCACTTCCATCTGGTTGACCCCTTAACCCTAGTGCAGCTCAGGCATCACTGCAAACACCCGGACCCTTCCCCACCGACTGGGGCCCCTCTCTCCTGTGTCCTATTCTCTGGTCTGACTCTGGACATTAGGATTGCTCTGCTTCTCGCCCCCAGGGCCCTGCCCCGTTAGCGGTGTGGCACTGGTAAACAATCGATGGGCTCGCAAAGAGACCTGGGGGTGTCTGCAAGCCCACGTGCCACGTCCGCAGTGCTGCTCACGTGCCATCCCGAGCTACAGTTCACGGTGTCCTCCTGACAACAAAACGCAGTATCATTTCGATAAAATAATTAAGGGCAAAACATAATCTGAGTTTCAGGGACACTTTAAAGAAAATTATATATTAAAAAAAGGAAAGTAACTTTTGGAAAGACACAACAACTGTTGGGGAGAAGCAGTGCTCTTAAGAAGCTGAAAAGTAATTGAGCAGCAAATTATACCTTCCAGATGGCGCCCGCAGTTAGCGCCTTCAGAGCCCCAGACACGGTCCCACAGAAAAGAAGGTGTTTGCAGAAGGGTACAAAAGCTACAGAAACACAATTATCCCTGTAAATGTGGACAGGAGGAATGGTGCAAACGTGCGGCTTTCTCTGTTCCGAGAAACGTTCAAGGCGCGGATGAGAAGCATCGCATCTGCTGGCCTCTGCCACCATCTGCCCGAGACCTGGATATTCATGGGCAAATCTATCTGTCCAAATCAGGTTGTGTTTTAATTCCAGAGAAAGTGCTTCTGATTGTGCTGGAGATGGAGGTCTGTGTCCGGCCCTGGAGGCTCCTTCTCCCTGACACAGAAGACATCAGGGGGCCCCACAAAGCCGTGGCCCCCAGCCTCCCAGGCCCCTCCCCCAGGCCCTCCCCTCCTCTACCCTCACCCTCCACGCCCCACACCCCAGGCTTCTGCTCTTTGTCAAGTGGAAACCCTCAGGCTCCAGGACGGTTGTGGCTGGAAGTCCCGGCGTTGCTGCTGTCCCTGCTGGAGCGATAAGCACACCTGTTTCCTCAGCCCGCAGGGGTCCTGCTGCAGGACTGGGGTGCTCCTGCCCTGCTGGGGGGGCCGCTGCCCAACCAGGCTGTCTCCAGACTTGCCCTCAGCTGGAGGAGCCCGGCCGGCATCATGGGGGATGCCAAGGGGTGTCCAGTCCCGCCCACTCCAGACGAGCTCCCCTGAGACGTCTTCTTCCTGGGACCACACGTCTCCCTTCACGACCCCTCCAGGGCCATCGGAAACGAATCCTGGGGACCCGACCTTCCCCAGGGAGCTGTGCCTTCCCTCACCCACCATATTGCCCACTCTGACGCTGGTTTTATTTAGTGGGCATCCCAGTCCCGTAACAGAGCCCGGCACATAGTAGGTTCTCAATAAACATGGGCTGAAGGAATGATAGTCTATGTCTTACATTTTATAAATACTTAAGATTTTGCTTTGTTTCTCCATAAAGTTACTGTCTGTGCACAATGACTTACTGTCATCCATAAAACGTTGCCTTTGTTCATTTGGTGGTATTTACGTTTAGTCATCAAGTTGCTAAAATCCTGTGGAGAAAGAATGCAGGCCCCACCTGGCCCAGGAGCAGGGGGGCTCCTGAAGCCCTTTTGTCCTCACCGCTGGGCTGGACCCTTGTTCACTGGGATTAGGGCGCAGCTGATAAGGCTTTGCTCTGATAAAGTAACTAGTGGATACCAGCTCCGATTCAGTGAACTTCAACTGGCAAGGGCTCTGTTAACTTAGGAATGCGGTGCGCCGTGCACAGAGCACCTGCGGAAGCTAAAGGGTTTCACAGCAGGATGGAGGCACCAGCCACGCCCGCGTGGCACTTCTGCAGACAACCCTCGGGATGCTTGCTGGCCTTGGGGGGTGAAGGAACAACATTGAGAATGTGCAACAGTCCATGAGGCCTCAGTGTGCACCTCAGAGGCAAGCAGCATGTTTCCCCTACGTTATACTCAGAGTTAAGTTGCACTTAACCTTGCTACCAAAAGTTATAATGGGGCTTTGCATTCATGTATCGCTCTAAAACTTCAAGCTTTTCAGAAAGGCTTGTGCTGTGTTGTTCTTTGTTTCCTAACAGGGACATGGCCGTCTGGTAGCCGGGATCAGCCTCCTGTACTTGCAGCTCTGGACCCTGGCGTCCACGTCCACCCAGGGCTCCGCCTTCCAGCACAGGTGCTCCCCGGGCTGGTGTGGCTCCTGCGTGGCACCTCTGGATGGCGTTGGTGGTGGATGCGAGGGGGTGAGGGAGGGTCCTGGCCCGGGCGGGGGTGGGAGATCCTTCCTGTCCTTCCTGTCACTGCTTTGTGTGACTGGGAACCGCCTGCCGTGGTGAAGAGATTTCAGAGAACTCCTACTGCAGGAGGAGAGGACGTGCGGCTTCTAAGAGCAGAAGTCCTAGTGAGGGCGACAGCTCGCTGTTTTTAAGGCCCACGTGTCGTGGGTCCCATTTCTGCGATCTGGAGCCACCATTCACAGGGGACATGTGGAGGGAGCCATATTTTACCGTTATATAAAGGAAACATTAAAAAAATGCAGAACTTGAGGGATAAAAATGGACTTTTAAGAAAATGCTTTTTTTTGAACCACAAGAAAAAGTGAAACCACATTTTCCAGCTGGAAGGAAAAAGAGCCACAAATAAACAGGAAAAAACAAAACAAAACAAGTGGCAGAGTAATAGTCTCCCAGATCCCTTGGAGATGTTTTAAAGGCAAGATAATAGTTTATTTTATTTTAAAATGATCAGTTTTTAGTGTTAAATTAAATGTCAACTTGCAAGAGAGATTCTGTAGTGCAAAGGATCCTGCTATTTTGGGATAAACACAACCTGACAATGGTACCCTTGTTTTAATTAAACCCAGAGACCCCGCCGAGCGGGGGCTCCCTTTTCTCAGGGATTTCCATTAGCAGGTGCTCTCAGCTCACGGGGAGCGATTGGAATTAAATTGTCTCCACAGGCTGCTTCATGCTCTGCATTTATTAGCCCTGGCTAATCTCTCTCCCCTCTGCCCCCCACCTCTAGGGTGCATTTGGTCCTTCATTCATTCGAGAGTTTCTGAGCACTGTCAACAAGCAGAGAGCCTCCCGTTCTGTCCCAGGGCTGACAGCGAGGGCTGGTTTTCCCTCCACACACACACTTCCTTGAAGACCCCTCCGACTGCCCTGTGTGAGCAGATGTGCCCAGGAACAGGCCCGCAGCCTGTGCATCTGCACTGGCTCTGGCGATGGTGACCTTGACCATTGACCCACACCCCAAAGACAGGGTCATCAGGGTGGAGGTTAGCTGCCGCCGCCGAGGCTTGGCTGGTGGCCATGTGCACCCTGTTCCATTTCCAGGGAAGACTGAGCTCCTCTCGACCATCGCAAGAGCCAGGTTAGCCCAGCTTTCACCGAAGAATTATCTGGGGGCTCTTCTGCCATCTTCGAAGTTGGACAAACTCAATGGAGGGGGACATGACCATACAAATAGGAGAGCAGAGCAGAAGAGACGTCTGGTCTCCCGTCCTTTGCTCAAAGCCCCACAAGCAGCCGCAGTGTGCTGAGGGTTAGCACAGGGACAGGGCTGACCGGGTGGTCCCGGTCGTGTGCCTTGCATGCGGCACCTGTGGGCCCGAGGTCCAGGGCAGGCACTGCTCATGCCCACAGTGAGGGAGGGTCACGGACCTCTCTGATGCTCCCCTGGGGCTGTAGGACCTGGTGCCCTCATGGGTGCCCAGAGGGGACAACAAGGCCTGATAGCTGGCCGAGAGCCGAGCGTGCCCCGGAGCAGGGCGAGGGGGGGAGGCGTGGTCCCCGGGGCCTGCCTTGGTGTTCAGAGGGCCGGCAGAGGAGGTTGCCAGGCTGTGGGATGGCTTGGGCCTGCCCCTTGGTAAGGGCAAAGCGGTCATTTTCCTGTCCCTGCACCCACCAGAGCACACATGTGGGCTGCCTCTTGTCCTTCCCCGCTGTCCAGATCACAGAGTCCTTCCTTCAGGATGTGTGGCCATCCTTCTACAGATCCCAGGGGCTCCTGGAAAGAGCCGTCAGCTCAAGCACAGAGGATATTTACAGAGCACCTTCTGTGTCCCAGGCATGTCACACAATGTGCTCTTTGACTCAGGACCAAAGGGGGCCAGCTTCTATTGCCCTCCACTGCAGGTAAGGAAGTGAATCCTTTGCCCAGAGACAGCTAGCAGAGAGCTGAGCTGAGATTTGAACCTGTGCCGGCCTGATCCAAAGCCCGAGACTTCCTTCCGAAACACCCACAGCCTGTGGGGCCTGGACCAGATGTCTGCCCTTTCCAGGCCCTGGTTCACAGTGGCCATGAGGGTCAGCCCCGGGAACTGAGGCCAAGTCCACAACCGGAGCTCGAGGGCAGCTCTTGCCACCACTGTGGTCGCCCCCCAACCGCTCCCCACCGGCTGACTTGCAGATGGCATTTCCAGGCTCGCTCTATTCGGGGGCCCCTGGTAGGGCCTCCCTTGTCAACCTGGGTCTATAATCAATCACCTTTAAGGTCACCCCATGCCGCGGGACCGTGATTCCTGCTACATAGATCAGCATTTTAGTCCTGGAATCACATTCCTGAGAAACATTTCAGGAACCTAAATAACTTCACTTAGCTTGGACGCTGTGAATGCAAATAGGTAGCCTTGAATCCCAGCTTATCTGGGATCAATTTATGGCTCGGAAAATGATCTCTGTTTCCTAAGGCACCAGCTAGCAGAACCACTGATGTTTTCTCTTCTCATTGGATGACACGGTTTGAAAGTGGCTTGAATTTCTGAGTCTATGGTTCCGGTACATCCTTTGCAATGAGGACTGTGTTCTGTGTGTGTTGGTTCATTTCTCGGAGGAGAGCAGAGGCGTCCAGATAGAAAGCGGGTGAATCGCTAGTAAAGAGGTGGCTCATCTGCATGGCGGGAAGGCTTTCCAGCAGAGGGGACAGGCCCGGTCTGAACCGTGCGGGACGCAGCCAGAAAGACTGTCCTTCTGGGAAGATGTCATCCCACTGCTGTCATCCTGGTTACTTTTGGGAAATCAATTCCAACTGGGAAAATGAGTTACGTTGCCCTCCCCTCTGTCACGGTGTGACTTCTGAGGGAGGGGGAGTCCCCCCTTCAGGGAAGCTCCCGGGGCCAAGCTCTCTGCCGGCTGTCCTCCTGGGGTCTGGTCACCACGGAGAGGCCCTTCAAAGTCAGCATTCAAGAGTTGGAACTAAAAAAAAGCAAAGAAATTAGAGCCCCGATAATAATAATCAGGAAGCAGCAAGAAGCCGTGGGCGTCGTTTTCAAAGCTGGAGTGGGTATCAGGCCGAGTTTGGAAGGCACCGTGAGACGCCAGAACTTTCCATGGCTCTGAAGGAGGAAGGGGCGGCTGAGCCTGATGCTCTCCATCCGTGAGTAAACCGTGAGCCGCTCCCTGGAGAGCCCGAGAAGAACGGACATTTTATCGGCTCCTCACAGAAGGCTGTCCATTAATAGAGAAGCGTTTACTGTCACTTCTTGAGGAATAAAGATATTAAAGATGTTTGATACCTAAAATGATGTTTCTGTTGTCCGTGAAAATGTGGTCAGTACGCCCATAAGAGCTGCGGGGAAGCTGCCTTCTGCTAAGTGGAAGATGCTGAGCCTGGTCTGGAAAGGCCCCCGACGCTCAGGCTGCGCTGCCCGCAGGATGCCCTGTCCCTCTGGCCGGTCCCCCCTCCGGCATGGCCACGGCCCAGTGGTCCCGGCTCGCCGCTGTCCCCCCCCCCCCCCCCCGCCAGGGCCGCCGGGCTCACACCACCAGCTTGCAGCTCAGTTATGGCTCTAATTTGGTAACAGTCCAGTGGAAATGGATGTGAGCGCAGCTTCAGGGGTCAGGAGAAGATTCTGGGGCTGCTAGAGGGAGCAGCAGGTTGCTGGGGGGTGGCAGCATTTCTATGCAGATTTGCTGGTGCAAATGAACGAGGAGACAGGAAGGGACCTTGTGGCTCTCCTTCTGCGTCTCCTTGAAGTCCTGAGTGATCAAAACGCAAATACCCATAAACAAGGAAGTGGAAACAGGCCTGAGCTCTATTTTTGACAGAGGCCAACACAACACACTGTTCTTCCTGATGTCACCGGGGTGCGAATCAGCCCACCTGAGCCTGGGATGCTCCAGAGAGGCCTGGTTTGCTGCGGGCAGGTGACACGGAGGTCATCAGGCCACGGCACAGGGACGTGGGGCTCACAGAGGGTCTCCGGGGGCAATGGGGCCCCGCTGTGTGCTGAGCACATCAGGAGCGCTTGGCCCCTGGGCTCCAGTGTAGCTATGGGGAGGCTCTCTGCGGCGGGATCCCTGATGGTCCCCAGCGAGGGGCCTGGCAGCCTAGTGGGGTGGCGGGGGTGACCTGCGCAGGCATTGGAATCCCTGCTGCTCCCCCCAGGTGCCCCGTTTCCTTACCTGCCTAAGCCAAAGATGAGCTTACTGGACTGGGGTAGCAGCGTTAGGGCACCGCTCGGCTCATGGTCACCATGGCGTTGTTCCGGGGGGCCGGGCCCCTAACCGGCTGCTCGCTGAGGACCGATGAGGCCGGGAGCACGGTGCCGGGGGAGACAAGGCCCCACGTGGTGCTGGAGGCCCATGCAGGCAGGGCTGCTCTCAGTGCCCTCGCCCCAGACTCACTGCAGCGGCGCCCAGCACAAGAGGGGCTGGCTGGGAACTGGCTCCTGACTTCGCCTGCCTTTGGGAGGGGAAGCAGGATCCCAAAGACCCTCACAGCCGAGCTCTCAGAAAGGAACCACATTTGCCCGTTTCCTTCCCAGTCTCTGTGGGGTCACTAGGGTGTGATGTCTTGACCTGTTCCTTGACTTAGTCTTTGCATAAAACAATATTTAAATATCAGCCCTAAATTTGCAATGACAACTAACAAAGCTAATTAAGGGTAATCAGGAAGCCCTTCATTAGCCACAAAGACATTACAGGGAACTTCTAAGATAGGAAAATAATGAAAGATCAATACCGGCCAGTGGACAAAACTCAGTGTGACAAATCAACGGGGACTTGCTTGAAAGTAGAATATTTTACACTTGTAAGGCAAATTAATCTGAGTGTCAATAAGGAAAAACAATTACAAAATGGAAATTAGCCAAATGTTCCTGCAGGACACGTGGGGGAACAGACCTTGAGGAGCCGTGGCCAGTGCTGGTGGGAGCGCCGAGTGCTAGGACGGCCACAGGAGAAGTGCGTAATTCCCCAAAGCTGGGGCTGCCATCTTAGTCCGTCTCCCAGGTCTGAGCACATGGTGCCCGGGGAGTGAAAACCCCCTCCGACTTCTCACAGAGATGATGGATAAGGAAGGTTCACTGAGAAGCTTCACGTGTATTTTAGGGACTTTGCAGCGTAATATCAAGTGGCGTTGAGATTTGGGCTACTTGATACATGGAGGTGCGCTACTCTCTTGATTTCTGGTTTACCATTACTTAGCGTTATATTAATATTCTGAATCTAAATCCCAAGTATATGCAATGACCCCAAAGACCAGGAGTGCAGCACAGGTAATGCCTAAAGCTCGGCGTTAAACCCCGAGCAGGGAGCTCTGTGCTTGAGCAGCATGTTTAATACACCCAAGGGGGCTGGTGGGAAGTCAGCCTGAGGACGGTCATTTGGGGGAAGCTTGGCTTAAACTAGCAGCAGGCAGAGGTACTGGGCGCTCCTCATCCCCGTGGGGGGAGCATTAACCAAGATAAGTCTGGAGGGTTTCTGTCACACTTAACCCAGCCGCTCGGATGACTCCTCCCACTATCTCCAGGGACTTACGGGTGAGGGGAAGGCAGCTGGTTGTGCTGGAGGTTGTGGGGGCTTCCGTGGGGGAGTGACTCTGGAAGCACATAACAGGGACAGCGATCTGGGACATGGGTCCAGGAAGGCTTCTTGGAAGAAGCGGCATCGAGGATGAGAGCTGCAGGGGTCTAGAGGTGAGGCAGAAGAGGGAGAGGAAGGGATGGAGGGCCTGCCAGGCCCGGAGCAGGGAGCCTGACGTGCTGTGGGGAAACTCGGAGCTCAGGGCCGCCAGAGCAGCTCGGATGGGTAGAGTAGAGGCAGGCCTGGGGAGTCTTCAATGTAGAAGCTGGGCATGTTGGGGAGATGGGGCGCGCTCTCTGTGGCACCCCACGCGGGGCCCTCCTGCGCCCGGGATGCAGGCGCTCACACAAGCCCCGTGCCCCACCTCTTGTTGGTCTGGATTCATTCCTGGAATTTTGAAACAAAGGGAAGATGCAACCCTGGAGGTTATGTTCTCGAGCCTCTTTGGTCAGGAGAGACCGAGCACTTACCACCCCGACCGAGGGCCCGGCGTGAGGCGTAGATGTCCTGTGACCCGGGAGAACGTAGCATGGACTCTTGTCTCAAACAGCAACACCCGCGCTCGGTGTCCAGAGGTCCGAGGAGGTCGCTTTCCTCCAGGAGAGCAGGCTGATGGAGAAAGGGCTTTCGAGGGTTTGTGCCCAGGCAGGGTTGAGGAGGCAGCTGGGCCTTCATTGGACACTGGGGGGGCAGGGGGCGCTGGGGGGTGCCTGGAGGAGCGGGCGGAGGGGAGAGGAGACCTGCCAGGCAGGGGATGGTGGTGGTCCTCGGATGATGTTGACAGGCCAGGGCTGTCTGCACAGGCTGGTGTCCCATTTGGAGGAGGGTGGTGGGGCCTCTCCTGTACATGTGGGTCTCAGAGCCCGTGAGCTACTTCCCCAGGCCCCGGCGGCGAGGAAGAGCTGCATCCAGAGGTGGAATTCCCTCCCTGCCAGAGGCGTCCAGGCCCCATGAAGGCAAACGGCCACCTTCAGGGACAAAGAATGAAGCTGTGGGGCAGGCTGGGGGAGGGGAGTGAGGCCTTTGGGAAGGTGTGCAGGCCGGGGGAAGGGAAGTACTGTGATGTGGAGGACTCTCCCCCGCAGCCTGACCGGTGTGCGGACAGGAGGGGGGCGGGGGGTACTTGTCACGGGCGGTGCTGCCCTTGGCAAGCTCTGTGAGCCCCGCAAAGCCGTGAGGACCTGCAGCGGGCCCGGTGGGGGTGGGGAGCACCTCTGACAGGTTTCCATGAAGGACTCTGTCATGAGTCGTACAATGTCGTGTGCTGCTTCTCACGGGATAGAACAGTGTTAATCGTCTCAGGTGGACGGCGGCAGGGCCGGGAGGAAGGAGGCCTGGCGCCCACAGCCTGGAGCCAGTCCCAGCCACCAGGAAGGAGAGGGAGGGGCCTCTCAGGAAGGGTGGATCCGAGAGGGCGCTCGCCACCCCCAGCCCCGGTCAGGGCCAGTGCGTTTAGGACCCACCCACCAGCTGACAAACTTGGGGAGCATCGTTTCTTGCTTCCGATTATTCAGTGACGACCAAGTACAGACTGCGGAGCAAAGCCATGTGCCTGGTGGGCAGTGAGAGTAGCCTGCAGGGTCAGCGGGGTGCAAACCCAGTGGTCCTCCGGAGGCTGGTGGGCCGACAGCCAAGTCCTACCTCAGCCAGCCCAGCGCCGCACGACACTGTTAGCATCGGACCCTAGTGTCTGCCACCGCCACGAGGACCCCCAAATTGCTCTGGATGCCCCAAAACTAGGAATTCATCTCCCTCCCACAGATTTTCTCTGTGAAGGCTGGAGTGCTGCCATAATTTATAAGCTGAAAGAAGAGGTGCATTTTATTGATTTCTGGAGTGTGCTGAATCTTTCTAAGCTCATGCATAATAAATGGGCTTTGATGTTTTCCCCCAAAGTTACAGGTAGAGTTGCTGGGAGTGTAACTAAATGTCATATGAGATGCACACCTCGGAGAGAAGCCGACGGTGGTCCTGACGGGGAAGGAGGTCCTGGCCCCATTGGGTGAGGCTGGGGGGGAGGGGCGTGGAGCTCCTCATCACCCCAGGGCTGGCTGTGACCTTTCCCCTGACTGCGCCTTCGACCTCGGGGCTCCGAAGTCACATCCCAGTGGCCATATTTGTTTTTATCTTATAAAAGCTGTTGCCCAAAGCTACCTCACTAATCCTGGCAATGCCCATGTGAACGGCACACAGGACACAAAGGTGCAGCCACCCTCTCCCACCGTCCTCAGACCATTTGGTCCCTGGGGCTGTATTTTGTTCAAGCTCAGGGACGAGAAAGGAAGTTGGCTCAGTTGGATTCTTTCCCTTAACCTCGCCCTTCATCGTCCGTCCGCCCACTGGAGGTCAGTGCACCTGCCCAGGGATAACCAACGCTCAAGACTGCTGAGAGCAGTGGTCCGGGGTAACTGCCCTAGCCCAGTTCTCCTTGTAGCAGCTCCAGTCTTTGGAGAACGCGTGGCCCCTGCTTCTTTGAAGATCCTGGGAGTTAGGGGATCAGAGACACGTTCTCCTCAGAGGAACAAAGTCACTGGGCTGGGGAGTGGGGGAGAGTGACCCACCAAGGCACAGGGACAGCACCTGCCCTCTGGGCGGGCCTCAGATGGCTCATTGGACTGGACAGCAGGCAGGCAGGGCCCAGCACCGAGAATGCCACGTCCCACTGTGTCGCCGAGGGCTTGTCACAGACCCTGCTGCTTGGAGCAGGCCACGCCGAAGGAAATTTCTACAGAGTCTCCTCCTGCGTTATTCTGAAGACATCTTGTCCAAGGCTGTTCAACGCAGTGTTGTTTATCATGCTTCCAGAACATTGCAAGCAACCCAATGTCCAAACAGAGGACTGATGAAGTAATTATTATATATCAGTGTCAAGGGACGCTTTGTAGAAGTGGATGAAGAAGAAGATGCAGGTCTATTTTCTTTCTGTGGCAAGGGCGTCTCCGTGGGCGGTTGGAGCTGCATCTGTGGCAAGGGCGTCTCCGTGGGCGGTTGGAGCTGCATCTGTGGCAAGGGCGTCTCCGTGGGCGGTTGGAGCTGCAGAGGAGGCCCGGTTATTGGATTATGGCTTTCACTTCTTCACGTCCCCTTTCTGCCGTGTGACCTTGCAACCCCTGGGTGGGGGGCGGTGGGGGTAAGCTCATGCCACCTGTGGCCAGTGGAGTGTGAGCGGACGTGGCACAGAATGTGCTGGACCCGTGTGGCCCGGCTCTGTGCTGCAGGGCTCTGGGGCCAGGGCAGAGGTGGCGGGCTGCCCCGCAGGGCCCTGCCTGCTCAGTGGACACAACGGGGGGCCTGCAGAACCAGGAGCTGGAGAGTAAAGCCACTGATGTTTGAGATGATTTGCTGTGCAGTAATTATAGTAATAGCTGGCTCAGATGGAGAATTACACGACACTCTATGCTGTGTGATCCTGCATTCATGAGGAAAGCCGCTGCCTGTGTTCATGAAGGTTCCTCTCCATGTTTATACCTGGAGTTAATTCTGGAATGATAGACAATTAGCGTTTCTCTTCCGGTGGGATGATTAGGAAGCACCTCTGTATTTTTAATGTTGCTCTGTATTTACAAACATAATTTATACACACATTTTTTTAAAGAACCCTTTTTTGGTGAGAAATTATCAACTCTCTTTTATCAATACACGCATCTCCACGATCCTAATAGTAAAGTTTAAACTCTGCATCAGGGCTGGATTCCCTAGGAGAGTCTCTAAATAGGGTAGAGACCATGTCTGTTTTATTTCCTCAGACTGTGGCATGAGGAAGCGTTCAATAGATATTCATTACATCAGACTATTCACAAACTGCCACCTCACCTCCATTCCCCAAATACAATTTTCAAAAATTATCCTGTTGATAGGTTTTGCTAAAAATTCATATATCTTATTAACCATTTGCAATTCCAAGATGGGTCAGTGACCAAACATGGATTGAATCCCTAAAATGCAAGAGTCAGACGTATTTATTCTGTCCACAGAGGGTGATGACTCTTCCTTCTTGGCTGGCTTCTGCTTGTCGACTTTGGATCTGGAGATGGCAACTGTGAGCCGGGCCAGAGGGGAACTGGTGGGGACAGCGTCTTTCTGGCGCATTTGCCGCGCGTGTCCAGGGCTGCGGCTGGAAGGGGCTGGGGCCTGTGACCAAGCCGCAGAGCGTTCTCGGGCAGGTACATGGAGCTCTCCCGTTTGCTGATCCACACTGCAGGCCTATGGTTGCTGTTCTCTTGAATGAAATAAACCAAACTGATTTCTTATTAGGAACAAATGTTGGTGGGAAGCTCAAACCTTGCATATGTTCCAATTTTTCTGTGCAAATTCCATGTTTTTGATTATGTGATTTCGAAGAGCATATTTTTCCTCCATGGGGACATAATTTCTAGAAATTTACGGTTCTAGTTTATGTAAGGAATAAGCTTTTGTGCCTTCTATGAACAGGTAGAGCCCTTTTGAGGAAATCCATAAAAATATGCAGACTCACCCTTTCCAGAGCTGGAAGTAGATTTTGATGACTCCAGCAGCAAGCGCCAGCAGGGCTGTGGTCCTCGGACTTTCGTGGTCAGCGGTCTCCGGGAGCCTTCCCGGGGCTCTGCTGGGCTGTGTTTGGCTGCTCTCCAGGCAGGGAGTTTTCCAATTGAACTGCTAATAGCTTCCTTTGAAAACTAACATGTCAGTCCATTCTGATTTGACCTGAAAGGATCCTGAGAGGTTGTGTAGGGCCAAGGAGCAGGTCTGGCTTTGGGGAAATAGGGCATCTGTTGGCACAGGCTCATCAGACAGATAGACTTGACTCTGTTTGCCGTGCATGTGGGTACGGAGATGCTGACCAACGGACAGTGGGAGACGAGCTCTCTGGAGAGTGGGTGCAGCAGACAGTGCCCCTCTGTCACTTGGCCATATGCTGTTCCCGACCTCCTCGGGGAGCACAGTGGAGTCGATCCAGGCACGCACTGTTGCTAAAACATACACTCCTTTTGTCATTAAGTTCCAGGGAGATTATTTTTTCTCCCCATCTGAAGCCTGGGAGTTGGTGAGCACATGGGAGGAGGGACGGGCGACCCCAGGGCCCTGGTCCTGCAGGCCAGCGAGTCCATTTGTGGAGCGGCCAGGCTGAGAGGGGGCCGTGAGACCGGGGTCAGCAGGACTTTTGATGAGGCCTCTCTCGCTGTGTTTGGTGAATGAAAGAGAACACGTCAGGCTGGAGGTTAACCCGGTTAACCTGGTTGAGTAAGCAAGGTCAGACAGTTGGCTGCAGGTGCCGGGCCGGGGCCCCACTCGGGGCCTTGGAATCATCCAGTGTCGTGTGTGGGGTAACTATGCCGTTCCTTCCATCAGACTCTCCACAGGGTCCGACCCCTCCCCACGAGGTAAGACCACTGGTGTAGAAACCCCGTGTATCAGATTCTCAGGTGAAATGTAGCAATAACAAATACACTGAATCACACAATCCAAAATGATGTGAAAAACCTGGAACTGTGGGCAGAATTTAGTTCTATAACATTTAGAAGGAGCGTCAGGAAATCCTGTGACGGATCTTCATTCTCCGAAGTCGCCAGAGACATTCAAATGATTATTTTTTGCCTTTCAGACTAAGATGTGCAGATAAGAAGAATGCTAACACTCAGACCCGGAGAGCGGGTCAGGACATGGGGGCTTGCACGCGGTTCTGATGGGAGGGTGTTGGTACAACCTATTGGAGGGTGATCGGGCGACTGGTATCAGGGTCCGCGAGCACCCTGACACCCATCGATCCCATCTTCTGGCAATAAACAGAGTCGGAGTCTGAAATGGACAGGATGTTTGTGTGGGCGTTGTTCAGGCGGTGAGAACACGCACAGATGGATGACATGAAGTTGCAGCACATCCACACAGGGGAGCACGACGCAGCGGGGAGAAATGATGGGGTGGAAACACGCTGTGACCCCGGGAAATGGTTCCTCGCCTCTCAAGTGTAAAATGTAAAACTCTGCAGGTTTCCAGAGTGCCGAGGGGGCACCAGCGACTTGGTTTGGACCAACGTTCATAGCTGACGGGATTCAGAATCACTGGCTCATCCCGTGGGGTGAACCAGTGCTTGCGGGAAGGCCGAGAGCAGGACCGCGCATTGGGCCTCCTCAGGTCCTCGTGCCTGGCTCCACTGCCCGCCTGAGGGACGGGCCACCTGAACCATGTGGGGAGAAGCACCCTTGCATCAGGACACCTGTCCCCAGGCTGAAGAGAGGCCTGTGTGGTTTCCCTTGGTGGGCGTCCACTTGGTGGCGGCCGCTCGGTTATCACTTTGGAGACCGTGCGAGACCACAGGCTGGCCTGCCGGCAGATGGAGCATGACCCCCACTGCTGCAGGGGGGCAGGCAGGGAGCCGCGGTCCTGCATCCAGAGAGTCTGTCCCGCACTCTTCCTCTCTGGTCCCCGGCCGCCCGGATCTCCATCACCTGCCGTGGGTGCGGAGGACAGTACCAGAGCTGGATGTTCACCGGGAAACCCTCCGCCTCTTGAGAGAAATCATCTCTCTGGCATTTGCTCCAAAACACCTCTTCGCCTTCCAGGTGACAAGAGCAAACATCAAGTGTCCCATCTGGCCAGTTGACTCACCACTGTCCCAGGTCTCGGGCTTTGACGTTGACGGTTTCCACGCATACACAAGGCCCCACACAATGCTTTACAAAAAGAGCTGATTATCACAACAATTCATATTTCCAAAAGACCTGATGCATTTTCTGATAAGAACAAATTTCTGTAACGTAAATCCATTAAAAAATTCCGATTTGTGTTTCTGTGGTTAATTTCCCCTCTTGGTCTGGGGTAAAATCTTGGTGGCAGGGGTAGGCGGTCAAGCCGTAGACACGCTGTGGGGGCCGGCCAGCATTGGCAGGTCCACGGCGGGTCCTTCCCAGGTATTTGAACAGCAGGCGATGATGTTGGTCGTGGAGCACCGTGTTCTCTCTGCGAGCCCCCGTTGTTGGTGGGATAACATGTCTGAATGAGATCCCGGAGCCTTCCTTCTCAAAGCCATGCAAGCCGGATGGCCCACCAGAGTTCTATTTTAGAAACTGTCTGCCTTTAAAAAATATACACTATATTCTATTGGAACTCCCTGTTCAAAGAAGTTAATTAAATACATCGCACTGTATGGATTTCCCGTCTCCTACTTAATAAAAGCAAGTGCGTTCACCAGGTACTTTCCCGAGGTGCACGGGCCAGGTGTCCCTCTCCTGCGCTGGGTCTGTCCTTAGGCTGGCCCCTCTCCCGCGTGAACCCGAGACGGTGGACTGAGTCTGCATTTAGTGTGGACGCTGCGCACCGCTCACAGAGAACTGCTGGAGGGGCAGACGGCCTCGGTTGGAGGTGGAGGGAAGATGGGTGACCCTCCTTTGTCACCTCAGAAACACGGAGGGAGGCTCTAGTTTCCAAGAAGAACATGAGCAAAGTGTGTGAGTAATACATACATTTTTTTAAAGAGGAACTACAGGTATTATTTAAAAGTAAAATAGTTTCGTGATGTTGAACGCTGACATCTTAAATATTAATATTTATTAAAACGTTAATATTGCTTAAAACTAAACTAACGTGCCTTTAATACGTCACATTCAGATGATTTAATATCACTTCGTCTCACGAAGAGCAACATTACCATTTGTATGGAGTGAGGGAGCTTTGCCAGCCGAGAGTGACGTCCCCAGATCTGGGTGTCTCTCTCACACCCAGGAATCCGCCTGCGTGGCTGGGGGCCTCTCGCCTTTTAAACGGCCGCTTGTCAGGGGCAGACTGTAATGTGGCCCTGGGATCCCTGCCTCCTGGCGTCTGTGTCCGTGTAATCCTTCCACCTGTGACTCGCTTCTTGCCGAGAAATATGGTGACGGTGACAGCAGTGAGTCTCAGGATTGTGTCACCATTTGTAAAGCTCTGTCCTGCTGAAGACTCACATAGGCTCGGGGACGGGGCCGCATGCTGGCGGGGCCACACGGCAGAGAACCGTGGCGGTTGGGGCAGCCCCTGGGACGGCAGGACCAATTCCAGCGGACAGCCAGGCAGAGCTTGGAGCCCTTGGTCAGTCCTATGGCCGTGAGGACGTGGGCCTGAATGTTCCTGAAGCCGGCCCCTCCCCGTGAGCCCCCAGGTGAGGACGTGCTGGGCTGACACCTTGGCTCAGCCCGGGACCCTGAGCAGGAGAACAGCAGGCAGCAAGCCTGAGACAATGGATGGGTTGTTCCGGGCCACCAAGCTCGCGGTGGCTTGTTATGTGGCACAGGAAGCCCGAGCAGCTCCCGGCAGGAGGGACGAAAGGACTCTGTTGCGGGAGAGTCGCCGCAGCCCAAGCAGGTCCCTGCGGGGGACCCGGTTCATCCTAAGGACGGGGCCTTCCCAAGGCTCGGGCGGGCCGCACACTGTGCGCCAGCCTCACAGGACGCACAAACCTGGGGCTGCCTCTTCTTTCATGGCCATTGGCCGCCGTGTGCGGAGACCCGCCAGGCTCTGGGGGTCCTGAGCACACAGGTCCGTAGGCGGCTGGCACCCCCCCTCGGTGGGCGCTATGTCTCAGTTCTCACTGCGCTGTGGGGCGAGGCGCGTGCGGGGCTCTCGCCGGGGCAAGCCAGGACGCTCACGGGGGTCTCAGGGCCAGCCCGGACTCCTGGCTGCAGCTGCCGCTCTGTCAGCCCGACGGCAGGCCCGGGCCATGGCTTCCCTTGTTGGGCTCTCCTCCAAACCCCAGCCCCCCTGCTCAGACCCACTACTCCGCCGGTTTGAGGGCTCAGGAACACAAGCTTGTGTTTCCTGGTCTCCTTCCAGCGGCCGAGCTCCCGAGGACCTGTGACCGCTGACCTCTGGGAGCTGGGGCGCCCCTTCCACCCTGGCCTCACTGTTCACCGGCCACCGCTCCGGGTGGATGCAGACGCTGGTGCAGACGCAGTGTGCTCTCCACTGCCTTGTCCTACGGCCCGTGGCACTAGAGAAACGTCAGAAAGCCAGCTTTCGGGCGGCTGGTCCAACAGCACGCAGTGCGCGTGGTGGACATAGAAACTCCTTCTGTTTTAGGTGGTGTCTACAGTCCAGATCTGTGCCCACAAGAACACGGCAGAGCAGAGTCCCTCCCACATGGGAAGGGTAGCCCCTTGCCGGGGCTGAACTGTGCCTCATCCCTTTGATGCACAGTGACCGTGTCCTGGGACGGTGGGCCCCACGGTGCAGTGGGAAGGGCTGGGATGGGTTCACCCCAAGCACAGGTGCGGGCCAGAGGCACACCACACCCCTCATGGTGACACACACCTGTCCAGTCTGGCATTCCCAAGCATTCTTAGGAATATCACCTCCAGGAGAGCAGAACCTTCCCTGGAGGCTTCCCCGTGGCAGACATAGATGCTGGTGTTAGGGGCTGAATGTTTGTGATCCCCTCAAGTTCATATATTGAAATTCAAACCTCCTAAGCAATGGTATTAGCAATGCCTTTGGCAGGTGATCAGGTGATGAGGAATGGGCCCCCATGTTGGGTTCTGTGCCCTTCTAGAGAGAGACCAGAGAGTTATCTCTGTTCCTTGTGAGGACAGAGAGGACAGTCATCTGCAAACCAGGGGTGGGGAGTCCTCCCCAGACACGGGATCTGCCGGCACCTTGATGTTGGACATCTGGCCTCCAGGCTGAGAGGTAATCTGTGGTTTAGGCCGCCTGGTCTGTGGGGCTCTGTTACGGCCACGTGAGCGAGCGGCTCTGTCTTTTACAGCCACTTGCTACGGAGGCCGAGGGGGTGCGCCATGAAGTCTGGCTGCCAGGACGCAGGGTGTCTGTAGTCCTCCGAGATGGGCCCTGGAGGGGTTCACGGGGTGCACAGAGAGGCTCGCCGGCTCCTCCCGCTCACCGCTCCTTACCTGCATCTGAGGAACAGCCATGTGGCGGGTGGTGCACACATTCTGTGTCTCTGTGGCCACTGAATGCTGGTGTCTTTAGTGTGGACAGCAGGTCCACAGCAGCCGGGAGGTGCCGTGAGGGGCAGGACACCTTGTCCAGGTGGTGTCATCGATACCATGGAGTCACCAACAAGCATTTGTCAGGACTTTGGAACATGATCCTCACGGCAGGGGTGATGGTCAGGGTCAGATGTGAATTTCGTGGCCGTCCTCGCCTGACTGGTGGTCAGCGGTCAGCTGCCGGAACCAGTGGCTCCCTCCCCACTCTGCCCACCTCACGGGTCTTTCTTATGGCACTTGAGCCTTCCCTCACTAAAAAAATGCTAATTTAAAAATCTTTTTTTCCCTTACTACATTTCTCCCTAAAGGAAAACACAATGATTGCATCAAACTTAGACATGAGATAAGCCACAGTAAGAAACAGAGTTGGTCTGATCTTTCTGCCTTGCTTTGGACACTTCCCGCATGCACAGACCAAGAAGCATGTGTGTTGCTCGTATTATTTTGTCAGTCTTTCCTCTTAACAACACATGGTGAACATGCCTGAAAACATCAAATATTCCTCAGCAACATGGTTTAATGACTGCTTGGATCCATTGCCCTGAGTCTACCAGCTCATCGACTAGTTCTTCCCCCGCTGTTGGGCATGTAGGGTATTTCCAGTGTTCGTTCTGAAGTTGTAAATGATCCTGTGGCAGAATCTTTGAAGACATCTCTCCGAGGATGAGAATTTGGAAGTAGCCTGCTCCCCAGAATCTCTCTCCTTGGCTCCCGAGACCTAGACATTCTCTTGCTATGTCTGTCTGCCTATCATTCGGTTTCCTTGTCAGCTTCTCAGGCTCCACGGGCCTCTGCACAAAGTTGACCCTCAGAACACTGTCCTGACCATCTGCTGCCTACGTGAAACGCACATTAAATATAAAGATGCAAACAGGTTAATAGTGAAAGGGTGGAAACAAATATACTATGCTCATACTCATCAAAATAAAGCTGGAGTGATTGTGTTGACATCTCAGTAGATCTCAGATGAAAAAAATACTGCCAGGGATAAAGAGGTTCCTTTTGTAATGTTAAAGGGCTAATTCATCAATCCTAAGCATGTACGTACCTAATAACAGAGCTTCAAAATACATAGAGTGAACAAGGATAAACTTAGAAAAACCACCATACACCAAACTTAACTCAGAATCAATCATAATGCTAGATGTTAAGCTAGAAAGAAGGTAATATCAGAGGTAATATTTGTGTCCAAGGAGAACATTTCTTACATCATCAGAAGCACAATCCATAGAAGAAAAACATGATAAATTTGGCTTCCTCAAAAGTAGGAATTGCTACTCTTTGAAAGACACAGTTAAGTTAATAAAAAGACAAGCCACAGACTAGGAGACAGTATTTGTGAGCTACATTTCTGATAGAAGTTGTTTGCAGGATATAGAAAGGACTCTGAAAACGCAATGTAAGAAAATGAATAGTCCCCTAAAAAAGTGGGTAAGAAGCTTGGATATGACAATAAAGGAGAGGTGCACCAAAACTTGCTCAGCAACGTTAGTCATTTAAGAAATGCAAATTAAAACCATAAAGAGATGGCACTAAACCTGACTGGTTGTCTACAGTGAAAAGCCTGGCCCTCCCCAGGGCCGGTGCGGTTGTGGTGGAGCTGGAACTCCAGGACATCAGTCGCTGGCGGGGATGAGAACCCGCAAAGCCGCTTTGGCAAACCCTGTGGCACTAGACAGTCAAAGCTACACCTGCTGTGACCCAGCCACTCTGCTCTGAGGTGCTTATGCCCCAAACACAGTGTACATCCAGGCAAGAACATCTACATGGATTTTCATAGATGTGTAATTAGCAATACATCCAAACTGTAAAAAAACTCAAAGCTCAACAGGTGGAAGGAAAAAAAATTGTAGTAAGTCTATTCAATGGAATATTACTCAGAAAAAAGAAAAATGAACTACTATTGATAATAAAACAATACAGAGGAAACTCAGAGTAATTATTCTGAGTGAAAAGAAGCCAGTGGAAGAAATAGCACCCACTGCATGATTTTATTTGTAGAAAACTCTATAAAATGCGATTGGTCTGTACTAACTGAAAACAGGTCAGTGGTGCCTGGGAGGGGGCATCGGGGAGGGTCACGAGGTGGGTTGGGTACGCTTATTGTCTTGCTTGTGGTGATGGTATCATAGATAAATCCATTTTTCAAAACTTATCAAATTGTTCACGTTAAATATGGGCAATTTACCAAATGCCAGTTAAACCTCAGTAAAACTGCTAATAGAATTTGTGAGAGCCACCTGTTAGTGAACCAAAATACCAGTCAATGGTCAGTTTTTTCCAAAGCACCAGACCTCCTGCTGAAGCCGGTCCCTCTTCCTGGAAGTGTCGCTCCCCCGTCCCAGGAAGGACACAGGCAGAGACGCGGGGGCAGAGGCATGAGGACAGGTAGGGCAGAGTCCGTGGGTGGAGGCCCCCGGAAGGCCACCCAGGTTCCTGTTAGCCACCCTGGCGCCGGCTTGTGGCAGAACCGCAGGGAGACGGCCACCCGCCCACCTGCCTGCCTGCCCCAGAGGCCCCCTTGCTGCTTTGCTGTCCATGAAGCATGAAAGTCATCCTTACCCTCTGTTACCTTGCAGGTCACTGGAAAAGCGGGAGGAAAACCAGGAAAGCCTGAGAGACAATTTAGGTAGAAATTGCTGCCTGTGATTTATGGTTTTAATTAAGAGCTTTTTAAGCTTTAATTAAAAAGGTACATGAGCATTCAGTATTTAAGAAAAATGCCTTTGTGTTTGGGTCAATTGAATAACATAAAGTAAAATGAGATACATATTTCTAGTCAGAAGCTTCACATAAGAAAGTAGTGTACATAATTAAAAAGTAAATTTAAACTGATTTGGGCATAAAGGCTTTATAATGGGGGAAGTTGGCTGAGGGGAATATTATTTCCCTTTATTGCAATATAGCTGGATATCAGATTCCACACATTAATGAGGCTGCTTCGCGGAATGGGCCCAAAGGCAGGACTATGAATGTGTGCGTGAAGATGTCCTTGGTGCCCTATGGCCCTGGGGCCTCCTCCGGGTTACTTGGGGGAGTATCTCTGCTGCTCTACCTCTTTCCTGCTATGTGATTTCTTGGCATTTGTTTGCTTCCTAGACATAGAAAACTCCAGGCAATGACACTAGGTCAAAATCTTATTTAGTGACACAAGGATCTGCCATGCAAACAAGCTCAGGAGCGCGGGGTTTGGAAGGAGGAATGGAAGCCCGGAGGAGAGTCACTCATCATGCCCTTGGTCATGGGCGAGCGTGCCAGAGCCCAGAACTCTGGACCCTGAGGATGCTGGTGCCTTGCTCTGATGTGGGGTCAAGAGCACACTTGTGTTTGAGCTGCCGGTCATAGGAGTATGAGGAGGCACCAGGGAGGGTGACCCCCAAGCCACGGGCTTCCTCTGAAATGCCTACACTCTGCACCCACAGGCTAGTCGCAGAGGTGGGAATGGATGTTGGTGCTTCCTAGCTCTGGATGGCACCTGCAAGGCAGTGGTCACCCGGGGACTGCAGAGCTTGGAGGTGCCACGAGTGACCGATCCAGGTCAGCTCCATGCTGCCTCGATGGCCGCACCTCTGCACTCACAGTGCCTCCCAGCCGTGCCCTTTGGTAAGTCTGGGAAGGTACTGGAAAGCCTCAGCCCCCTGAGCATCACTGGGATCCCAGTCACTGGGCACTTGTTGGCAGGAGTACCCAGGATCCTTGGTGGCAGTGCTGATGGCCTCCCCAGGCCAGACCCGTACAGATATGTAAGCTTTTCACATTCATGGTGTGACCTCTGACTCCTCAGGATTACCTGCTGTGTCTTTTCTAAACCTCCAGGATGTCCCCCTACGAGTCCCCTTTTAGCTTCTTCTGGATGTCTTCTTGGGAATTTCGTCCCTGCTTGACTCTGGAGTCTGACCGTTGGTAGAATGGACTTCCCCCAAGGCAGATGGTCAGCTCCCACTGATTTGCCATGTGCCTGGTTGAGAAGGCCCCTTGGTGATCTCCACTGTAGGGAACCATGTATTTAGAAACATGGATTTTACTGATTAGGTGAGCTATTTGCTTCATAAATAAGCAACAAAAGGACTCATCAGACACACCGCCTTCAGATAACAAGCTTGACCACTACATGTAAGGGACGATTCAACTTACAAAACAAAACGTGCATGTTTCCAGGGGCCTGTTCCTGTACCAAGTGCTGGCCCTACAGCTAGACGTGTGGGGCTTACTATCCCAGCTCGCCTCTCCCATCATATCTGTTCTCCCGCTTCATGATGCGTCGTGATTCCAAAACAACACAAAGACACAAGAGAAAAAGAATCGAAACCACGAAGAGTTTCTACAAATCCCCAAGGTCTGTCCAAAATACTTGCAAGTGGCAATTTCTCTTTGGTCATCACATGCAAATCATGCCCTGGAGCTCACCGAAAGCTACTTTGGAAGAGAACACAATCCATTGTAGGAATGTTTGCTCCCTCATTCATGACCACAGTTCAGATGGCTTCGGAAGAGTCGTAAATCAACTCTGTTAAATGGCCTTGATTACCCCAGTAGCTACCTCGCCAAGGACTCTGCGCCCCGAGCACACAGAGGACATCAGCTCAGCTCGGCACCGCAAAAGGACATGCTTATTTTATTCACCTCCCGAACACAAATCAAACACGAAGACATCAATTGTCCAACATTTTAATCACTGAGCAGCTGGAAAATAGGCTTGTTTTTCAGATCACATGTGGGACGGTGATAAAAGATAAACAACTGTTGGATTCCTTAGGAGAAACGTCATGTTTTTATAACTAAATGAAAAAAAAACTGCAAAGAATTGACACATCAGCTTTCAGAAATTGTGGGTGCTTGGTGCTGTGCCACACCAAACTCCTGCATTTCAGGTTTCTGAATACAGCAGAGAATCCCATCCACTGATCAGAACCGTGGGGCCTTCCCTGGCCCCGGGGTGCATGCCTTTGAAGGGGGGTGTCTAGAGGGAGGTGGGGGGTACAGACCCAGAGCAGCTCCTGGTTTCAGCATCCTGAAGCTGTGGCACATGAGGGGGATCAGGATCTAGAGCTGAGGGTCCATCTACCCCTAGACCCTTCCTCTGCAGGCAGCAGCTCTGTAGCCTGGGCCATGGTGAGCTGGGCAATCCTCAGTCTTGAGCAGAGTCGTGACTTGATGGCCGGGGGTGGTGGGGAGCTCGTGTGACTCAGGGCCTCTGTTAGGGAAGTTGTGAGGAGCAACTTGCTGTCTGGAAGAAAGCAGAGGAGGGGGCCAGGAAAGTGGTAGAGGGGGAGCTCCAAGGGCTGTCCCTTCACAATCATACCAAAAAAAGAGGAATACACTGTTGGAATTGACTTTGTCAGAACTCTGGAAAACAGTCCATGTTTTCGAGCAATCGTGTGAATACTTAATCAAGAAAAAGGTGGCAGACAGCAGGAGGACTTTGTGGGTTTAAAGCCAGCGTTGCCTTCCCCCTTTCTGATGCCCACCTCCCCCTGGGTGGGGGCCTTGCCTCTGCAGGGAGCAGAGCCAGTCTTGCTCCAGGAGATTGCGTTGGTTGCTGTTGACTTGTGCCGGCTCCTGAGGGGCTGACACCAGGCTTGGCCTGACATGGGGCTCCCTCAGCACAGAACATGGGCAGTGGAGAGAGGTCCTTGAAGACATGGAGACCAAATGAGAAGCTGCCGAGGCCTGGGTCAAACTTCACATGGTCTGAGACCTGGAGGGAAGAGCCAGAGACTCACTTTGGGGGTGGAGGGCTTTGAGGAGCTCCTGCACATCACAGGAAATCTGGAATGCCCCTTGCAGGGTGTGTACTGAGACAAGACGGGGAAGATTCTGTAGTTTCACTGCCACTGAACTTAGGCTCAGTGTAGGCAGGAGGTGAGGCCCAGGCTGAGTCAGGAAAGTGAGTGCTGGGGGAGGGAGGTGGCACAGGGCTGGTCAGCAAAGACCAGGGGGCTCCCTCCACCCCTTCTCCTCCTTTTCTCTTCTCCTGGGGGAATTCTCCATTCATTCAAGGAAATCTGTCAAAACAGTTGACCATAGGCTCAAAGAACAAAATGTTGGGGGATCACACACAACAAAGAATATAGTCTTTAACAGTGGTTTAGAAATGGCACTAAACAGACATCTGGCTGCACCCACAGGAAGGAACCACTAACTGAGGGGTCCAGTCTGGCCCACCCCTTTCTGCCTGGGACGTGGACAGGTCATCTGACTGGAGTCAGTCTCCTTATTGGGAAAGTACCACGAACAGCACGCAACATTTCTTAGGCTCAAAATAGATAATGACAATGATGGTCTGTATGCAGGCCTCATGCCCAGCCCCTCCCCGCCCCACCCCACGGTGTCCTGTCACCAGAGTTTGCAGGGTTGAGGGATTTTCCTGGGACCAAGAGCTCAGTGTGGTTTGGCCTAAGGGGGCAGGTTGGGAGGAATCAGAACACAAAACCCCCCACCTGTGCTGCCAACCCCAGCGGCTATGGGCACCAAATAACCTAAACCTCCTTAATTTCCTAAATAGAAATCAGACCCAGAGAGCTCATATGTCGGGCTCAAGCCTGTAACCCAGGCTCTGTGTGCAGTGAGGGGTGGGCATGGCCAAGTTGCTGACAGATGGGGTGCCAGTGCTGGCCGTAGTCCTGTGGGCAAGTCAGGGTCAAGCGACGGTGCAGTGGGTTTCCTCCCAGCCGACTTTGCATGTGGTGCTGGGCCCAGCTCTGGCCCTGACCTTGGGTCTGTCCCTTGCTGGTTATTTGGGGCTTAAGCCAGCTGAGTGGACTCTGCTGGAAGTGACTGGTCCTGGAGGCTCTGCAAACCTCCACCTCTTCCCAAGTACTGCTGGGGGTGCCCAGGGAAAGCCTCAGTCCAATCTCCTGTGCTGGGGGGTGTCTGACACCCCAAGTTCAGGAGACCTGGATCTGCTTCCCATTTGCTTGTCCTTTCAATCAGGCCACTTTGGAGGCTAATCAGGACACACGATGGAGACAGAAGCCTGTGTTGTCAACCTGCCATCCAGGGGCTTCTCTCTGTTTTCAAGAGCTGGGAAGCCAACAACATGCTCAGGAAATTGTTACTGGTACATGCTGAGTCTTTGGGAAAAAAACACTTCTGACATACTACGTCTTTTCAAAGGCAGATTTGAGAATAAAAGTCTGTGAGTGGGAGAAAATAACCGCTCTAAATACAGCAAGGAAAAGTGGGGATTTATAGCCAAGGAGCAGGTGGGCGTCTGGGGTTGGAAATTCCTGAGCAAACATCAGGGGTCTGAGGGATTCTGATGGGAATCCTGCTGAAGGCCAGCCAGGGCCACGGGACGTCACCGGGGGGATGTGGGGCTTGAGGGTGGTCTTCCTGCTAAACTGATTTAGGATTTTCACTAACACTGGACCAGGAAAGCACTCATCAAATAGGAAGCATTCATGAGTTTGATTGCATTCAGATTAAGAACTTTTGTCCAAAGCACACCAGTAAGAGACCAGAAGGTAAGCCAGAATGGAAGAAGGTTTGCCACACGGAGTCAGCGAGGGCTCACTTCCAGATCATGTGGAGAATTCCGTTAAATCGGCCCAAAACTCAGTCTGGTGGATGTCCATGCGCATAGTTAGCACTGAAAGCCTCTTTGTGAGAAAACAATCTCTGCTCCACCTAATCCAGAGGGACTGAAGGCCCCGGCCCAGGCGGACAGACGGGAGAGCCCGAATCTCCAGGAGGCCCCGAGGGGAGAACCCCCAGAGCCACCGGGGGGGTGTCAGGTGCATTGGTGCCCGCGGAACACTGCGCACGGGGTGGTGGGCCCGGAACAGAGACCAGGTACTCTGCACCCCAGAAAGCCGCCAGACAGGAGCTGCGATATTCCAGTGGAGAAGGGAGAGGATCTGTAGCGCAGGCTTGGTCAGGGCCCACCAGGCACTGGGGAGGCTGGAGGCAAGGCCTGAGGGGCGGTGACAGAGCGGGCCCGGGCCAGGAGGGACTGGGACAGTGGCCAGGGTCCGTCTAAGAGACTGGCCGTGGGGGTCTCTGATGCCCCTGGGAGCAGACCCCTCGGTCTCCCCCCCAGGAATGAAGGCTGTGACAACCACCCATAAACCATGTGCTAGAAGGACGCATGCAGAGTCCCATGCAAACCAGGGCCTGGGTGCTCATCATTCACTCTTCTTTATTAGAGTGAGGTGAATGGAATCAAAAACCAAAAGATTGAGGGAGGTTGCCAAAGTGTCCTGAGAACTTATTCTTCATTCCCCGTCATCCATGGGAGAACCACCTGGTGCCGCTACAACTTAGTGCCCGAGGACAGCAAAAGAGCCGGTTTTCCACGTGACTTTTCCAGAGGGTGGGGTCCATGCAGGCGGCAGATGAGGCCTGAGGTTCAAGTCTGTGGCTCTGAGCTGGGCCTCTGGAGCCCCCGGGGAGCCCTGAGCCTCCCACCAGCCTGGGTTGTCTCCCGAGATGCCAGCGCTGGGGACTGCCTGAGACGGCCCCAGGGAGGGTCAGCCACACCCAGGCTGGGGGTCAGGTGTCCTGTCAGTAGCAATGGGCAGGGTGAGCCGTGGACGAGAGCGAGGTTCTGCCCCCAGCCCAGCTCCTCATCACCGAGGCGAGGGAGGGTGGCAGGCTGGGCCCTGAGTCCCCTGGGCTGCCTGCAGCTCTGCCTGGAGCTGGGGTGGAGCTTGGTGGGGAAGGAGGCCTGCAGAGATGGGGTCCCAGCCCAGCCTGCACGGCCTCAGAGGAACTGCAATCTGCATCTGCCCTGGTGGATGGGCCAGAAAGGGCACAGTGGGTGAAGCCGGGAGGCGGTGCAGTCAGCCTGGCCTGAGTCTTCACTGCCCTCTCGACCCAGGGGACTGGGGGTGACACCCAGCCTCTGGGAGCTCCAGGCCTGCAGGTCTCATGGGGTTGCTTGAACTTGCATTGATGCTGTCTCCTGGTGGCCCTGGTCAGCTTGGGAGATCCATGTGGCCCCTGCCCTTGTGCCTTTTGTTCGGGCGGAGCCTCTGTGGGTAGCTGGCCACAGGACAGCTATGACATGGGACACTGATTGCCCGCTGGGTGCATTCTCTCCTCCTGTCTGATCCCTGGGGGGACAGCGGAGAGAACAGAAAGACGTATGGAGTATTTCCTGTGGTGCTTGACCATTCGCTGTATGCCGGCCTGCCGGGACTTCTCGGAGCCCAGCTGGGCAGGTAGCCCACATGGCCCCCAGTGTGATGTTTACTAGTTTCTCCCTGAGTCCTGGACTCAGCCCTGGGTGGTCCCCACGGGGCAGGCCCCAACTCTGATGCTGGCCCCCCCGCATCCCCCGCACGGGGCAAGCCTTCCTCCGCCCCCCGCACGGGGCAGGCCCCTTTGCAGTCCCAGGCCCCAGCTCCCTGTGCAGGCGGCTGCAGCAGGAACCCTTCCCTCCTCCTCCTCGCTCACACTTCTCCCCACTGTGCTCACACCTGCTAGCTGTCCGGAGTGGGTGCTCCTTGGTACCCCTGCCCCTCATACCCCCACTAGTGGTGGTGGCCTCTTGGCAGGCCTGCTCCCTTCTGCCCTGTGGTCTCTGAGGTGTGGAGGAGCCCCTTCCCTCTCCTGGGAACCGTGCCCACTGTGATGGGCAGGCAGATAGATGCTCCACGGTGGCCGTGAAGGGCATGGACCCAGCCCCAGGCCACAGATGGGGGGCTGGTAGACACAGCCACAGTGGTTTCCGTTACTCTCCACTGTGACAGTGCCTTTTATCCATGGTCTCTGGACACGGGAGCGCTTGCACCCACGTGGCGTCTGGGAGAGGCTGGGCCTCCCAGGTGTCCTATGGGTGGGCAGACAGCTGACGAGCACAGGCTTGCAGGGCTGAGAAGGACCCATGCTCCACGTGGTCCGTCCTCTGAGCGGTCCATCCCCAGACCCCTGACCAGGGGCCCCAGACGCTGCCCTCGGATCCTAGGCTTAAGCCACAGACCGCCCCTCACCCCATCCCTTGGGCCTCACAAGCCTGTAGCTACGGAAAAGAAGGATGGCCCATGGTCTCAGGAAGCCCCTTTCTGCCAAGAAGGAGCTCTCCGGAAACTGGGACAGAAATGGGATTAGGACCCAGTGGGCAGGTGAAAGAGCCCCTGCTCCTCTGGGGCTAGCTGCGGATGCTGGTTCCCATAGTAACGGGAGTTGCTAGGCAGATAAAGGAGGTTGTACGTGCTGTGGTTGTGTCTCCGCACGTCGCAGCGAGACGCGCGGGACAGTCAGACCCAGGAAGGGTCGCGGCGTTGGCACGCGGCACACCTCCACAGTTCAAAAAAGGAACGTTTCATCTTTAAAGAGAGAGAAAAAATATCCAAACTGTATCCATAAATAAGTGGTTTAATTATAAATGTAGCAAAGCAAAGTTATTGTTTTGATTTAAACATCTGTTGGGCCTGTGACTCAGTCGTGCCACCTGGATGTGAACTGTCCGTCCGTGTCAGCAAAGGCATGGGCTCCCACTGAGCACGGCGGGGGGGGCTCTGCTGGGGGCTGTGCGGGGGTCAGGTACCTCCACCCGCACATGCGCTTCCCTCTGCTCAGCTGAGTCTTGCTGGCCACCCGCCGGGGTCCATGCTCTTTCTGCGGGTCCATCCTCTCCTTCCTCCTTCCCCAGCCTCTCCCTTCAATTTTCCTTCATCCATCCCGTTCTCTGTCCTCTTCTCAGGGGCGGGGAGACTTGAAAGCCAAAGATTCTTACCAGCGTCAGGTATGGGGTGGGAAGCTGGCCTGTCCGGGCACAAATGTATTATTGATAAACTAACGAAGCAAACTTCATTGCCTGGAAACTGGCCTATACTTGTATGAGAGCTTAGTATTAAAAACCCAGTGGGGGAAAGAAAGGGTTATTTAGTAAACGGAGCTGGGAAAATCAGTTACTCTTACAGCAAAAGCGGACCCTATCTCCCTCGCTACAGAAGAAACCCATTAAGATCTAAATGTGCAAAATGAAATATTAGCAGTTTTAGGTGAACATAAGGTAGAATGTCTTGATGACATTGTGATAAGAAATGCACAAAGGATGCAGGAGAGGGATGCTTCTTGCTGCCACCTCCCCCCAGAACAAAGGAAAACAACACAGGGCAAAGAAAGGAAGACCTTTCAAAGGAGAAAAGAAGCACCCTAAACATAGTGAATAACACAATTATAGAATAGGAGAGGGTATTTGCAATGCATGTAACTGTCAGGGTTGAGGCTAAAATAATGAACTCTTACAAATTAATAAGAAAGATACAAGTGAGCAGGTAAACAAGCCAAGAGGCAAACAGAAGTTTAGTATAGAAGTAAAATGAGAGGACAATGAATAAGAACAGAAATGCTCAACCCTACTTGCAATTCCCACTTGGGGTTGAAAGTGCCAGCTGGACAGTGGAGGGGGCTCTGCTCCTACCTAGGGAGAAAGGAGCCCTGGGGAATTGCTGTCTTTTGTAAACAGTTAGAAAACTGGACAACATATAAGAAAATATGCTTCCAGACCTCAGAGAGCAAGTCGCATAGGATGGTGCTCTGTGACAGTGCCGAGGCAAACAGAGAGGGTCTGCCAGCTTCAGGGCAGCTGGGGGCACGGGGAGAGAGCCCAGCGGTCTCACTCGGTTTTGGAAACAGGGTTTGAAGTTGGAGGAGGGGGGGGCACCTGGAAAGTGTGGGGACAGTACCTGGGAGGAAGGATCCATGAGGGACAGAAGGCTCAGAGACCTGGGCACAGTCCCCAGGGCCTCAAGTCCTGAGAAGGAACCTGCAGGAAGCAGCGGTTGATCAAATCCTGGAGCAAACACAGGCTGCAGACAGCGTGCGTTCCCATCAGCCGGGATGGGAGACCGTGATACCGGGTTGCTGGGTCAGCTTGTGTGGACATACCCACACTGATTCTAAAATTCATGTGGGAATGCAAGGGACCCCAAAGAGTCGAAGTAATTATGGAGAAGAGCGAACTTGAGG
The DNA here is from genome assembly GCF_003265705.2 of Callorhinus ursinus. Classification (NCBI taxonomy): domain Eukaryota; kingdom Metazoa; phylum Chordata; class Mammalia; order Carnivora; family Otariidae; genus Callorhinus; species Callorhinus ursinus. The sequence goes on from NW_027397120.1 coordinate 1,771,627, forward strand.
AACACACCAGATGAAATGAAAACGTCCTATCAAGCCCTGGAAATCAATGCTGTTGCATTAGCATAAGAATAGACGGAGACAGAAGAAAAATGGGACAGAGAGCCCAGAAATAGAAGCATAGTGTTCGGCTAAACGATTCTTGACGAAAGTTCCAAGGTTATTCAATTGGGAAAGAATATTCTTTTTAACACATGCTTTTGAAAAAGTAAATGGTTATATAAAAAAATTGAATCTCAGTGTTTACCTTACATCCTGTGCAAAATTTAACCCCGAATGGATCATAGACTTAAATGAAAACTTCTTGAAGAAAGTAGGAAAAATATTTGAGACTTTGGGGTTAGGCAAAGAAGTTCCTTAAATTGGACACAAGAAACCTAAAAATACCCAGAAATGCGAAAGAAATTGATAAACTGAACTTCATCAAAACTGAAATATTTGCTATTCAAAATACTCCAGTGAGATCAGTGGTAAGACAAGCCACAGACGGGGAGAAAATATCTCAAAACCTATGTCTGATAAAGATCTTGTCCACTGAACATTTATAAGGAGCTCTTACAACTCAGTAATTAAAATAGAAACAAACTGATAAACATTGAGCAAGAAGATACTTGCGTGTAAACGGCCAACATGCAAAGAAAGATGTTCACCATTATTAGCCATTAGGTAAATATAACTGAATGTAAGTTAGTGATGCCACTTCTCATCCACCACATGGACAAGCAAACAGAAACAAAGGAACCCAACTGTGCTTCAAATTTATAATTCACCACAATGGAGGGGAGGGACCCATCCCAAGCGACTCTTGAAAGCAGTATTTTGACTTTATACTCTCAGGCTAAAGACAAAAAGAACCAGAAACCAATACACAGGGGCATTTGTCAGCAATCCTGGAAGTTCTGAATATGCTTTGTGGGGTTCATCAAATAGATAAATTCATTGTGGATGATGGTGGCGAGGTACCTTGTTAGGGGAATGTGGAAAAGGGAATGCTGGTGTCGGCCCTCTGCTGTGGGATTGGAACAGGAGACGTCAGGGTGGGTTCCTGGTGACGGGTGACAGATAGAGGCACTCCGTGTGTGTGTGTGTGTGTGTGTGTGTGTGTGTGTGTGTGTGCACAATTCCCGGAAAGGATCCAGGAAAACTATTCCTGGAGCATTTTCTTTTTTAAATTTAAATTCAATTAGCCAACATATAGTACATCATTAGTTTTTGAGGCACTGTTCAATGACTCATTAGTTGCCTATAACACCCAGTGCTCACCACAACACATGCCCTCCTCAATACCCATCACCCAGTCACCCCATCGCCCCACCCACACCCTTTCTGCAACCCTCAGTTTGTTTTCCCGAGTAAAGAGTCTTTCATGGTTTGTCTCCCTCTCTGATGACTTCCATTCAGTTTTCCCTCCCTTCCACTGTGGTCCTCTGCACTATTCCTTATATTCTATTTAAAAAAATTTTTTATTGTTATGTTAATCACCATACATTACATCATTACTTCTTGATGTCGTCTTCCATGATTCATTGTTTGTGCATAACACCCAGTGCTCCACGCAGAACGTGCCCTCTTTAATACCCATCACCAGGCTAACCCATCCCCCCACCCCCTCCCCTCTAGAACCCTC
>NW_027397120.1:1773350-1774732 GCF_003265705.2 Callorhinus ursinus
TTTATCCCCCTTCATTCTTCCCCTTTTGCTATCTTCTTCTTTTTCTTTTTTCTTAACATATGTTGCATTATTTGTTTCAGAAGTACAGATCTGTGATTCAACAGTCTGGCACAATTCACAGCGCTCACCATAGCACATACCCTCCCCAATGTCTATCACCCAGCCACCCCATCCCTCCCATCGCACCCCCACTCCGGCAACCCTCAGTTTGTTTCCTGAGATTAAGAATTCCTCATATCAGTGAGGTCATATGATACATGTCTTTCTCTGATGGACTTTTTCACTCAGCATAACACCCTCCAGTTCCATCCACGTCATTGCAAATGGCAAGATCTCATTCCTTTTGATGGCTGCATAATATTCCATGGTGTATATATACCACCTCTTCTTTATCCATTCATCTGTCGATGGACATCGTGGCTCTTTCCATAGTTTGGCTATTGTGGACATTGCTGCTATAAACATTGGGGTGCACGTACCCCTTCGGATCCCTATATTTGTATCTTTGTGGTAAATACCCAGTAGTGCAATTGCTGGATCGTATGGTAGCTCTATTTTCAACTGTTTGAGGAACCTCCATACTGTTTTCCAGAGGGGTTGCACCAGCTTGCATTCCCACCAACAGTGTAGGAGGGTTCCCTTTTTTCCGCATCCCCGCCAACATCTGTTGTTTCCTGACTTGTTAATTTTAGCCATTCTGACGGGTGTGAGGTGGTATCTCATGGAGGTTTTGATTTGGATTTCCCTGATGCCGAGCGATGTTGAGCACTTTTTCATGTGTCTGTTGGCCATTTGGAAGTCTTCCTTGGAAAAATGACTGTTCATGTCTTCTGCCTATTTCTTGATTGGATTATTTGTTCTTTGGGTGTGGAGATTGATAAGTTCTTTATAGATTTTGGATACTAGCCCTTTATCTGATATGTCATTTGCAAATATTTTCTCCCATTCTGTCGGTTGTCTTTTGGTTTTGTGGACTGTTTTTTTGCTGTGCAAAAGCTTTTTATCTTGATGAAATCCCAATAGTTCATTTTTGCCCTTGCTTCCCTTGCCTTTGATGATGTTTCTAGGAAGAAGTTGCTGCGGCTGAGGTCGAAGAGGTTGCTACCTTTAGGATTTTGATGGACTCCTGTCTCACATTTAGGTCTTTCAACCATTTGGAGTCTATTTTTGTGTGTGGTGTAAGGAAATGGTCCATTTTCATTCTTCTGCATGTGGCTGTCCAATTTTCCCAACACCATTTGTTGAAGAGACTGTCTTTTTTCCATTGGACATTCTTTCCTGCTTTGTCAAAGATGAGTTGACCATAGAGTTGAGGGTCCATTTCTGGGCTCTCGCTACTGTTCCATTGATCTATGTGTCTGTTTTTGTGCCAGTACCATACT
>NW_027397120.1:1784732-1793701 GCF_003265705.2 Callorhinus ursinus
CATTCATCTGTCGATGGACATCTTGGCTCTTTCCACAGTTTGGCTATTGTGGACATTGCTGTTATGAATATTGGGGTGCATGTACCCCTTCGGATCACTACATATTTATCTTTGGGGTAAATACCTAGTTGTGCAATTGCTGGGTCGTAGAGCAGGTCTATTTTTAACATTGTGAGGAACATTTTCTAATTAGATCCAGGCTGGGAAAGAACAAGGTGATCCTGGAATATCTCATATCTTTGTGTGACAGAAAGCAAGAATATGGACAAAGAATGACAAGACCTGACCACAGGGCCCAGGGCTCAGCAAAGACACAGGCAGCTTGAAGGGACTCCCAAGAGCCAAACATGGAGCATGTTAAGCATGTAAACAAGTGATGGCAGTAATGGGTTATAACCAAGAGAAAGATCAGAATCAGTAGATGTCCTCCACACAGATATACGCACACTCTCCCCTTCCTTTTCATAAAATCCTACTAGTGGAGATACAAGTCGTGGTGGATTAGAAAACCATTGTCATCCACAGTGTTAGTAATTCCTTGAGGCGACGGTCACCAGGACGCAGGGACGAGTGGGATGAAGAAACAAGGTATTTACACCGTCTCAATGCATCCCCCCCCCATTATGGGACACCCGTAATACAGTCACTCCACAGAGGAGAGCCCTGCTGGACAGCAGGTGGGGGAAAATGGCGCCGACAGCCTCCCGACACGGGGCATGGAGAACGTTCTCCGTCTGACAGAAACGCATCGCCGGATCCGAGCCGGTGGAAACACGACGCAAACCCAGGTCAGGTGAGGGTCACCTTACAAAACAGACGGCCTGCACTTTTCAGAAGTACCAAGGTTTTGGAGAACACAGGACGACGGAGGATCTATGCCAGGCTGAATGGCTGCGTTCCATACGTGCCTTCTGCTGCTTTAAAGAACGTTAGCAGGACCACCCGCAAACTTGGGGTAAGATCTGTAAACTAGGTCACTGTATGGCACTGGTGTCCTGATTTAGATAATTGTACTGCAGCTCGTAAGACGGTGCCCTTTGCTTCCAGGGATCACACACGGAAGCATTTATGCCTAACAGCACATCGTTGAAGAGCTTCCTGTCCCACGGTCCATACAACGAGCTTGTATGTACAGCAGATAGAACTATGGGTCTGAGCTAGGTGTACCCAAGTGCAGAATTTTCCAAAGCCCTTCTTGAGAAAAGTTTCAGAATGTTCTGTGCAATATGAAACATGAGGTTTAAGAACATTCAAAATCATACTTCTCTGTGACTTATGAATATACATTATTTATTGCGAAACTATAACAAATAGGTCAGGAATGATACTGATTTCAGCATGGTTGTTATTTCTGGGAACGGAAGGTGAGTATAAGGAGGGTTTTAGAAATATGGGGAATATTTCATTTTATGATAAATAATCAAACAGTACGATGGAATGTGAAGATTTATTAGTCTGCATGGTGGGGATATATGTGTGCGTTAACTTAATCTCTGCCTTTTCCTTGTGTTTGGAATGTTTCCTCATAAAGTAAAGTAATCCAAAGTAAGAGCATGGACTCCTTTGGCCCTTGCCCGTTTCTCACCCCTGGGCTAGCCCTGTGTTCCCAGCTGGGGTCAGCCGGTGGGGTGAGATTGGAGGGGGCGGCCAACCTCCCCTGTGTCCGTGGGGCTCCTGGGACTCGGGACTTCAAGTGTTCATGCCAGAGAGCTCCGGGAACGTCACCTGAATCACGGGGGGTGGAAAGAGAGACCCAGTGTCTGTGCCCTGTCCCTCCTCCCCACCCCAGAGGGTCTTAGGCTGGCTGTGACCCTTCACCAGATCCCAGCTCTGCCAGGCAGCCCCTCCACATCCCCACCTTTCCTATCACTTTGCCCTCCTCACCTCATCAGACCTGCTACTTGGACCTAACCCAGGCCACCTCCCCATCTTAAACCCTGCAACACCTGACCAGCTGCATTTTTAAGCTCCCCTTGGGTTGTCCAGCGTGTGGATGGTGTCTTCCCCCTGCTTCCTGCCAGGACATCGGCACACACCTCCCCCCTCCTGCCCCAGTGGTCTCAGTGGGGAGGTCCCACCTGCCACCTTGCATGGTCTCTGGGTTTCATGCTGCTTCTGTGCATACCCTCTGCCTGGCCTTCAGCTCATCACCCCAGTGGGTGGGACCACCCCTTGCCCAGGGCCCTACACCCCTGCTCTTGGCTAAGGGTCATACCTGCAGGGCACACCTTGCAGCTTTTCTGTGAGGGACGCGCCTTCATTTCCCCAAATGAACAGGAAGCAGGGCTCAGGGTCCAGATGCCTCCCGGGCATGCTGGGTGGGAGACATCCCTGAGCTTTGTCACTTGTGGCTTGCTTTCCTACATTTCAGATTGTGTTGATAAACTGTGTCCCCATCCTAACAGTGCTGAGGGGTTTCTGGATGTTGCAGCTTCTCTGAGTTGGGGATGAAAACAGTGTTCATTACCTGCTGTCAAGAATGATCATCTTGCACAGAACACAGGGCTCGCTCAGGTAGGTTTTGGTGCGCACCATTACAAAGAACAGAAATTGCAGCTTGGGCAGTTTTATGGAAACCACTCACTAAAGTGAAGTAAATATTTCTATTCTGAGCATTTCATTTGTCTGAGAGTAGCTTATATTCATTTATGACCCGGGGAGTCCATATTTCAATTTTATCAGGCTTAATAGGTTGTAAAACTAAGAACAGCAAATCTAATGCTACATAAAATTACTTGAAATGAGCCAAACAGGTGAGTAATTGGCATCTGAATGACTTTGAACTATCAACTTTTGTATAGAATAATGTATTTTGGCTATTTCTATGTGAGGTTAGCCACAGTTGGACTTGCTCAAAAGACATCCGCTTAATAGTGTCATTTCCTTAATTAGAATAGGCGGCTAGAAACCCATTTTCATATAATGAAATGCAGGGGGTTCAAAATAAATTTTGTTAAAACAACTGTGATTTCTTAAGTTCGGCATGAGAAAGGCCTGTAGGAAATAAAAGAAGGATGCAATTTGATAACGTGATTGTAAAAGCAGTTTTCAGGGTATAAACTTTGTTTTTCAAAGTCATGATTTTAACAGACACAGTGCTGATGATGCCTTTGTATAAATGTACGTATGAACACGCAATTACCTGCTATTATGATCCTATTAAAATGTGCTAGTTGTCAATTTAGTAGACATTTGATCTTGACGGAACTGGAACCTCAGAAAGTGGGCTGTAAATTCACTCTTGGAGGAGCATGAACTCTCTTGGTGTGCGGCTGTCCCCATGCGGCCTGGGCCCCTGGGCCCCACGTCCACACTGAGCTCGTGGTCCGTCCATCAGGGCAGGGCGGCCACCACGGGCACAGCCTACTGATTGGACAGGTTTCAGTTTTACTCTCATTGTCCCTGTTGTCACCTGCAATGTATGTAAGTTTTGAAAATTTGCCACGCTCTACAGTGTGATGGCAGTGCATTCGAGAGTCAACATGGGTTCTGTGTTTCAAACAGGACAGTGGGGCTGGAAGCTCCCATCGCTCGTTCAGCCCCAGGAACATCAAGTGAGCAGTGGCAGATCAGCGATAGCGGCTCGACCGCAGCTCTGGAAACTAGTCAAGTGTAGGCCCCACCGGCTGATTGTCGAGTCGAGAAAAGGCCACACCCAAAACGGCAGGATGTTTTGTGACCTTTTTGCTTGCTCTTGCCTCACCACCTCCCGCGTGGGCCACGGTATCGTAGGGGGGAAGCCCTGGGTTCTCCGCGTGGGGCAGAGGAAAGGAGGGGAAGTGGGTTGGGCCGCCTGCGGGGCTGGTTTCTGTGTTTTCCGACTTGGAGCCGACTAGGGAATGGCGGCATGGTTTGGATCTCAGGCTGGAAGCCACTGAACGCAGTGGTGGTGCCACGGCCCCTGAAAGACTTTCAGAGGCCTGGGGGTGAGAGGTGACAGGCCGAGGAATGCAAGAGAACATACGAGGCTCTGAGGAGAAGCAGGGGAGAGACGCTTGGGAGAAGTTAAGACACCTAAAAGTCGTCATGTTGGCAGGGAAATTGGGAAAAAAGCAGATGTACCTGCTTGGGGGGGCACACCCAGAAAAGGACTGAGAAGAACTTCAGCCTTCTGGGATATCATTAGGACAGGTCTTCCCACGCACAGTCAGGCAACAAGGACTGGGGCAGATGGATGTTTTATCAAATGGTCAATTTTCAACAAAAAATTACCAGGCATACAAGGAAACAGGGAAACATGGCCCATTCAAAGGAGTAAAATGTATCTCCAGAACTGACCCTAAGGAAACATATGCCTCAAATTTGCTTATTAAACAAAGACTTTGAATATCTCCCTTATGTATAGTCCAAGAGTTAAAGGAAAACACAAATCAGGAAAACAATATATGAACAAAATGAGAATATCAAAAAAGAGACATTATAGAAAAGGGACCGAACAGAAATTCCTGAGCTGAAAAACACAGATCCAGACCCACACGTGCATGGTTAATTGACAGATGTGGAGGCAATCAGTGAGAGAGGGTGATCTTTTCCACAAATGATGCTGGAATAGTTGGCTGCCCATGCGCCAGAAGAAAAATTAACTTCAAACCGTATCTCATATCATACACAAAAATCAACTCCAAATCGATCATAGATCTAATTGTAAAACCTAAAACCATAAAACTTCTAGAAGAAAACATAGAAGGGAACCTTTATAATCTTAGGTTATGCCAAAATTTCTTTCTTTTTTTTCTTTAAATTTTTTATTGTTATGTTAATCACCATACATAACATCATTAGTCTTTGATGTAGTGTTCCATGATTCATTGTTTGTGCATAACACCCAGTGCTCCATGCAGAACGTGCCCTCTTTAATACCCATCACCAGGCTAACCCTTCCCCCCACCCCCCTCCCCTCTAGAACCCTCAGTTTGTTTTTCAGAGTCCATAGTCTCTCATGGTTCGTCTCCCCCTCCCATTTCCCCCCCTTCGTTTTCCCTTCCTGCCTATCTTCTTTTTTTTTTTCTTAACATATATTGCATAATTCATTTCAGAGGTACTGATCTGTGATTCAACAGTCTGGCACAATTCACAGCACTCACCATAGCACATACCCTCCCCAATGTCTATCACCCAGCCACCCCATCCCTCCCATCGCACCCCCACTCCGGCAACCCTCAGTTTGTTTCCTGAGATTAAGAATTCCTCATATCAGTGAGGTCATATGATACATGTCTTTCTCTGATTGACTTATTTCACTCAGCATAACACCCTTCAGTTCCATTCACGTCGTTGCAAATAGGTTATGCCAAAATTTCTAAGATTTGACAGCAAATAGACAATCCATAAAAGAAAAAAGACAAATCACACCATATCATAATAACCCTGCTGTTTGGGATGCACTGTTAAGACAACGGAAAGACAAACTATGGTCTGGAGAGAGTATCTTCAAAATCACATGTCTGAAAAAGGATTTGTACACAGAATATATAAAATTCAAAATGAAATAGGAAGACAACTCAATTTGGCAAGGGCAAAAAAATTGACCATACACTTCACAGAGATGATATGTAGATGGAAATAAGCACATGAAAAGATTCTCTCTCTCTCTCTCTCACACACACATACACATTAGTATAACACAGTATTTCAAAATGAGCCTATTTTCACGGAAACCACAAAGCCAAAACCTACAGTAGATATATGAAGGATAAAGAGAAGGGAATCAAAGCAAAGCACTACAGAAAATCATCAGTTCACAAAAAAGACAGCACCAGAGAGAGGGACAAGACCCTGCAGAACGACCAGAAACAGTTAATAAGCCAGCAGTAGCAATGATCCTTCAATATCCTTCCCCATCAGTAATTACTTCAAATGGGAATGGATTAAATTCTCCCATCTTTTGGCATGGAGTGACTGGAGAGTTGAAAAAAAAGCTTGAAATATATGCTGTAAGAAACTCCTTTCAGCTCAGAGGACACACATGGGCTCAAAGTGAAGGGGTGGAAAGAGATATTCCATGAAAATGGAAACCAAAGGAGAGTCGTGGTAACTATACTTACATCAGACAGAATAGACTTTTAAGTCAAAACTGTAACGAGAGACAAAGAAGGTCATTATGTAATAATCAAGGAGTTACTTCATTTCATCAGGAGGATATAACAATTATAAATATCTATGCACCCAACATTGGAGCACCTAAATACATAAAGCAAATACTAGCAGATCTGAAGAGAGAAATAGGAAGACAGAAATAGTTGGGACTCCAATACCCCACTCTCCATAACGGCGAGATCACCCAGACAGAAAATCAATAAGGAAACATTGGACCATATCTTGGACCAATGGACCCAACAGACACGCACGGAACATTCCATCCAACAGTGGTGGATACACATTCTTCTCAAGCACACAGAACGATCTCTGGGATAGCTCATATGTTAGGCCACCGAACAGGCCTCAGCAATTGTAAGAAGACTGGAATCATAACAAATATCTTCCCCGACTGCAATGGCGTGAGACTAGAAACTGGTAACAAGAGAAAATAGGAAAATTCACAAATATGTGGAAATTAAACAGCACTTTCCGGAACACTTCTTGGAATTGGGTGAAAGGGAAATCCAGAAACATCCACGGGGTGGTAAGTTCTGTCTGTCTAAAGAATGAATGTGAGGGAAGCCCAGCCCCGGGCGGTGGCCCAAGCTGGGCCTCCAGCTCTTGATGGACAGAGGCCTCTGGGATCTGGGAGAGAGAGGGGATGAAGCCAGGACAGCCCTTCCGGCGGGGAGCGGGGCTAGGAGGTGTGACAGTGTGTGGGGCCTGGGGGACCCGTCACGTAGGCAGGAGCCGGGAGACCCCTCGGTGAGTGCTGCCAGCCCGGCTGAGGGGGCAGGGGCCTCATGGGGGGGCTCTGAGTGCAGGTGGTGAAATGCATCCCTTCTCTCATCAGCAGCTCAGGCCCAAGTTGTCCCCACCCTGGCGGAGGGGCGGGGTGGGGGTGCAGGCTCAGACTGGCCGGCCTTCCACGGGGCCAAAAGCAGACATTCTCTGGAGAAGGCAGGGCCGGGGTGCAGTGGCTGTAGAGGCAGGAGGTGTCCAGGTGATGGGCCTCTCTGCAGGCCATGCCAGGTGTGGCAGCTCACCCCACAGCAGACTCGTTCAGCGTCTGCAGGGCACGTCCTCCCCTGGCTGTGTCACATGAGCGGGCACCTCCGAAGGCGTCAAGTCCTCCCCAGGCTCGCCCGCTGCCTGCTAGCAGCGTTCCCTTCAGGACCGAGGGAGGCGCGTGTCAAACGTGGTTCTCCACCCCCAGGAAGTGAGATTCTATCTATCTGGATCGAGGCCCCAGTTCTCATGACTTCGCTCGCAGAGGAGGCTCCATCTGCCAGGTCTGTGCAGCAAAGCCTGCCCCTACCCAGAAAAGGATCAGTGGGTGGGGGCCGCGGCCGGTGGCGGGGGACAGATGGGCCCTGGTCCACCGGAGGCCGTTTCCAACCGTTGACTTCGGAGGACAAAGACCGGAACTCCTCCCCGGTGAGAACAGGCCGGGCAGAGAGAACTTACCGTATTCATGCGGAGTTGAATTAATCAGACATTTGCTGAAAGCTCGAGCAGCAGAGAGGTCTTTTATAATGAGATGTTACTGTATCTCACTTAAGGAAGTACGAAACAGCAATTCAGAGGCCTCTTCTCCATGTGCTCAGAGCACAAGATACTCAGCTTTGCAGCAAAAAGGCGAAAATGGGCTTTCACAACAATGAACTTCAATCACACAGGTATTAACCCAACAGGCGGGTTGTCTGCATAAGCCTTAGAATGGGGGTCTCTCACTGAATGCAATGATATTCAGTAGCCAGCAGCGGTGGATCAGCGAGCTTCGACGTTCATGGGATTTAGAGTTTTATGAGTGACAGAAATGGCCATATGGAATTTACACGAAGAGAAGCTCTCTGTTTCCACAGTTCCTATTTTGGACATGTGCCATATTTACATAAGAAATTACATTTGGGTCTTATTTGCATATCACGTTGACAAAATGCTGTTTCTGAGAGTGGCAGCCAAGTCAGCAGCCACAGACATGGGGCACGCCAGCCGCCTTCCAAGTAGACTCGAGCTGTGAGCACCCACTCTCAGCAATGCTGCTTCAAACCTCAACCCACCGCTCAAGAGTCCACATAAGCAATTAGGTTAAACTGTTTGACCAAATGTCTGCAGTCCCTGTTGTCTGGACGGGACCGTTTACAGAAAGCCACTCACCCACGGGGCTGCGCCTGTTGGATCAAGTAGAGAATGAACGTGCAGAGTGCTCTCAGAACCAGATGTTTGGGCCACTTTTGTGTGCTTTTCTTCTTGGCATTCTAAGAAGCATCCAGGACCTTCCAGAGATGCAGGCCCAGTGTGGGAGGTGGGGGGACACTGGCCTTGTCCGTGGTGGGTGGGATCTGCCAAGGGCCACCACATGGAAAAGCTCACCTGTGGACAGAGGGTGAGGATAGAAGCCATGGATTCCCCACAAAGGCTCTGCAGTCACCCACTGAGGCGAGCCAGGAGGCTGGCTGCTTCTCTCTCATCAGAGCAGAGGGAGACCCTCCCTTTCTCTACGCATCCCCTGCATCCTGGGGGCTCCCTCCCTAGGCCCCAGGAGAATGAGGTTCCCACCCATGGAGACCGTGAGCTGGTGGTGCCTCGGGCCACTGCGTGTCAAGTGCAAGAAGAGGAACGCAGAGTTATCCTGCTCGGCCAGTGTTTGCTCTTACATTGTGCACCCCACACCTGAGTGTGGTGGGGGGACCCTCCCACACGGGTGCGGGTGTCCAGAGCCCTTGCACCGTGCACCCCACACCTGAGCAGAGGGGGGACCCCCACAGGGACGGGCATCCGGAGCCCTTGCACTGTGCACCCCACACCTGAGTGTGGTGTGGGGACCCTCCCACAGGAGTACAGGGGTTGGGAGCTCTTGCCCTGTGCACCCTACACCTAAGCGCGGT
>NW_027397120.1:1793711-1796866 GCF_003265705.2 Callorhinus ursinus
CTTGCCCTGTGCACCCCACACCTAAGCGCGGTGCGAGGACCCTCCCACACGGGCGCAGGGGTTGGGAGCCCCAGGGCAGGGCCACAGCAGCCCTGGCCTGAGCAGCCAGGCATGGGTTCCAGGCCCCGGACCCGCACAGCACCCTGCGGTGGACGGGGCAGAGCAGGACAGAGACCTGGCTGACGGTGTCCTGTCAGACACAGGGCAGGAGGGGAGCCAGACCAGAAAGCGCCCAGAGCTCCGTCAGGGGGCTGCATCCTCAGACTCAAGCCCCCAGCCCCTCAGAGGACAGTCCAGGGTCTGAGGCCAACGGACACATCTCCCTCCTCCCTCCCTCCCGAGGTCCAGGCAGGCCCTGGTTGTGTGCTGGCTGCTGAGTCTGCATGAGGCGGTGTTGTCATGTCTTCCTCTGTGTCATCAAGGGTACTGGTGACTCAGGCCTGCAGGAGGCTCTCTGAGCTAGCCCCCCACCCCTCACCCCTGCCAGGCACATGCCCTTGACGGCGGGGGTGTCCCTGCAGGGTTTGCCCCGAAGTGTCCGGCTGGGCGTGTGCGTGGATCAGTGTTTATCAGAAGAGGAATGACGACGACACTGGACTCGCTGCCTTCCCGGGTGTCCTGGGGGCTCGGCCCCCAGCCAACTGCTCCCCACCGGCTGTTCCCGTCCTGCAGCCCTTTCTTCAGCTGCCTCGAATCCTGCACACCCGCGGGTGGCCGTCCGCAAGCACACCCTGCTCCTCACTCCCTGGGGTCCTAGCCAGCTTCTCTGTTTTTGGACCCACAAAATCAGGTAACTGCTGCAACTCTGTCTCGGAAAACCCAATAACCAGCTATTTTTATAAATGACTGGGCTTGACAGGAAACAAGATTGAACTTCCTGTTTGATAAATCCCTTTTTCGATTAGTGTGAATTTTTCCCTTTGGGACTCTGAATAGGAACAGAGATATAGGAAAGTAAAACCTTTATTTCTTTGTGCAAAAGCTGCTCCTGGAGTTTAACTGTGGCCAGTCACCTCTCCATCCCTTGAGAATCCTAGAGGATTCAAGTCTGGCCCCGCTCCAATGACACTCTCCCTGAGCGCTCTGCTTCTGGGGCCACTCCACCCAGCTCCCCCAAGGGCCCTGGCTGCACGGCCAGGAGGGGATGGCTCAGCCGCGTGTGCCTGACGCATGTCCGGCGCAGACCCTGTGGACGGTGGGACCCTTGGGGATTCTGAAATGCTGAGCCTGATGTGGGACTCGATCCCAGGACCCTGGGATCATGACCTGAGCCGAAGGCAGACGCTTCACCGACTGAGCCACCCAGGCGCCCCTTGATCTTTATGGGGTTTTCCTATTCAACTCCACTGTCAGGCTGAGGTCACTTACTCAGCAGGCCTGTGTCGGTGCTTTTCGTCTCCACGTCCTGCTTTGTGGGTCGCCGGTTTCCTTCTCACACCACCTGTGCGCTTCACTCAGCCTCTCCCCCGCCGTGGTCCCCTGTGGTCCCGGGCAGGGCTCTGGCTGGATGCTGCCCGTGGACTGTCCTCTCCAGGGTGGGCTGGGGGACAGCAGCTTCAGAGTGCACAGACTTGACCTCTGGCTGCGTGCTTGAACCTGCTGCCTGGTCGCGGGATCTTGTCCAGGGAGGTTGGGCCCTCTCGGGGGCACCACCGGATGCTAACCAGCTGGGGGAGGGGCAGGATGTCGCCGTGAGCCAGTCCCGGCGCTCTGCAGCGGCTGAGGTTATCTGGACTCAGCACAGACCGTGCTGGTTCTCGCACGTGGTGGTTGCTGCGGAGGTTCCTGGGCTGGGGACTGTGCCGAGGGGACACGGCGGCATATGCGGGCTCCGTTCTGCAGCTCCCTGCCTCAGCTGGCCAGCACCGTCCCCGGCTCACTGCTCACTGCTGGCCCCTCCTGGTTTGAGGTGGCCCGCGCTCCAGGGGCTCCCCTGTGCCGCCCTGGTCCGAGCCCACAGGCTGCCCCGACCCTGACTCCCACTAAACAGACTCATCACCGGTTTTGAATGTCAGGTAAATAGAATCACGCAAGATGAACCCCTTTGTGCTCTTTGCTTCTCTTGCTCCATATGTTATTCCTGTGCGACCCTGTAGTATTTCATTGGATGAATACACTGTGATGTATTCATTATTCGTTCGACCCCGTTTGGGCCGTGGGGAATAAAGGTGTTATCCGCATTTACATTCCTGAGTTCGGTGTGCATGTTGGCTTCCGTCTCTTGGCTGGAGTAAAACTGCCGGGTCCTGGGACATGGGTGTGGCCAGCACTGGAAGTCCGACAGCGCAGCCCCTCCTGCACCCCGCCTCTCTCTCCCGGCCGCCGCTGCTGTGGGCCCCTCATGGCACATCTCTCCGTCTGGGGCAGGGTCACCTGCTCTCCTTGCAGTTGGGGGGAAGGCAGAGGCTGAGGAGCGGTTGGGGGCCCCACCCGTGAGCCTGTGGTTGGGGTCCTGTCCCCCACCAGAGTCGCCCTGGCTCCTTGCTTCCCCTGCTAAGTTCTCAGCTCTGATATCAGGGCCTCCCTCCTGGTGCTGCTCCCACACCATGTTGCCCGTCCTGACCAAGTCCCCATCACCCCGAGCCTGTTCCTGCCCCGTGACCGGTCACACCCACAGAGCGTGGTTTTGAAGGTCAGGGGTCACGGTCCCCATCCCCAGCCCTTGGTGTCGGGCCGCGGCTGGGCTTTGTCCCTGAGACGTGGCTCCAACCCTGTCTGGCCAAGTCCCTGCCACGCGGCAGTGTTGGCCGCTACCCTTAGCCACCCTCTTGGGAATGGCTTTTTAAAGCCTTTATTTATTTATATTTAATCTGGCTTGTTTAATACTTCAAGAGACTCCAATAATCACTGAAACAAGAAGAAATGGTAGTGGATTATTATTATTATTATTATTTAATCCAGTGTTTTTCAGAGCTGAGCACCAGGCTCTTTCTGTGGAGCGTCACGAAGACTCACAGGCCGAGGGGTGTCCGATGGAGGGAAGCCCCCTGGGCGGGATCCGGGCACCTGCAGGGATGGGCCCCGCTCTGTAGGGGTGCCGGGGCTCCCCCTCCACTCACAGCCTTGTGGGAGGTGGCCGAGTCGGCCCAGCCCCACCTCTGGAGGGAGCCCTGGAGGGAGCCCTGGAGGGAACCCTGGAGGGAGCCCTGGAGGGA